>NW_005355029.1:514650-530792 GCF_000412655.1 Myotis brandtii | reverse complement strand
ACCTGCAGCGGGAGCCGGGGGTCTTCCCGCGAGGGAGGCGGAACCTGACCCCGCGGTGAGTGCCGCACTGGCGCCAGGGGCCCTGCCCGTAGGGGTGTAGGGTCGCTGGAGATGGTGGCATTTTTTAAAAATGTATTTTGTTGACTTGATAGAGGAAGGGAGAGAGAGACAGAAACATCAGTGAGAGAAAAACACGCCCCTCACTGGGATCCAGCGCAGCCGGGCACGTGCCCTGACCAGGAATCGAACCCGTGACCTCCTGGTTCCCAGGTCGAGGCTCAACACTGAGCACACCGGCCCGGCTCAGGCATCCTTTCAGCGGTTCTCAACCTTCCTAACGCCGCGACCCTTTAGTACCGTTCCTCATGTTGTGGTGACCCCCAATGTCATTGTCACAAATTGAACATCATCAAAGCATAGTGATTCATCACAAAAACAATATGTAATTATATGTGTGTTTTCCGATGGTCTTAGGCGACCCCGGTGAAAGGGTCGTTCGACCCCCAGGTTGAGAACCGCTGCTTAGGTCCTCCTAAAGTTTGGGAGGATCAGGGTCGCTATCAGGCTGCGGCCGAGCTGTTAGGAGCTGTGTGTGTGTGTGTCTTGTTCAGGTCTTGCCGTCGAGGCGGACGTCTAGGGGCGAGCGGAGAGAGGCTCTGTTAGCACCTGGGCGTCGCCGGGGATGCGAGGAGAGAGCGCGTTTGGTGCCGGTTGGGGCGGGTGCGGGTGGGCCGCTCCTGAGGTCTCTGCGGAGAAGGAAGCTAACTCGAGAGCCGTGTGAGGTGTGGGGCCTGGTGGTGGTTGACTCGTGGGCAGGGGAGGAAGAGGGTGCAGGAGGCGGGGTGGGCCCCAGCACCCCAGAGCAGCATTTGGCCTTGTGGGAGTCTGCAGTTTCCATGGCAACGGGAGAAGGACAGGTCCCAGGACCTAGGAGCTTGTGGCAGTCGGTGATAGGGAGTTAAGGCCTTCCGCTGAGAATGGAGGGGTTGGGGGACGACTTTGGAGCTGGAGAGGTCAGGAGAGGTTCGAGCAGGCCCCGGTCCTGGCCAGTGGCTGCAGTTGGGAGAAGCGGGGGAATTCCTGGGTGGGGCTGGGGAGACCCGCCAGCCTGGTCCTGGGGGCCTCCAGCCGCTGGCGCAGGTGGCGGAGTCGGGGTTTTGCCAGAGAAGGAGCTGAGTGCCTGCGAGGGCGAGATTGTAACGATGGACATGGGCCTGCGGTTGTGGAAGTGGAATGAGGAGGGTGAGGAGGCTTGCAGAGGTGGTGAGCTGGAAAGAGCGAGAGATGGGGGTGGGCTTGGTGGGTGGGGTGCTTGTCATCACAGGGTTTAGAGCTTGGCCGGGAGGGGAGCAGAAGGGCAGACGGGGAGGCCATGTGTCTAGGTGGGCAAGTCCGAACTGGAATAGTCCTGCATCCAAGTGGGCAGAGCACAGCCACCGCCCTGGACGCGGGACCTGGGGCTCCGCTCACCGGCCCCCCGGACTGGCCCCTAGACCTAGAGGACGGTGGGGCCCAGACCCTCCCTCAGGGGCCTCTGCCCTGGGAGTTGGGAGGTGCCCTTCCCGTTACAAAGCGGCTGACCGTTTCCTATCCCACCGGCCGTGAGAGGGAGCTCTGGGTCCTCGGCGTCCTCTGCGTCTGACTAGCCGGCCCAGCGACTCAAGCGGCCTGGCCTGTGATTGGCATTTCCCGAATGACCGTGATGTTGAGCATCGTTCTGTGTGCTTATTGGCCATTTGTGTAGCTTAGGGAAATTTTATATTCAAATCTCTTTGCCCATTTTTAAATAAGACTATTTGTCTTTGTCTTTTTTTTTTTTTTCTGAGTTGCAAGAGTTCTGACACCTTCTGGGTACAAGTCTCCGGTCAGATATGAGCCTTGCGTGCATTTTCTCCAATTCCGTATGTAGGCTGCCCTTTTATTGTCTTGTGTCATTTGCAGCACAAACCTTTTTAATTCTGACCGGTCACTTACCTGTGTCTTTCCTTTTGCTGCTTACATTTTGGTGTCGTATCTAAGCAGCTGCTGTCAAGGCCGTGAAGCGCTGCTCCTGGGTTTTCTTTTTAGACTTTGGTTTGGCTCTCACGCTTAGGTTTTTACCCTTTCTGAGTGAGCTCTGTGGGGTGTGAGGGAGGGTCCCACTCCGTCCGGTGCATGTGGACGTCCAGTTCCCAGCTCCACTGTGGAAGAGGCTGCTCTTTCCCATCGAATGGTCTCAGCCCCTTGTCGATGGCGCGTTAACTATCGGTGGGAGGAAATGGAGTTTTCTATACAAACATTGTCTCAGATTCATGAGTTGCCATCTCTTGGAACTATTAAAAGAAACCTTTTTATAATGTGGAAGCCTTTTCCCCCGTTTAGCAAATAGACTTGGTGGTTAAACTTTTTAATGATAACTTACAGAATGAGTATAGATTTAACTTAACTTTTATGGTAACTGTTATGTAAATATTTGCTAAACCAGTGGTTCTCAACCTTCTGGCCCTTTAAATACAGTTCCTCATGTTGTGACCCAACCATAAAATTATTTTCGTTGCTACTTCATAACTGTAATGTTGCTACTGTTAGGAATCGTCATGTAAATATCTGATATGCAGGATGGTCTTAGGCGACCCCTGTGAAAGGGTCGTTCGACCGCCAAAGGGGTCTTGACCCACAGGTTGAGAACCGCTGTGCTAAACTTTTCTTATTTCTTCAACAAGGTAATTGGCTGGCAGAGTTCTTTGTCTTTCAAAGCCCCTTTGTCAACAGTCTCATATTCTTTCCAGATTTCTTATCACAGTGCTAATTATGCTTTTCAAGTATAGAGCCTTGAGAAAAGCAAGATAAAGCTGAGCTGTAAAAAAATAGTTCCTGGTAACCCCACCCCTTAGGCAAAGGCTTTGTTGATGTCCACAGACATTTTCATGGCCAGGGGAATGTACACACACATGGAGCTTTCTCTGTTGTTATGTCAGCGTTTTCTTAAAAACAAACTGGATGGTGGTACTACACATAGTGTTCTACATGTTTCATCCTATATCTGTAACGCGTTCTCATTTATTGTGATTTTTAAAGGATGTTTTTATTGATTTCAGAGAGAGGAAGAGAGATAGAAATATCCTTGATGAGAATCATTGATTGGCTGCCTGCTGCCCTACCTGCCGGTCGACGCTCACCCACTGAGCCACACGGCCAGGCTGTTGTGATTTTTGAATGGATTCCATTGCACTGGTTGATCCTGATTGACTTATTCAGTCCCTTGTTGCTCTGTGATGGGGTTATTGCCACTAAGGAGGAAGTGCCGGGAAATGCACGCGTGTGTCTGCAGGCTGGTCACCATGTGGTCGCAGCTCTAGGGGCGCCTGTCCCCCTGCGTCACGATGCCCACGTGGCAGCGTCTGGGCAAAATGCTGCTCTGTTTTCAGCTCCTTTTTAGGCTCCACCCAAAGGGGCCGGAAGCCGGTGGGGGCGGGGGCTTCTTCCTGCTCTGGCTGCCCCCCCCCTCCCCCCCCAGCACCAGCAGCTGGAGTTGGTTCCCTTCCTGCTTCTCCTTCCGAAAATCAGCCTGGTCCCTTCATACGTCCCCACTCAGAGGTCCCGAGCCTCCGACGTGCCTCTAGGGTCTGGGCCTCCACCGTTCCTCTGCGTTCCCCAGGCCGTGGCCCCACAAAGGCGCCTGGATTAGAACCCGTGGGCTTTTCTCTGTTCTTGCGCGTGGAGCGCGGTCCTGTGGAGCTGGAGAAAGCAGACGCACCGGCTCCCATGCAGCCCTCGCCACATGTCAGCCCTATTGGCCCAGGCGCTGCTGCTTCCTCGCGCCAAGGAGCCATCGCCGGCGCAGCATGGGCTCCACGTGTGAGCAGCCCAGCGCTCTGGTGACAGCATGAATGTGGCCCCTGGTGCGAGTCAGTGTAATCGCAGGAAATAAAAATAACCCCAAATGGTCAATAATCCGGGAATAGACACGTTTTTGTAATTTGCGCTTTTGGAAAATTTTGATAGTCATTAAAATGATATTTCTCTTGCCCTAGCTGGTTTCCTGAGTGGTTAAACTTTAACCATCGGCCCTTGGACTGAGGGTCGCAGGTTTGATTCTGGTCAAGAATCTCCGGCCCGGGGCGAGGTGCATGCGGGAGGCAACCAGTCGATGTGTTGGGCCTTTTCTCTTAAAAAGCTTCGTGTTCGTGTTTAGTTAGAAATACAGAATATAGCCCAGCCCACGTGGCTCGGTTGGTTGAGCGTCATCCCATGCGCCAGGAGGTCGCGGTTCCATTCCCGGTCAGGGCACATGCCGGGATGGCGGCTCGGGCGTGCAGGAGGCAGCCTGTGGATGCTTCTCATTGCTTCCATCTCTCCCTCTCCCTTCCTCTCTGAGAAGTCAATTAAAAAAACACAAACATACAAAAAAAGAAATACAGAATATATACAGGGTGGGGAAATTAGATTTACAGCTGTGAGTAAGCAAAACAGTTTATTCTTGTGTTATTACTTAGTAATTATTGTATCATTTTTCATACGAAGAACTGTAAACCTACTCTTGCCGACCCTGCCTGTTAAAACCTCAGAAAAGAGAAAGGCATCCACCAGATCAGGGGTCCTCAAACTACGGCCTGCGGGCCACATGCAAATACAGATATTGTGTTTGTTCCCGTTTTGTTTTTTTACTTCAAAATAAGATATGTGCAGTGTGCATAGGAATTTGTTCATAGTTTTTTTTTAAACTATAGTCTGGCCCTCCAACGGTCTGAGGGACAGTGAACTGGCCCCCTGTTTAAAAAGTTTGAGGACCCCTGCACCAGATGGTTGGGTTGGTTGTCGGAGGCGATGACGCTGGGCGATTGGCCTCCTGTCACGTTTACACGTGCTCCGTGCTCCCTGAAACACCTTTGTGCTTCACATGGGAGCACGTACAAGCATGGTCCTTCCCGTCTGCTTTCCTGGGGCAGGATGGCCGGACCGAAGAGGAAGGCTCCCGGGACGCCCGGCGCGCCAGAGAAGAAGAACAGGAAGTTGAAGAAGGCGCCGGCAGCAGAGAAACCGCCGGCAGCAAAGAAACCGCCGGCACCCGCAGCCCCGCAAGGCTCCACGGAAGCCCGTCCTGAGGTAGGTGCAGCTCACGCGGCCTCACCGTGGCCTAACCTGGAGGGACAGGTCGGGCCGTGCTGCTGGCATCTGTGGGTGGCGCGGAGGATGGCACTGGGTACGTGTGGGCATGTCCAGGGTCCTCCGGACGCACTTCGGACAGACAGGAATCTCATCACTCTTAGGTGGGAACACCATGGCTGTCCTTCAGCCACCAGATCTGTGTTTCCAGGGGGTTTTGATGGCTCCACCGAGGCGCCAGGTGGTGAGGGCTGGAGCGGGCCTTTGGGCTGTGCACAGGGACCAGGGTGGCCCGGCGGCCAGGGAACCTGTATGTAGGAATTCGCGTCTAAAAGTGTCTCATCTTAGCAGAGTGTAATCCCGCCGCAGAAAATGTGTGCCGTGCCTGTTACCACCACGTTCTGAGTGAAATATTGCTCCTGGTGTGCGGTGGTCAGAGCAGCGGGAGATGCAGAATCAGTCACGTGAAGGCAGGTTTGCTGACGGAGTCACGCCGTGCCGCGGAGGGTGGTGGGTAGCCTCGCGCGAGCCGGTGCAGTGCTGTGTGGTCCCGCCTCGTGTCAGTGATCTGATCCCACGAACTGAACAGCTGGGCGCTCTGGCTGCTCCCTAACTCCTGCCGGCAGGTTAACCGGTAGAGACCTGCCGTCACACAGCTGGCCAGGCCGTCTCCAGCTCGCTCGGAAGGAAGGCTGGGAACCCTCGGCTGGGCCGCGGGGCTTGTTGCTGGCGGCATGTTTGTTCCCTTCCACACCGTGTTTCAGACCAGCCAGTGGCTGTGCCCCAGAGGGCTCCTGCCCCAGGGCAGGTGACAGGTAGCCTTTGCTCAGGACATGGGGGAAGGTTGTCGTGCAGGGGGACGAGGGGCAGGAGAGCAGGCCCTCGGAGCCACTTAGAGCAGATGTCAGCACGAGTGTGTGTGGCATCTGGGCCCGGGAATGGGTTCCCCAGGGCCACCTTGCTGGGGTGCTCAGGGTCTGATGCCTGGGGTCAGGTCACTCCAGGACTCCATCCGGTCGGCAGCTCTGCTCTCAGGAGGCAGCGTGCACCGGTTTGGCCGGCCGGCTGGGCAGCAGAGGAGGGCGGGGCGTGTGAAAGAAGGTGCCTGGCTTAGCTGGGCTGTGGGGCAAGAGGCCAGGCCAGCACCCAGGACCCCCACTTGTCCTGCGTACCCTGAGGGCCTACAAGGTGTGGGGATGCACGGAGCCCAGGCAGCCCTCCTCCTGCTCCCACGGCCCCTGGGTCAAGGGCCCCTGCTTTTGTGGCCACCTGCCTGGCTGTGGGTGCAGCCACCCCAAGGCCCTGGGCCTGCTGGCTCGCTCTTCTCCCCTCTCCACCCCGGGTCCCAGATGGAAACTGCTTCCTACATCCACTCAGGCTCCGTGGCCAGCACCCCGTTCTTACAGATCCTCTGTCACTCCTGTGGCTTTCGTGGACTGTTTCTGTGATACTGTCCTGCTTTCTGGGCCCTCCCGTTGCTTTAAGTGAACTAACTGCACACGCCGCCTTGCGATTGAGTTTTGTCGTAAGAGTCTCAGCTTCCCTCGTCCTGCAGGACCATGCGCGGCTTTATGGTAAACAGGGCCCGCGTTACAATTTCTGTGTGCGGGGGGAGCTCTTTTTGTTAAAAGTGATTGTCTTTCGTTATTAAAGTTCATGTTGGTTAAGAGAAATCTGGGAAGCGAAGGAGAAAAGCAAGCCTGTGGTGGGTCTCTCCCGTGTCCTGTGGCGCCCAGGTGTGCGCTGGTCTGCCTCTCAGGGGCAGGCCCTGGCGGTCCCGGCCTTCGGTTCAGTGTCCGCCAGGTGCCAAGGGTCCAGCACAGGAGGCGGCCTGTGGGAGAGAGCGAGCCAGCGGACATCCCCGGAGGCTCCCCCCAGGCCTGTGTAGCCCCCCCTGGCCAGCGGGGCGCAGGGGCTGCTGGTTCCCCCCACAGGTGCTGGGCCCAGCAGGTCGGGCACTTGGAGGGTTTCGGTGCGTCTCAGCGAGTCGGGTCGGCTGGGGCTCGTGTCCTCAGGACCCTTCTTGTCTTGTGAGGCCAGTCTCCCAGGAGGTGGAGTCGCTGTCCCGACAACACTCCCTGCTCCGCTGACAGCAGTGCCTCTCCGCTCGCGCTGCTTCTCGTGGGAAGGAGGGAAGAGGGGCCGGCGTTGCTGAGGGGCAGCGCTGACCGCCGCACCTGAGTTTACGGAGGGTGGCCGCCTGGCCGGGGAGCGCCTCCCGGCCCTGGGAGCTTGTGGAAAAGTACCGTGCCCCTCCCGCCCCCGTCCTGGAAGAACCTCTGGAATCCAGTGGAGAAGGGAGACGCCTCTGTCCCCAGGGGCCACTGTGTGGTCCTCCCGGAAATGTCTGTCTGGGCGGCCTGCGGGTCCCCGTGTGGTCACTTCCCACAGCACCAGCGCCCTGGACCTGTGCCAGGATGGCTGAAGCATCCCAAGCGGTGGTAGTTCATTGCCCCTGGGGGTGTCCCCGAGTTAGAGTCCCCTCCCCAGCTCGGCCGCGGGCTGTGTCTGCTCGTCTGACTGGTCCAGCTTCCTCCAGGGTCCATGCTGGCGCCCCTGTGCTGCTCCGGCCGTGAGGGCCTCTGCTCACTTCTCGCTTCTGGGTTTGCTCAGCTCACTGGCCATTAACCTGCACTGGCCCTTGTGAGCCTGGACTAGGGAGAGGTGGGTGCTCTGTGGAGGCCTCAGCGTCGCCGTGGTAACCGTCTTGCAGAGGACCTGAGAGCGAGGGCCTTTGGATAGGCCTCCAGGCCCCTGAGCTGATGCTCTCCAGCAGGCCTCAGCGTGCGTCCTGCCCTCCCTCCCCTTCCCACAGCTGCTTTTTTTTAAGTATGTTTTTATTGATTTCAGAGGTCGACCAAGGGAGAGGGATAGAGAGATAGAAACATTGTTGAGAGAGTCATCAATCGGCTGCCTCCTGCACGCCCTTACTGGGGATGGAGCCCACAACCCAGGCATGTGCCCTGACCCAGAATGGAACCAGTGGCCTCTTGGTTCATGGGTCAACACTAACCACTGAGCCACGCCGGCTGGGCCTCAGAGCTTCTTGAACCTTCCTCGTGAGCCTGCACTTGGGGGCAGGACAGGACCGATCTCTTCCTTGAATGAAAGGGTTGCGAGGAGCAAATGTTCCATGAACAGAATTGAGACGGGCTGCTGGCTCGGGTGCGTTTGGGGTTGGGAGGGGAGGGCTGGTGCGGATTGGCCTCCTCCCCCCGCTGCTCTCCCTGAGCACATGTGTAGCCTGTCTGTTCTGCCCCCGACGCCCAGCCCCGAGGGAGACAGCGCAGCTCCTGTCACCCTCGAGCCGGTCAAGCGTCTGGGCTTGGTGGTCACCCGGCCGAGCACCCCTCTGCTGCTGTGAGCAGCCTCGCCGCCTGGAGACGGGGCGGCCGCCGGGCTCCTCTCGCTGCTCTCGGTCCTGGGAATCCCTGGTGTTGGCAGAGCACTGGCTCTTCCCCTTACAAAGGCACCTGGATGCTGGCTTCTCCGCGCCCCTGATGCCGAGGGCCGAGGTGCCGGTGCCGGCTTCTCGGAGGCTGGGTCGCCTGCACAGTCACCTGTCCGGCCGGTGACAGAGGGGACTCCCAGTTTCCTGGCTCGGGTCACCTGGGGAGCACAGGAGGAGACACCTGCCCGGCCTGGTCCCGTAGAGCACGGCTGGGAACTGTCGGTGATGGCGCGGCCGCGTGGGGCCGCTTTGCCCAGCACCACGTAAGGAAGCACCGCGCTCTGGTGTGGCTCTCAACTGAGCATGAGGGGGAGGGGAGAGGCCCGAGGGGCGGGCCAGGCTGTCCGTCCTACGTGTGCATGAGTCTGGCCCACAGTGACAGGTAACTTGGAAGGATAGTAGCCCCTCTTTCCCTTCAGAATGTGATGGGCGCTCGCCATAGCCCGTTGGTCCCCATGCTCCCAGGGTGGTCTCCACGGGCATGGCTGAAACGGGACCAAAGGGTCGGACGGCGTTTGTAATCTTGGAAACCCAGCCAGTTACGTGGGCATGAGCTGCAGGCTCTTTCAAAGCAGCCAAGAGGCCGTGAACTCTGCGGCCGGAGCATCTGCCCGAGCCAGCAGACCTCAGACCAGTGGTATTCGCCACAAGAAACGTTTCTGGTCTGGCAGTGGGCTCTTTGTCCTCAAGGGGCGGGGCTGCTAATCTGGCCCAGCAGCTCCCTGGGAGCCTGGACTGTTTTCCTTCGCAGAATTTCCTCTCTCCCATTGTTTTTGTTTTCTACTCTGTGCCTACTGAGCACTGGGCTGCCAGGCCTGGAATTGTAACTGACAGACTTGGGCTGGGCGGGCACCAGGGACAAGGAGCCACGTCCATAGACCAGGGTCAGTGACTCCCTGCGGTTGCAGCAGGTGCCCCTGGAAACAGTGTCCGTGTGGCACTGCCTAACTGTCCGTTCCTGGGATGTGCACCTGGAGGGATGGCAGGGCAGGGTCTGCACCCCGAGTCTGATGAATCTGATGCCTGACCCCCCCAGGGGCCCCGCTCCACACTCCCCCCCCCACCCCCCCTTCCTCCAAGGCAGCTGGGACTGGCTGTGCTGACCTGGTGGGTGAAGGGCGGGCCTGTGTAGTTCACACTTCAGAGCTCACTGGTGAAGCAGTTTTCAGCTATTTGTTAACGAGGCCCGGGGCACGGATTCATGCACATCAAAAGGACATTAATTAGAAGAAATATTGTAACTTCACTCTCCGCCCTTTATAATAGAAGTGTCAACCAAATTCATAATCGACAATGACAGATGGAAACACACACATGTGCTATTGGCGCCAGCGAGAGCTTTATGTGAATGGTGCATGCGTGAGTCAACTTAGCCTTTTATATATGTAGAATAAACTTGCTTCATTAGACCTGCTTTCTGATGCAGCTAAACTTTTTCCAGCCCAGTGAAGCACCCCAACTTCTCCTTCAGGTAATTGTCAGCAACACAGCAGTAAACATCAACGCAAAGCAGATTATTATTGTAGATCACGCAGGGAGAACCAAGGGTAAAATATTTAACTGCAGCCGTGTTTGACTATAATTCTGTGCAGTGAGAAAACCTGAAGTCATTTTCAAGTTCCACCATTTTTTACTTCTGTTCAGTCGGGTCAAGTTTCTAAACTTTCTAAATCTCTGTTTTCTGGCTAGTGAGAAGAAAATAGGATTCTACCAAGTCTCCTATCTGCCTACTCCAGGACTTCTGTGAGGATCACATGATTGTTAGAGTGTAAAATGTTTACACCTGGCTGTAAAGCAAGTTGTGTTCCTGGGCTGAAGAAACACCAAGAAGGCTAGTCGCTGGGGAGAGGAAGCCAGGTGTTGCTGCGTGACGTCATTGCCCAGACAGACTTGGCACGTGAGCCTTTTAGTGTAGAGATAGATCGCCATTGTCTTTCTCCCATCAGTTTCCTTTTCACATCTTTTGCCTACTTTTCTGTTGAGTTACCTTTTTTAAAAAAATATTTTTGTGTGTATATATTATGCATACTTTCTCCCAATTTGTTTCATGGTTTTTTATGATAACATTCTTCTTAGGAACTTTTTATGACAGGTGAATTTTAAATTTAAATTTTGATTTTTTTATTGAGGTTTAATTGACATAACATTAGTTTCAGGTATACAACATAATGATTATTAAGAAGTCTTTCTTCTAGTTAATTATAAACACATTTTCTTACATGTTTTTCTATGAATTTAATTTTTTTTTTTTTTATTGATTTCAGAGAGGAAGGGAGAGGGAGAGAGAGATAGAAACATCAACGATGAGAGGGAATCATTGATCGGCTTGCTTCCTGCACGCCCCCTAACTGGGGATCGAGCCTGCAACCTAGGCATGTGACCTTGACCGGAATTGAACCCAGGACCCTTCAATCCGCAGGCCAACGTTCTATCCACTGAGCCAAACCAGCTAGGGCTGAATTTGATTTTTATATTTTGTTTTTTAAACTAATTGAAATTTATGTTTGTGTTTTATGTGAGGTGGGAATCTGACTTTATTTTTTTCTCAGAGAAAGATGCAGTTGTACCCTATCATTTGGTGCATACTCTGTCCTTTGTAAACATGTTAACCCCCTCTAAACTCTTGGACTTGCATCTCATCCCAGCAATTGGTCTATTCTGTTCAGTGCTTGGAACTTGTTCTTAGATCAGGGGGCGTGGGGCACGGTGCAGAGTTCAGAAGGAATGAAGGATGCTGGCAAGATGCCCCCCATATACACACCCCCCTCCCCAAGTCGAGCTCATGCCCCAGGGAGTGCCCCTGCCACGGCGCTGGGCGCCAGCTCTGCTACCCTCAGTTTGGGCCTGAAATTCCCTACTCTTTTGTCGGCTCTTTGATGCTTTATGAAAATAGTTGTTTTTTACATTTTGGTCAGTGTTTTTGGTCCCCATCCCTCCCCCGCTCCTCAGAGCTGGTCTAAATCAAATTAGGGTTTGGTACATTTCTTCCCTTGGGGCCAGCTGTGAAGTGCCTCGGGCTTGGGGGGCCCCGTCTGCCACACTGTCAGTGCTGCCAGGCACGCCTAAACGAGCGGCAGGGCTGGGCCCAAGTCTAGGTTATTTGCCAAAGCGAGCTGGCAGGCGAGCTGGCCCCGGGGCTGTGGTTTGCACTGTCCTGGGCTCCATGATGGAGCCACCAAAGTGGGAAGGCATTTCCTGGTCACAGCTGTGATGGGGTGGCCTCCAGCAGCTGGCTCCCATGTCTGAGGGGTCCCTGCTGCAGAGCAGCCCTCCCTGGCCTCGTGCCCCCCGCTCCGGGTCTCCTGCTGGAAGGAGGCTGGGATGCACTTGAGGTGGGGGACCCTGAGGCCTTTGCTGTGGGCACTGTGAGGGAGGTGGCATCGCTGCGGTGGGACAGGTGGCCGTGGCACCGCACACAGGGCTAATGCGGGAGAGAACACGGCGTCTGCGAGCTGCAGGCGAACGTTTGGGTTGTAAATTCGTCTCTGCGTAGAGGGGAAGTTCAGCCACCAGAACTGTGCTCATGGACACTTGTTGCTGAGAGGACACCTGTGCCCTCTCTCGGGACACAGGCCCTGACAGTCTCGAGCCGGAGTGTGGAGCCTCCAGCCAGCTGAGTCCCCAGCCCCAGCTCCCCCGTCTCAAGGGAGGTACTGACCAGGTTCCTGGCTGCAGCTGCCAGGACGCGCAAGGACAAGCCCCCGGGACACGGAAACCCCGGCTGGAACCCCGGCTGGAATCCCCGATGGAGCCTTGTCCGGGGTTTTAAAGGCTGGGGCTCAGGGCCCTTGGCTCTGCTGCTCAGCCTCCGTGTGGGGACGGCCGGGCGACGCGGAGCTGCCCTCAGGTGGGAGCTGCCGCCGTCTTCAGTGCTCGACGCTGCGCCGTCCTGTCCAGCGGGCTCTGCACTCCGCGCTTCAGGGTCCGAGCTGGGCGCGGTGAGCAACCACAGGGAGGTGCAGCTGCCAGCGAGGGCCTTTCAGAACCCGAGCCTCCGTGCGAGAGGGACATGCTCGGCTGGGACGGGGTGGGGGGGTGTTTCTGGGGTGCACTGGACGGATTCGGGGGTTGAAGTGGGAGACTTCTGAGGCTCCTCCCAGCACTCCAAGCCCCCCATCCTCTGCGGTCCCTTGACCCTTCTGTGTTCTGAATGGGGAGGGGCAACTAAGTGTGGGGCCAGCTGGGAGGGAGCGTCTTCTGCTGGAGGGAGCCCCTGGCGGGTGGGCGAGGTGAGCTCCCAGCGCAGGAGCGAACAAGTCACCTGTGATGGCACTCACACAGGCCCCAGGGCTGTGCCGTGGGGTGCCCGGTGTTATGTTTTCTTAACGGAAACTTACTTTTGAAATTATTGTAGATATGTAGTAAGTTGCAGGTCCCTGTGCCCTTTGCCCTGTTCCCCCATTGATGACAGACTGTGGCATCAAAACCAGGCAGTGGACATGGTGCCACCCAGACTCCTTCAGGCTCCACGCGTGTTCCGTGTGCGTGGGGGGGGGGAATGCTCGTGCGTGCATGCTCGTGCATGTGTGTGTGGGGGTGCTCGTGGGTGTTCTGTGCATCCGTCACAGGTGGGTGTCTAACCCTCGCGGACGGCCAGGGCACAGAGTGCTCCGTCACCCACGCCCCCTTGTGCCCCCGTTACAGCCCCTCGCCCGGGACCAGGGCACGAGGCTGTTCCCGGGGCCTTGCTTCTGCGAGGGCACGTGTCCTCTCGGAGGGGCACCGTGAGGCTCCTGGGGGGGTTGGCACGTGCGTGTGTCGTTCCTGGAGAAACTGCCACCTGCTTTCCTGAGCGGCTGCTGTTCCCTGAGCCTCCCCACCATCGCCGAGACCACAGCGCGCGGCACATCCCTGCTGGCGCTTCAGGCCTCGGTCCGGCACTCCCGCTGGGGAGAGGACAGCCCCTTGTCGGGGGCCAGGACCTGCAGGCAGCACTGGCTTCCGTGTGGCGATGTGGGCGTGGCTTCAGTGACTAGAAACTGCCGGGCGGCTGGTCTTGGGGGGTTTTCTGGCTTCGTGGCGGGTGGGGTGTTCTGCTGGGTCCCCCTTTGCCGTGCCTTGGTCTGCCCTGCCTGTGTGTGGTGTCCTTGTCTTTCTCCAGGAACTCTTTGGGCATCGTTTGGAGCAGAGGGGGGCTGGGGCGACAGTCTGTGGTTGGCTTGCAGGCTGGCCCGAGCGGGTGCCTCAGACTAGAACGGCTCCGGGCTCATTGTTGAGCCGGAAGAACCGCCCAAGAGTTGGGAGCTGAGCAGCTTTCCCGCCGGCTGCAGAGATGCAGCCTCCCCATCACATGCCCATCGGCTGCCCTCCAGCCGTCCCGTCCCGCCATCGTCCCGGCTCCGACGGCCCTGCAGCAGCCAGGGAGCATCTGTGAGCCCTGCTTCCTGTGTCAGCACAAAATAGCTCAGCAAACTGTGACTTTAGAAAGCAGTGTTATTATTTCTTCTGATCAGACATGACCGTGTTAAAGGAGAGTGAGAGAAAAGACAGGGAACATGGGAGGGGAGGGAACCAGAATCGGGTTCTACCTGCAAGGGCACCGCGGGGCCGGGAGCCGCAGTGTCTCACCGCGGAGCGGAGCGCTCCCTCTGCTGCGCCTTCCCCGCGCCCGCACCCGGGCCTCGAGGGGTTTCAGCAGCCACCTCGCTGACGCTGTGACGCTGTGACCACACTGCCGGCCGTCTGCCTGCCGTGTGGCCGCCGTGTTTCTCACCATCCGGTGCAGCATTTGTCTTCTTGCACAGCTTTCTTCATGAAGCACAGATTCCCCCGTCGGTTGTTGTTTATGGCTTTTGCCCTAAACAAACAGCCCCTCCACCTGCCCTCCGCCTTCCAATGTGGATGAGAAAATGCCGCCCACTGGGCAGACATAGCAGGACTCTGGGGGCGGGTGTGTGTGAAAGCGTCTCCCACACAGGAAAGCTAGGCCCATGGTCGCCGCGCGTGTGTGCTTGTGCGTAACATGGAACTCAGCTTGATTGTCAGCAGGTCTCCTTGGCAGGGAGAACGTGCCCTGGTGAAACCACAGCGCGGGGTTCACGAGGGGTTCGCTGTGCGCCCGGGCGGGTGTCCGGCTCAGCACGGTTGGCTCTCCGCGCTCACACAGATGATCCTGAGGTCACAAGACTCACTGTGGTTAGTCCTTTTGCCATTTTTGAGATTGAACTGAGTCTAGGTGGCCCGTCCGTCTGCAGTGCTCCCAGAGGCTGGGGTGGTGGCTCCCGTGTCCCCGACAGCCTCCACGGCTGTGACAGAGCCGCAGGCCCCTGGCCGGAGCGAGTCTGCTTTCTCGGCTTTAGGAGTCCTGAGATGGTTGGTCGTGGTGTGGAGGGTGTCGCTGGGGCCTGTCAGAGCCGGGGGAGTTGTGCCCCGGGGTGCCCAGAGCTGCTCTGGATGAGTGCTCGTGCTCCCGTCGGGCAAGGGTGCGCAGCGCGTCTGCGGGTTGTCTCCACGGCCCCTGCTCCATGGAGCCTGGGCGGGTGGTTCCTGGTGCAGGAGCGACACCACACATGCTGGAGGGGGGGGAGGGGCTTCCTTCACGGTGACGTGCACTCAGCTCAGCAGCAGCGTCCCCGCCTCGTCCACAGCGGACTCGGGAGCTCCGGTTCAGGGTCCGAGATGCAGATGGGGGCTGAGGCAGCTGCTGGCTCAGCTCCGGATTATTTTTGTGGTGGAATGACGAGCTTTCCCAGGCGCCGTCGCCACAGCTGGGAAAACAGTGGCGGCTCTGCAGCAGTTTCCCAGGCACAGAGCTCGCCTCCTGCTGCTCGAGCATAAACATGTCCAGTTTAGCTCTCGTCCTGTGGGCGGTGTCGGGGCCGCAGCCCTTCTCGTCTGCGCGGCCCCCTCCGCCTGCACCTGGAGCAGCCAGGATGGCGTCGGAGCGCCCGCAGCAGAGGCCCGGCTTGTGTGTGTGCTCAGACATAACACCCTTGGAGCTAAAAATCGCCACGGGGTTCAGTGTGGCAGCGCTGCCATCTGCACCCTGCGAGGCGCCACCTAGAACCCGGAGGTTGGGCGGCGAGGCCGCTGTTCGGGGCAGGGACTGCACTGTGATTGTGGGCACTGGCCGTGACCAGGGATGTGGCAAGTGCCCCCCGCCCCAGGGCACAGGGCTCCTGTACCAGGTGGCTCGGCAGATGTTGGGAATGAACCAGGAAGAAGGGCCTGAGACCGAGGTGGAGGCTGACCAGTCGCCAGGCGATAGACCCCACAGTCCAGGCCTTAAGCAGGGGGACATGATTTCACAGTCCAGAGGGGAGTGGCAGGGCTGGGCGGCTGGTCATGAGTTGTCCGGGGACCCGCTGCAGGGCCTGAGGGAGCCTCTCCCCGCCCCCTGCACGTCTGTGTGTGGGGCAAGGGGCAGACCTAGTGAGGGCCGACGGCTACACTTGGCAGGAGGTGACCTGGAAGCGGCCGGCGTGCCCTCCTTCTCGCCTACTGACCTCACCTTAGCGTCCGTCCTATCCGGCTACGGGCACGGCCGGCAGCCCAGGGCCCGGTCAGACCTGGGGGCTCTGCTCCTGGCACTGGGTGGGAGGAGTCCTTGTCACGGGGCTCGATGGCGCTGCTTTCGTGTGACTTCAGGGAAGGGCTGGGCAGGTAG
>NW_005355029.1:508580-514620 GCF_000412655.1 Myotis brandtii | reverse complement strand
GAACATTCAGTGGGGGCACCGGGGGCGCCAGGAGGGGATGTGAAACAGCAGGAGCGGCCGGAACAAGCGCTGGGTCGCCCGGCACCAAGCGGTGGGGCCGCTGCGTCTGTGGGAACGAGCAGTTCATGGCTCAGTCTTTGCTCGTGTTGCTGCTCTAAAAGCCTGGGGGTTCTGAGGAGCGTCTGGCTGTGGAGTCAGAACCCACACCAGCCTCCTGCCCTCACAGCTCTAGCAGCTGCTCCTCCTGCGCCCAGCCAGAGGCCCCCCGAAGCTCGGTGTCCACTGAGCGCCTCGCGGTGGGCCCCCCGAGGCCCCCCGAAACTCCACGTCCACTGAGCACCTCGCGGTGGGCCCCCCGAGGCCCCCCGAAGCTCGGTGTCCACTGAGCGCCTCGCGTGGGCTCCCCCATCCACAGCCTCCCACTGCTCCCTTGCTTAGGCAAAATCCTGTTCTCACTTTTTTCTTTTATTGTCATAAAATGCACCCAACATAAAATGAACTCTTTTAGCCATTTTTTTCTTTAAATATGTTTTCACTGATTTCAGAGGGGAAGGGAGAGGAAGAGAGAGAAAAACATCAGTGATGAGAGGGAATCATTGCCTGGCTGCCTCCTGCACGTCTGACCGAGCCCACAGCCCAGGCATGTGCTCTTGACCAGAATCAAACCCGGGACCCTTCAGTCCGCAGGCCGATGCCCTATCCACTGAGCCACACCGGCGAGGGCCCTTTTAGCCATTCTTCGACGTAGCGTTCCGTGGCAGTGAGCACGTTCACATTGTTGTGCATCCGTCACCACCACCGTCTCCAGAACTTTCTCATCTTCCCAAACAGACTGTCCCCGTGAGCACTCGCTGCCCAGGCCCTGGCTCCCGCCCCCCGAGGCCCCCCGAAACTCCACGTCCACTGAGCACCTCGCGTGGGCTCCCATGAGGCCCCCCGAAACTCCACGTCCACTGAGCGCCTCGCGGTGGGCCCCCCGAGGCCCCCCGAAGCTCGGTGTCCACTGAGCGCCTCGCGTGGGCTCCCCCATCCACAGCCTCCCACTGCTCCCTTGCTTAGGCAAAATCCTGTTCTCACTTTTTTCTTTTATTGTCATAAAATGCACCCAACATAAAATGAACTCTTTTAGCCATTTTTTTCTTTAAATATGTTTTCACTGATTTCAGAGGGGAAGGGAGAGGAAGAGAGAGAAAAACATCAGTGATGAGAGGGAATCATTGCCTGGCTGCCTCCTGCACGTCTGACCGAGCCCACAGCCCAGGCATGTGCTCTTGACCAGAATCAAACCCGGGACCCTTCAGTCCGCAGGCCGATGCCCTATCCACTGAGCCACACCGGCGAGGGCCCTTTTAGCCATTCTTCGACGTAGCGTTCCGTGGCAGTGAGCACGTTCACATTGTTGTGCATCCGTCACCACCACCGTCTCCAGAACTTTCTCATCTTCCCAAACAGACTGTCCCCGTGAGCACTCGCTGCCCAGGCCCTGGCTCCCGCCTCCCCCCTCCTGTCTGTGAATCTGCCTCCTCCAGGGCCTCGCATTCACTCTTGGCTCCTGTGTTTCTCTCCCGTCCCAGGAGGGTCCTGTGGGCTCCCACGGTCCGGTGGCCGCGCAGAGCGCAGCTCTCTGGGCCTTGGGTCTGGGGAGTGTGGTGAGGACAGCGTCCTCGGGCACCGTGCTTTGGCGTGCAGTCACTGGCCCGGTTTTGAGCTTCCTGCCAGATTTGGTGTGGGAGTCCATCATTTTATTTATTTATTTTTTAGTATATTTTATTGATTTCAGAGAGGAAGGGAGAGGGAGGGAGAGAGAGAAACATCAATGATGAGAGAGAATCATGGATCAGCCGCCTCCTGCACGCCCCACACTGGGGAACGAGCCCGCAACCCGGGCCTGTGCCCTTGACCAGAATCGAACACGGGACCCTTCCGTCTGCAGGCCAACGCTCTATCCACTGAGCCACACCAGCTCGGGTGGGAGTCCGTCCTTTTAGGCGCTCGGCTTTAAGGGGGATTGGACATGTGCTGTCTGAGCCGCCCTCGCCCGGGGTCGGGTAGGGGATGGAATTGTGAGACTCAGGGGACTTAGAAAGGGACTCGGGGAGCCCGGAAGCAGGTCTCCCCTCGGGCAGCTCGGGCGCTGCTGTGGGGGAGAGCGCTGTTGTGGCAAGGGAGGACCTTTGCATTTAACTCCGTTTCTTGGAAGGAGCTGCTCGATGAGACCAGTGTCCTCTGAGACAGTGGCCTGCTGGGGTTTTCTCCGTTCCTGGGCCGTTTGCATTGTTGAGTCAGCAAAGAAAAATGCCATGTTGTTGGCCAGGGACGGAGTGTTCCATGCTGGGCCGGGTCTCAGGAGGATGTCCCCCGTCTCTTGTTTGTTGAAGCAGTGACTTCCCTGGAGGACCCAGTCTCCTGGGGCCTGGGCGACTCACCTGGATCCAGGTGGCGGCTCTGCGAGACTGAGTCCGCGCATCTTCCTTCAGAGCCTGTGCAAGGGCCACAGGAACCACAGACTCGGGACAGCCCATTCCTCCCAGGGGACGCAGGGCGGGAAACGGCCCGAGGACCAGCTCATTCATAGCTGTGCGGGGGCGTTGAGGGGTGCACAGGCTCTCTGTGTGCAAGGACGCTGCCACCCCGGGGGCTCTCGTCACCTCGAGTCGCAGCTAGCATCCTGCGATAAGCGCTCGGTGGAGGCCACCCAGGAGGACCCTTGGGATCAGTCCGTCTGGTGACCTGCATTCCCTTGGCTTTTAAACTGGTATTTCCAGGCGGGATCCGCACTCACTGCTCAACAGCAGGAGTCAGATCTGTTGGAGAGCTGATGTTTTCTGGGTGTGTGACAGCTGCAGCTGCAGGCGTGAGCACGCACTCACCTGCCCGTCCGATGGGGGGAGGGGCAGGGACTGTCAGACACCCCGGACCTTTTACGGGGCTCTCCCAGGCCTCATGCTCCCGGAAGCTGGTTCAGTGCATCCGGGGCAGCCTGTGGGGGCCCCGCTGCTGTCCTGGGGCCACCCCACCTGATGGACAGACCTGCCCACTTCTCGGGACCCCGCCTGCGGACTCGCTGCCTGCCCGGAGTTGCAGCTGTCCCTGCAGGACTGCGGGTTGTGCTTGTGCTGACAGCCAGAACCTTCTAGAAGAGTGAGGCCGCGTGGAACATTCTGCCCAAGGATGGTGCAGCAGGGCTCAGACCCCCAGAGATGCCGCCGTGTCCAGGGCTGCGGTGAGATGTTGGCCGCTAAGAGCTCTCACGTGAGTGAGGAGCCGCATCGCGAAGGAGACTTTACGGGGCTCTGTGAGCCCCACCCGCCCCGGGAGGGAGCTGCTTCAAGAACCTGGAGGCACCAGCACAGAGCTGAGCAGTGCCAGCCACCACTGGTGTTACCTCTTCACATTTTACCCAGAACTGTTCTCACGGCGTCCTCACTGCTCCACTGTCCCCGCGAGCTGGAGCGTCTCGCCGTGTGCCCGGAGCCGCCCTCGGGGCCCCTCCACTCCGCTGCTGCAGAGATGCTGCGTCCAGATGGAATGGAGGGAGCGATGGTGCCCAGGCAGCCTGAGCACACAGGTGTCACTCTCACCTGGGGACCAAAGGCACTGGGCACGCACGCAGCGTGCGGACACGGACGGGGCAGTGTCAGCTCAGCCTCAGGCTCCATTTCTCCTGAGGGGCAGGCTCCTCGCGAGCTGCCTGGCACGAAGGCGCTCCACCAAAGCGCCCTCCTTGTTGCTGCCGTGAGACAGTCTGCGCGGAGAGGGCCACGCGGGTCCCAGGCCTGTAGCATCCGTGACTGCCATCGGGAGCACGGTGGTGGCCCAGCTCTGCAGCAGCTGGTGCAAGTGACTGAGAGCCCGAGGGTGGCAGCACTCCAGCTGGGAGAGGCCCTGGCATGCCCTGACCCCCTCGGTGCCCTCGCCCGGGCGGTGCTGAGTGCGGGAGCAGCTCCCCTCACGCCACGCTGCTGAACCTCACCTCTGGCTGCTCGGCATCCGGAATGACGGCCTTCAGGGCCGCGTGGCAGAAGCGATTCAGGGCCGACACGCTTGTTCTCTGCTCCATGTACAGACGCAGCTTGAATCTGAAGGTCTCCCCAAGGAAGCTGTAGATGAGGGGGTTCAGGCAGCTGTTGGAGAAAGCTGCGAGGTTGACAATGTGGCCGGTTAGGGGGTAGGCGTGGCGGAAAGACTGTTGGCAGGGCTCGGCGCCCGGCTGCGCCTGCTGCAGGAGGTGCACGCTGATGAACACGTTCTCGGGCAGCCAGCAGATGAAGAAGACGAGGACCACGGCCAGGATCATGCGGAGCGCCTTCTGCCGGCGCGGGCGCAGGCCCCGGCGCCTGTGGGCCTTGACGAGGACCCGGGCGATGAGCGAGTAGCAGAGGCCGATGATGGCGAAGGGGATGATGAAGCCCAAGGTGACCTCCAGCCACTGGATCTCCTTGACGTCTGCGAAGCAGAAGCAGACGTCCCCGGAGTGCTGCAGGTGCGCCGCGGTGAAGGGCACCAGCGTGGCCGAGACCGAGGCCATCCAGATGAGGCCGCAGCTGAGCCGGGCGTGCTGCTTGGTGCGGAACAGGCCGCAGCGCATGGCCTGGGCCAGGGCGAGGTAGCGGTCGAAGCTCATCCAGGTGAGGAAGAAGATGCTGCTGTACATGTTGATCTGCAGGAAGAGGGACATGAAGGTGCAGAGCACGGCGATGTCGTAGTACTGCTCGTCCAGGTTGAACACCTCGATCAGCGAGTCGGCCACCAGGATGAGGTCGGCCGCCGCCAGGTTGATGAAGTACAGGTCGGGGATGCTCATCCTCTCCCGGGAGCTGAGGTTCACCACCAGGATCAGGATGTTCCCCACGAAGCCGATGGGGAAGAGGAAGACGGTGTAGAGGCAGGAGAGGAAGAGCCCGATGGCGTACTGTGGGTGCGGGTGCGCCGCCAGCTCGCCTGTCTGGTTTGCTAGTGCCCTGCCGGCCAGCACGCGGGACAGGTTGAGCGCCACGGGGGTGCCGTCGTAGGCTCCGGGGTCGGTCTCCATGCCAGAGACGGGCGCTCGGGAGGTCATGCCCACACCTCCACCACGTGCGGCCTTCAGGCTCTGCCGCGAGGCTCTCGGAAACCCGACTTAAGCAGCACATCCATCTTTAGAAAGAAAGGTGCCGTCCTCAGAAGTGAGCCGGACGTTGCTCACTCGGAGCCGTCAGCAGGAGCCTGGCGGCCAGGGTCTGCTCTGCAGGAGGAGGCGGGCGGCGGGCGGGCTCTGCACGACCCGCTCCTGCAGGCACCTGGGAGCAGAGGGGCGCAGTGCGCCCTCCACCCGTCATTCTGCAGGCAGGTGCACTGTGGGTGCGGGAGGGCTCCCTGCAGGTGTGTCTCCTGGGAGGACAAGTGCTGCTGAGCCGAGGCAGAGAAATAGACGCTCCCCCGAGGGCTCGCTGCTGCGGACGGACAGTGAGTCAGCCTCACCAGGAGCCTCTGGCGGTCCAGTGGCAGCTTGTGAAGTAATGTGCAGACGGGTTGGAAATCTTAGGAAAACTACTGTCTGTCAGGAGAGGAGATAAAATTTATGTTGGCAGCCGTTGGAAAGAGGAATAAGCAGGAAGGGAAAAACCCAGCTTTTCTGAAAGACAGTGGGTCCCAGGCGCCGTGGGGAGACGGGGCAGAACCTCTTCTCTGACAGGAAAGTGATCCAAGAAATCTCGCTTCCTTGCTAAGCCTCGCACTAAGTTTAGATGCCGAAAATGAAACTTTTTTAAATAACATGGCATGAAAGACAAACTAAGGAATGAAAATGGTAATTGTTTTAGGGAACACTATTGAAATTTTATTCAGTGTGTTGACAATTACTGTCACACCTAATATGTTCTGTAATGCTGTTTGTAACCTAGCAACTCAGTGACCTGGAAGTGGGCAAGGCAGCCGCCCTTTCAGCCGGCTCTGGGGGCTGGCGGCCGGCTGCTGGCCGATGCGGGCAGCTCTGTGGAAACTGGGGCTTCGGGTCTGCACTTCACTGTCGTCCCGTCCCGTCCCCCCCCCCCCCCCCCCA
>NW_005355029.1:503069-508510 GCF_000412655.1 Myotis brandtii | reverse complement strand
AAGTTCTCTGTGGGTCGGCTACGTGCGGTATTAGGTCACAATGCAGAGGAGTGCCCCCTGGCAGTGGGCAGGCCCCACAGCACACAGGACGGCCCCACCCAGGGACCCAGGGAGGGACGCGCCCGCTCGAGGGCAGAGAAGCCCAGAGGAACCGGCTGGTCCCACTAAAATGGATTTGAATTGTTGATTTGAGAGTTTTCATTTAACCCCGGGAGGCCATGAGGAACCGATTCTGAAGAGTTGCCAACCCAGACTAGACATTCCTAGACCTCGCGCTCGAAAATGCTGGAAACTAAAGAGAGAGCCAGCCCCTCTGCCCAGCTCTATGTTCAGGACCCTTTGCGTGGCGGTCGATACATTTGATTTTAGTCTGTGTTTTTAGAGCCTCTTTTATTTCTCTGTAAAAACTGCCCTGGCTGTTTGCTTTGCTCTTTAAATGTGGGAATCCTGAGGAGTGTTAGGCGGCTCTTAGGGGGAAGCATGAAGGTGAGTGGGGCGCGGCGGCACCGGCCGCCTCCTGCGTCGGCACAGGCTGCGAGGGAACCTCCACCCAGGCTGTCTAGGAGGAGGTGCAGGGACGGGGCTGGCCGCGAGCACCCACTAAAGGGTGGGGAGCAGTAGACGGGGTGCGCCATCGGGTGGGCCCCCCTGCTTGTCCATCGAGAGAAGCCAGGCCACATTTTGTCAGACCCATTAGGCTCGCGTCCTTGTAAAGGGAGTCAATCACTGGTGCTTTGTGGGGCGGGCAAGCGTTTTCATTAAAGGAGGACAGAGGGCTGTGCTGGCCGGCGGGGCTGCGGGCGCTGCCTGTCCTGTGGGCGCCGGTCCTCACTGGGACACGGGCGAGAGTTGGGATGCAGCCCGCACACCGAGCCTCCCGAGTCACACCGACATCATGAGAGCTGAGTTGGGGTTTTCTCCCATGGAGCGTGGCTCTACCCAGAGGTTGGGGGCCTCGTGCCCCTGGCCCCAGCTGGTGCCCAGTCTACCCATATCCGTGCCCAGCTGTCACCCACAGTGGGCTGCGCACCCACCTGAAGGCAGAGCCAGGAACCCAGACAGACTTACCTGTGCCGCAGCCGGCGCCCGCCCGTGCCCCTCTGAGCAGACCCCCTGTCCTGCAAGGGCTCCTGGCCAGCCCAGGTACTGTGCTCACGGCCGCCGGCCGCACGCGGGAGGAAGGCTGGGGCCGCGTGGAAGCGGAGGTGCCTGTGGTCCTCACGGAAGCCGAAGCGTCGCTGGGAAGCAGCCTTTATATCTGCAGGCTCTGGGGCTGGGCCGCCCATGGGCTCTGGACGCTGGGCAGCCTCCCTCCGCTGGAGGCCTCCCTCCGAGAAGGCCAGGGTTAACCCTTTTTCTGCCGGCCTTTTCCCTCCCGCACTGGCAGTGAGCTCAGGCTTAAGTCCCACTGCCTCTTTCACCCACTGATGCCGTTTTTTTACTTTGAAGGGATTGTAAATAGGTTTTGTCTGTCCTTTAGATAATAACCTGTCACCATTTGTTGAAACTTTAAATAGTCTTGCTTGTTTTAGCAACTGACTGGCCTTAAAACTAAACACTAAACGGTCTCAGCTTGGAGATAGCATGTGAATTATATGCAGAGACTTTACCTGGGAATTGCATAGACATTCGCAGAAAAAAACTTAAATTTAAGAAATAGCAGGTATTTTGGCAAGTAAATGAGGAATTGGATTTGTTTTTCTGCTCTCGATGTTAGCCATGTCTCAGCTCCCCCTCCCCTTGCTGGCAAGCCACCTGTGTGGACCTGAGACCGACTCCCCCCACGGCCCGAGCCTGCCTGAGGGACCAGGATAGAGTTAGCTCGGTTCCCAGTGCCCACCTGCTGGTGGTCAGCATGGTACCTGGAGAAGGGCTGGCAGAGCGGGGCCAGGAGGCCGATGGCCCAGGCGTCCAGGCATGCGGGATGCGGGGGTCAGGGTGCAGGGACTGAGGGCCCTCGTGCGCCGCGTTCGGCGGTTTCGTAAACATCACATCTTAATGGGTCTCGTCCTTCCTGCCTGGTGTCTTCTTTACCTTTGCAGTTTGTTGAAAGCGGGCGGTTGCACTCTGGTGATCTTTTGCGAACTGAGCATGAATCATCAGCTGCTGCAGCACCGGCACCGCAGCCGCGTGCGCTTCCCAGGGACGCAGGCCGTTAGGCTTGATGCCGGCCTGACAGGCACGGGCACTGAGTCCTGCAGCCCAGGCGGCCAGAGTGCGTGCCACAGCTTCCTGTTGTGCACGAGTCGATGGCAGATGCGCTGGGAGGCCTTCTGCATGATGATAACCACATTCTCTCAGAGACGGGTTCTGGGAAACACAAACCTGTTTGCAACAGAGAATTCTGCATGCGTTTCTATGGAAAAGCACTGACGCCGGTCCTCCCAGCCTGGGGTCCCAGCGTGATTCCACTGTGAGCTTCTGACCCTCCGAGGGACGCGGTCGCGCAGGGACGGTCGGATTGTAGGCACACCTCGGGCCGCAGCGACGCCAGGCGGTCTCAGCGCTGCCGCCTGAGCCACCATTTAGAGGGAAGGGAGCCCCGAGAAAGTCCAGCTTCCTCTGCAGCTAAGTAAATAAATCGAAGCCAAACCTTGAAATAGCCAAACATGTCCCTTAAAATAGCTGCTTGCCACTCGCGCTCCCTTGCCTGTCCCAGCGCTGCCCGGCGGCTCCGGAGGCCACTGTGCCTTCGAGTTTGCCCTGGGTTCCCTTTGGGGTGATGGCCCTGTGGCTGGTCCCCAGTTCTGTGCTTGAAGCTGAAATCAGCAGAACGGGGGCGGCCAGGTCTTGGGCCCCGTCTCCTGGAGCGCTGGGTGGCTGCGTGACCCGTCAGCCTGCCCAGAACTGGGAGTGGGAGGGACGGCAGCGGTAGGGAGTGCAGTCCCCGGGGCCCAGGTGAGTCCGTGTGAGTTCACACGGGTGGCGCACACCAGGCTCTGCCCTGGGGGAACCATCCAGTTCCCGGGCTGTTTATGGGCGGGATGTTCTGGAATGTCAGGCTAAAATCTGGGGTCCTGGTCCCGGCCCCACCTTATGTGATCGCCAAAGCTGTGTCCTCAGGGAGGGCCCCAAGAGCCACACAGGAAGTGTCCCCCTCCCCCCTTTTATTTTTTAAATATGTTTCCATTGGTTTCAGAGAGGAAGGGCGAGGAAGAGAGCTAGGAGCATCAATGATGAGAAAATCCTGGATCGACTGCCTCCCACGCCGTTAACGTTAGGCTTGTGGTCTGTGTTCTTGGGCTGGAGAGCCTCCGTGCTGAAGCAGGTCCTGCGTGGGCTCCAGTTCTCGGGCCCAGAGCTGTGTCCTGGCTCGTCCTCTACAAGCTCCCGTCCTCAGGGAGGGGAACTGGACCAGAGTCGCGTGGTGCATCCCTGCAGGGCCAGCCCGGCGGGCAGCTGGGGCCTAGGAGCCAGGACGTGGTACTGTCAGCTCCCGACCATCCGTCCATCCCAGCAGCAGGCTCCTCGCATCTCACATGGGCTCGGTGTACAGAGAGGACCCCGCTGCCAGAGAGAGAAGGTCCGAGAGCCGACGGTTCATTCCGTGGCTGGTTCCCCAGCTGCTCCCTCGGCTGAAATGCCTAGGAACTCGGGCCGGGCACACCTGCGCTTCAGGCCTCGCGCAGCCACTCCCAGCAGCCCCTGTAGTTCTGGAACCAGTCTGACGAGGGCGTCTGCTGCTGTGGTTTCATGAATTAATTCAGGCCCTTCCACTCCTGGCCGTGCACGAGTCACAGGAGGGAACCGTTAAAAGTCAGATAGAACAAAGAGACGACTGTTTTCAGACAACAGGCAGTGCCCCCCTCCCAGGCCTGTCCCGCTGCCCAGGGTGATGGCCCACCGAGGGGCGGCCATGGAGAGAAGGGGGTCCTGGGCTGAGTGCGCCCTCAAAGCGTGAAGCCCTGCGGCCGAGCTGGGGCGGCCTGCTGGAGGGGAACCCAGGCTGCAGGGGGCTGGCCTGCGGTCCAAGCCCACCAGCCACACGGGACATCTCACCCCAGAACAGGGAGGCCTGGCGGCTGAAGCTCAGCCACAGCTCGGGAGGTCCTGCTGGTCTGCCTGCCGAGCCCACGCAGTGCCCTTCAGAAGGCAGTCGAGGTCAGCCCCCGGCGGGAGAACGGTCCACCTTCTAATAAAGACGACCACGGGGGAAGGAGCGGCTCCCGTCTGCCCGGTGCTGGCTGGCTGTGCGGACGCCCCTGCTGGGAGGCCCTCCTCCTGCCCTGCCTCCCGCCTCCTGCTCACCGCGGGCCTGCTGGGAGCCGACCTCAGCCGCATACTTACGGTGAAGGCTTCATGGATATGTGAGCAGAGAAAGGAGAAGTACAAGGAGAGCTTTTGGAAGCATTTACTATTTTAATGTATGTACAGAAGCCATTGAAATAGCTGAGACCCAAATCCTTCAGAAGGAGGGATGCAGCTGTAGATGTGGAGAAGGGGGCTCATGGAGGCACGAGTCTGTCCTCAGTTTGCAGGTTGATGTTAAAGCATCCATTAAATACACATCCAGGCAGCGGGGTACCAGCTGTCGCCGTTCAGAGACATGGAGGGACGCAGGTGCGTGTGGCTCGGAAGGAAGCCAGCCTGGGGGCTGCCGCCGTAGCTCCAGCTGCTTGGTGGGCGCTGGGAGAGGCGAGTCGCAGGGACGCAGGGGGCGGCTGGTGGGGGCATGTGGACTTAGCACCGCGAATGCTCCCGGTGCTGGGCAGGGAGTGCAGTGTGGGCGTGGAGTCTGACAGAATGAGCGGGGCTCTCCAGGGCAGTGTCCCGGCCAGAGTGCCTCCCCGCACGTCTCTGTTCAGCCAGGAAACTCGGGGTGCGCCCAGCAGGAGACGCGTCTGCGCCTCAGAAGAAGACTGCTGCTGGGCTCGGTGCTTTTGTGTTTCCTATGCGACTGCCTTTCTGCAGATGCGACAGATAGAAGAGGCCTTTGAAACAGCTGCTCCCTGGGCCGCCCAGAGCGCCCGCCAGGCCGCCGAGGCGTGTGCCTTGCGCCACACCAGCTGCGTTCCTGCTCTAGGCCTGTGGGTGACTTCTCAGACCTGCCATGGCGACCCATTGGAAACCACAAAACAGCCCTTCCTTGTTCTTGGCAGCCGTGAGGTAGGGCAGGATTGTGATGTGGCCACCAGCTCATTAGCATCACGTCTTTATCTTCGAGATGCCTTCCTCGTGTCCCCCTTCCCGGCCAGATACGCCCCCGACCAGCGTCCCCAGGCTCCCCGGCCGGACTTGCGGGGTGTGGGTGTCGGTTTGGGTCAGGGGATCGCACTTTGGCACAAATTGGGCTGAAGGCCACAAAGCGAGTTTTCAGTAGGTGCCTCCCAAGCAGAGGGTCCTGACGCCCCACGGCAGGTGTGCGCTTCCGCGAGCCGCATCCCTCACTGCAGGCAGGGCGACTTGGCACCCACTGGTGTAAGGAGGCGCCGCCGCCGGCC
>NW_005355029.1:493933-502777 GCF_000412655.1 Myotis brandtii | reverse complement strand
TCCCTCGGGGGCAGAGCAGCCCGCCAGGCCCGCTGGGCAACCAGCAGGGTGAGGCATGCCAGCTCCAGGATGAGCGCGAGCCCGAAGCCCAGGCCGACGTTCAGGATTTCACACTCGGGCCAGGCGGTCAGCAGGTCCAGCTGGCACAGGACGGTCCTGTGCAGCTCCCGGGCATGCCCAGCAGGGCCACCACTGCCAGGGAGTCTGCCAGGGAGCTGCAGAGGGCACAGCCCCCCAGGGCCGCCAGGCCCCCCACACGCCTCGGAGTCGCCTGGGTGGCCGGGTATAGACAGGATGGGGCGCCCTGCAGCAGGAACACAAAGAGCATCGCCAGCTGCACGTACTGGGCATTGAAGTAGCAGGTGTTGGACAGGAAGGAGAGGGCGGCACAGCCCAGGTGGGTGGTGGCCAGGTAGTCGGCCAGGTGGCGACGGTGAGCGAGAGGAGTGCCAGCACGTTGGTGACCGTGAGGTCCACGAGGAACATGTCCAGGCCCCCAGCCTGGCGCAGCCCCAGATGAAGGTGGTCAAGTTGAACAGTCCAGTTGCCAAGCTCACAGACCCACGCAGACCTGCATGCACCTGGCGATGGCGCCCTGCGAGGCCATGACGCCCTGCACCGCCGGGAGACGCGGCTGGGGTGCCGGACCCAGGACATGGGGGGGGGCCATCTCAGCACACGGCTGCAGCAGGCACCACAGGGTGATGGAGCCTGGTGGTGACTGGGGGTTCTCTCCCCCTCCCCCCTCCATACCCTCCCCCCACACTGCTCCTTACACTGTAACGAAGCAGACGAGGCTAGGAGGTAGCTCTGCTGTTTGTCCAAAGGAAACTGAAGACAGTGAGATGGGAAACTTAATTCTACAGCAGTGGTTCCCAGACTTACTTGGCCTACCGCCCCTTCCAGAAAAAATGTTACTCAGCCCCTGGAAATTAATTTTTTTAAAACTTTAATAGCAGTTACTCATCGCCCCCAAATGCACCTGTGGCCATCACTGCCCCCCTGGATCGCTGCAGCGCCCACTTTGGGAATCACTGTTCTACAGGAATACCCGGCGCCCAGATCCCTGCGGCCGGTGGGCGGCCAGGCTGCAGACCCGGGGTCGGGAGTAGCGAGGGTGTACAGCCTCTCCCCGTGTGGGCGGTAGCGCCCACTTTGGGAATCACTGTTCTACAGGAATACTCGGGGCGCCCGGGTCCCTGCGGCCGGTGGGCGGCCAGGCTGCAGACCTGGGGTCGGGAGTAGCGAGGGCGTACAGCCTCTCCCCGTGCGGCGGCTGGACTGTGTCGGAAAGCCTGGTCCTCACACACACAGGCTGCTGGGTGTTGCTGTGGGCTTTTCTCTCTGTGTTGTGCGATGTGGCATGTGGAGCCAGAGCAGCCATCCCAGGGGACTGCCTCGCTCGTCTTGTTCCTCGAAGCTTTGGCCTGGGCCAGGCACGGTCGTGTCACAGCTGCGTGTCACGTGAGCAGGACAGCGGCGCCCTCTCCCCAGGAACCAGGGTGCGGACCTCGTGTCTGACGCAGCCACCAGCTGTGTGTGGCCACGAGTCGCCCGCTCCGCTTGGGGTGCCAGTGGGAGTCCTTGCTCCTTTCAGGCACGCACCCTCCTTCCTCGTACAATGCCCATCTCCTCCCGGGTCAGACAGGGCCTGGGTTCTGCGAGTCTGCTTCCGCATCACAGTCCCTTGATCCCACTGAAACCTCACCCTCTGAACTGGGCTTTAGGGCGACGGCGTCATGGGCACCCGCTGTGCCTGTTAGGCCGGAACCCTGCTCCCTGGACTGACCCTGCGTCCCCAGGCCGCGCCGGGCGGGACTCACGCTGCTGCGGGTGATGGTCTCCATCTGCCTGTGCTCAGGTGGTGAGCGGCGGCCCAGACAGGAGCAACGCGGAAATTAAGACGAGTGACCAGGCCGAGAGGAAGCCGTTTGCAATGTCTCCTTAATTAGGGTGAATCGGAAGGCACTTCTGAGGACATTGACGGTCGGTCAGGAAACAGCATTAGGCCGTCCCTGTGTCCGGACTCTGCAGCCGCCGCGGTGCAGCGCTTCCTGGGCGCTGTCTTCGCCTCCACCCTCCCTCGCCTGTGGCCGTCAGCTCTGCCATCTGACGTGTTCAGCAGGGTCACCCCCCAGTGGATGGAGATGTGCGTGTCCTGGTCTGGCCTCAGCCCGATGGGCAGGCTTGTGGGCTGCCTCTTGCCTTGTTCTACGCTTTCTCCAGAGGCGAGGGGTCTGCCGGGGGGAGGTCCAGCTGGACCGTGTCTCCTCCTGCCCCCACCCATAGTGACAGGCCATGGCCTCAGGGTCCACAGATAGGACCCACCTGCTGGCCAACGTGGGCCACTAAACTGGGATGGCAGCCCCCTTTACAGCAGCGCCACACAGGCACCTGGCCCAGGGTGGGCGCCAGGCACGGCCGCTGACAGGCATGGCTCTGCCCTCCTGCATGCCCGGTCCTGCTGCGGCCTCTCACCCATGCCCAGCTCTCAGTTGGAACAGGCCGGACCCCCAGGAGCCGGAGGTGATGCTCAGGGGGGCTTGGCAGGAGCCTCGTCTCCCGTGCTGGACCCCCTCTCTGCTCTCCACCACTTCTGGATTTTTCTTGGAAAGGTAATAGGACTAGTCCCCAGTCCACACCCCCCTTCCTGGCTCCTTTATACCCTGGGCTTCTCTGGCCTTGACCGGCTTCCCTCCAGCCAGTGCAGCGGCCGGGGGGGCTCCCGGGAGGCGAGGCCTTGGTGACATCAGCAGGCTGGCTGAGTTCTCCCCAGGAGCCGGTGCTGATGAAAGCCTTTCTGTGGGAGCTCATCAGACACCGCGGGGACGGGGGACCCCCCTGACAGCGGGGCGCTTGGTTGCAAATGACAGCATCTAGGCCTAACCCTAGATGGTTTGGCTCAGTGGATAGAGCGTCGGCCTACGGACCAAAGGGTCCTCAGTTCGATTCCAGTCAAGGGCACGGACCTGGGTTGCAGGCTTCTCCCCATCCTGGGCCCTGGTCAGAGCTCGTGCAGGAGGCAACCCATCGATGTGTTGCTTTCACATCCATGTTTCTCTCTGTCTTTCCCTCTCCCACTCTCTCAAACCAATGAAAAAATATCCTCAGGTGAGTAACAACGACGACAAAAAATTTACACGCAGCACAGCTTCCTGGTGTGGGTGTGTCCTGCACAGGCATCTAGTCACAGAGCCACCCCTCTGGTCCTCTGGTCAGTCCAGTCCCATCCTCCACCCCAGGCCCGCAACACTGCTTTCCATCCCTGTGTCTGACTTCCCCAAAATGTCCACACGTGTGGCCTTTGGCGTGCACGGAGACTCGCCGTGATGCGTGTCAGAGCCTCATTGCTGGGCAGCCTTGGACCGTGTGGATGTCGCGTGCTGGTGTGTCTGCTCACCCGCTGAGTGACGTTTGGCCATTATGAATACAACTACTATAAATATTTGCATGCAGGTTTTTATGACAAACTAGAGGCTCAGTACACCTCGGCCTGGCCTGTGCCCTCTCACAGTCCGGGACCCCTTGGGGGATGTCTAAGGCCCGGTGCCTGGATTCAGCCCCATCCCCGCAGGCCAGGCTGAGGGACCCCACCCATTCATGCACCTGGCCGGTTTTGGCCCGATCTCCACAGGCCAAGCCGAGGGACCCCGCCAGCTTTACACTGCCGCAGCCAGCTTTACACTGCCGCAGCGGGCGTGACCTGCCGAAGTGAAGGTGGCGTGGGGCGTCTGGCGCTCTTCTCTCGGCGTCACGCAGACTTGCCGGGGGTGCGGCCCGAGCCCGACTGCTGAGCGGTGTTGGGCTGTGGGTGCAGCCTTGGTTTGTCCATTTGCTGTTTGAAGGACGTTTGAGTTACTTCCAGGTTTGGGCTCCGTGTCCTCCCCTGTGGGTGGAAAACCAGGCCCACAGTCTCCATGGCCAGGTCCGAGCCCCGGACAGCGCAATGCAGACGTGCCCCCAGGCCCCAGGAGGGCTGACGGGGTCCTGGCTCAGCTGGACTGCTGGTCGCCCCTCTCAACCAGCAGGGCCCGCGCAGCTGCTGTGCCCCTGCGTCCAAACACTAGGAGACACCCTGCTTCTCTCTGGGGCCCGCCTGGAGTCTAAGCAGCTGCCCTTCTCAGAGGAAAGCTTCGCTCCAGCCTCCGCCATTTAACACAGCGCCCCAGAGAGAGGGACGCAGGGGAGGGCTGGGCGGGTGCTGCTGCCAGGGACCACACTCACCTGTGCGCTGCTCCAGCTGCTCCTGCCCCTCCTGTGCCCCTCCTGCCCCTCTCCTGCCCCTCTCCTACCCCTCCTGTGCTCCTACCCCTCCTGCTCCACTCCTGCCCCTCCTGTGCCCCTCCTGCCCCTCCTGTGCTCCTGCCCCTCTCCTGCCCCTCCTGCCCCTACTGCCCTGCACCTGGCTGGGCCTGCCCGCTCTTGCCCTGCTCCGGCCGAGCCAGGCCTGCCAGGGGTCTCCCAGGCCTGTCTCTCCTCGCAGCCTCACCCTATCCTGCACTGCTCTGTGCTCATGGAAAGCAGGCAGGCGCAGAAACCTACAGTTCTGTAAGGAAAACAGGAATTCGGTCTTAATTCAAACCACACGCGGTATTTTAAGCAGAGTATGGTCTGGCCATGTGACCAGAGACGTTCAGTTGGACTGGGAGGGGCCGCTGTGCAGACAGAGGCTGTGTGTGTGCCTGGCTCCCGGCGGCTCCTGCAGCTCCACACGCCGGCCCCGCAAACAGTCCCTCCCGAGCGCTGGCACCGCCTGCACGAAAATAGGACCCAAACCCCACCCCACACACAGGGTGTGCTCGCAACCTGCCTAGTCCCGGCCCGGACGCGCCGGCCTCCGCACCAGCTCGGGCCAGTGCTAGGCACCCAGAGCGGGCTCTCCTCTCCCTCCCCGGTGGGTGTCGCCGCTTCTCCCTCCTGCCCCGCAGGTGGTGCTGAGCCCCTGCTCGTGGGCAGGGTGAGGGCGCCGTGCCAAGACCATGGGAAAGTAGGTTCCCGGCATCCGTCGCCAGCACGTCCTCGCCATGCCTGGCAGGAGCCGGGCACCAGGCAGGTAAGAGTTGGAGGGAGTAACTGAGGACGAGGTTGGCCGGTGGGCATGGCAGGGAGCCGGCACCGTCCTGAGGGAGCAAGAGCTTCCCCCGCAGCTTGTCCCTGCCAGCACCTTGGGAAGCGTGAGGAGCCGTTCCCTTTGAACACCTCCCCACTGGCGGTGCCCCTTCCTGATGCTCGCCCTGTGAGGGTACAAGCTTGGGGGACTTTCTAAGCAGCGCCAGCCCATCTGGGGTCCCTGCAGGCACCTGTGGCCGCGGATGTGGGAAGAACTACGCTGGAGCGCTCGCCAGCTTGGAGTGGTGAGGGCACGGCGCATCCCCTGGGCTGGAAGCCTGAGGCTGGGCAGCTGGGCCCCTGTCAGCCCCTCTGTCCTGGATCCTCCCAGCTTCTGGGAGCTGAGGTGCCTTGTTCTAGGGCTCCGTGGACATCAATCACACCCCACCCCCGTCCTGTGCACCAGCCTCGAGTCCAGCCCCGAGAGTGCACTCAGGCCAGTGTGGGAGGCAGGCCCTGAGCTGCTCCAACAGCTGGCGGTCCCTCAGCCCCTGGTCTGACTCAGGACCTGCAGGGACAGGGCACTGGGTCCCAGGCCCCGAGGCGGCCCTGCTCGGTGAGGTCCGCAGGGAGGCTGCGGAGCCGGGCAGGGTCGTGGCTCTGAGTCCCTGCCCTGCACTTAGAGCTGTGACTGCGGCCTGTCCCTTCCCGTCGTTGCACACGGCTGCTGTCAGGGCCCTTGAGAGGGTGGAGCGGGTGGGGTGAGAGGAGAGTGGCCGCCGCCCAGGGGTGCCGGCTCTGCTTCCATCTGCTCGTGTTGGTGGCGGTGGCGGTGCCCCTTCCTGACGCTCGCCCTGCGGGGCCTTGTCCACAGCGTGAGTGACACCTGCGCCCCTGGAGGAGGAGCCTGGGGCCCAGGAGGCAGTACCCCTGCACTCGGGGATTCAGGGGTTCTGGCCCGGCTCCCTGTGTGTGTGTGTCCCCCCCCCCCCGACTTGCAAGAAGCCCCATGCAGAGGCCTCAGGGGTTCTGGCCCGGCTCCCTGTGTGTGTGTGTCCCCCCCCCCCGACTTGCAAGAAGCCCCATTTGCAGAGGCCGCGTCCGGCTGTGAGGCCTGGTGTGGCTTTGGTCCCTCCTGTCCACAGGAGGAGGATGTGTCCCCTGGCGCTGCGGCTGCTGCTGGCAGGACAGTGTAGCCTCGCCGGCCCCGCCCACCGGCCTGAGGCCCGAGCCTGAGCCCTGCTCCCGTGTGAGCCAGACAAAGGTGGCCTCTAGACTCTCAGTCTTCGAGTGCAGAGCAGAGCGCTCAGGCGCTGGGGCGTGCGAGTGGCTTGTCCTCGCTCCTCCACGTCTCCGCTCCCTGGGCCTGACTTCCCACTTGGATCCTCTGTGCCCCAGGCCACTGCTCTGAGTGGGGTGGGTGGGGTGCAGGGAGGCAGGATGTGCTGTGTCCGCCTCATGGCCTGCGGAGCCCAGACTGGGGCCCAGACTGCGCAGACGGGAGGCGTGCGTGTGAGCGCCGGGAGCAGTGAGGGGTGAGCAGGCCGTGACCTCGCTCCCCTGCAGGAGCGCCGGATCCCAGGCGGAGAGGTGGCACCCAGACCCTCCCCGTTCCCTCAGCTCTCCTTTCCCGGCTCCAGGCCTTGCCCGGGTGTCCGGAGGCAGCTGGCAGCTTGTTTTACGGATCAGGGCCTCTTCCCTGGTCCTCTGGGGGCCAGGCTGCGTGCTCCCACGGCCCACCCAGGAGGGGACATCCGTGGGCTGGGAGCCTCCCCACCGCCTCTCACACCCTGGGGCGCCGTGGACGTGAGCATGGTCCACGCAGCCCCCAGGGGCCACGGATGCGGGAAGGACGAATGTGGCAGATGCAGGTGCTGCATCCGCACGTGGGGTTATTGCTCGGCCTGGAAAGGAGCGGAGCCCCCACACGCTGCGGCCGGTGGGGCAGCCCCGTGGCAGGAGGCAGGAGGCAGGAGGCAGGTGCGTGCTGCGGCCAGGGCTGCCTCTTGCGCCCTTGCCCACAGAACCAGCACCATGCCTCTTTGTCTGGACTTGGTCGCTCAGGCCTATTGAACAGCTTCCTCATTGGAGGTGTCGTCCGCCTACTGTGTCATCCCCCCGTTTAGAATACAGCTCAGTGATGTTCCGTAGCTCACAGAGGTGTGCAGCCATGACCACCGTCCGCGTTTGGGGACAGCGCCCCAGCTCCTCGCTGCCCTGCAGGCTGCTGGGTGCCTTCCCACCCTGCTGCTCTTTGATTGGCAGCAGAGAACCCAGTCCCAGGCCAGGCCACCAGGTGGCGCTGACATCCCGCGGGGCTCCTGCTCACAGACTGGCAGCCCTGGGTTCCTCCTCCGCTTCTCGCCTCGTCCTGGCCAGGGACCTGTGGGGTCTCCGACGTGGGGCCTCAGGAAGGGGTCTTCTCAGCCGCTCAGGGGGCTTGGGGTTCTTCTGAAGAGAACATTTTAGGGTTGTTTGCATGGCTCCTACCCTCCTCCTGATCCTCCCACTTGTCTGTCTGTCTCTTCAAACGACAGGCTAGCGGGCAGTCCCAGCGTAGCAGAGGCCAGGCCTCGGGTCTGCTGGCCCTTCCCATTGCCTGTGTCATCTCACAGCTGTTTCTCTGCCGTCGTGGTCCGTGCGTCAGGTGCCGCCACGGAAACTTCGTGCCTCGCCCTCGCCAAGCCCACACCCCTTCCCCTCCTGACCCCAAGGCTGTGCAGGCCTGTCCTGCAGCACGTGTGTGTGTGCATGTGTCAGTGTCGCGCTTGTGTACGTGTGCATGTGTGCGCCACGTGAACGTGTGTGCGCAGTGTGCGTGTGTGTGCACGGTGTGTGCGTGTGTGCGCACGGTGTGTGTGTGTGCGCGCACGGTGTGTGCACGGTGTGCGTGTGTGTGCGCATGGTGTGTGTGTATGCACGGTGTGCACGGTGTGTGTGCGCGCATGGTGTGCGTGTGTGCGTGTGTGCGCCACGTGAACGCGTGTGCGCATGGTGTGCGTGTGTGTGCGTGTGTGCGTGCACATGGTGTGCGTGTGTGTGCACGCATGCAGAGCAGCACCAGGTATACTGAGTGTTTCTCCCTGCGGCTGTGGGTGTGATTGTAAAAGCAGAATTCAATGTGACCTCTGAGAGCCAGGAGGATCTGGCTGTGTCCACAGGGGACAGTTTCTGAAGGACACTCGCGTCCAGTTGCTGGGAATACGTGGGGGGGTGCCCTTTGCTCTCCACTGGCTGGGGGTGGGGGGGTGATCGCCTCCTGAGGTCATAGGGTTATAGCCTGAGCTGTGGTCACCACATTGGCAGCTAGGAGCTGTTAGCAGCCTCCTGTCATGGCACAGACCCAGTTCCTCCCTCAGGAGCCGGGGGTGGGGGGCGTGCGGGGGGCTCCCTCTGACTCGGGTCTCGCTGCCTCCTCTGCCCTGAGGCAGGTCCGTCGGTGGCCACTGCGGGGAGCTCTGCATACGCGCCTGCTCAGCTGCAAGCGGTCACCCTGGAAGGCGTGTCCGAGTCGCTCCTGCTTAGAACTTCAGGTGCGCACGCTGGGTGCTGCAGCAATGAGCGTTCTTGTTTCCAGGTTCCCGCCCCTCCCTCCCTTCCTGGACCACAGTGCAGCGCCGGCCGCTGGTTCCTGCGCCCGCAGCTCTCTGGTGCTCCCTCTGAGGCCCCTGTGCCCGTGGGGACCCCCGGCTGGTTCTGGAGCACAGACTTGGTCACCTGCTCTGTGGCCCTGTCTCCTGTGAGCAGCAGAGGTTCCGGGGCCTAGGAATCCCTCAGGACACGTGTCCTTCCCCC
>NW_005355029.1:491660-493901 GCF_000412655.1 Myotis brandtii | reverse complement strand
TGCCACGCACCCCTCTCGTGCAGCCTTGGCGCCTCATGTGTTGCTTTTTTCTTTCAGTTGATTTTTAGAGAGAGAGGAAGGGAGGGGGGAGAGAGAAACATCAATGGGTTGCCTCCTATACACACCTCTCCTGGGGATCGAGCCCACAACCTTTTGGTGTTCAGGACAACACTCCAATCAGCCGCGCCCCCGGCCAGGGCTGCATATTCGTTATTAATATACGGCGGGAATGTTAAAAATCACTGCGTCGCTACTCACTTGCTCATCCAATCTCCAATGTCCTGAGTGCTTACTGTGTGCAGTGACGGAGGGTGCTGGTGAGACAGGCCCCTTGCAGGGGGACATGGGGATGCCCCCAGGTCTGCTCCACAGAGAGCCGCAGGCCACAGACTCGCCGGCCTCTGGCCAGCGGCCGGGAGGGAAGGACCCACAGAAAGAGCCAGCAGGGTGACCGGGCGGTAGGAGGCGAAGCGCCAGCTTGTGGTCCTGCTGTGTCGTCCTCTCAGATACGTCGCCTAACCTTGGAGACACAGATTTGAGCATTCGGAGGCTGGAGAATAAGTATCAAATAATTTAATAGTCTCCCAATGTGTGGGACTTTCTTCAGCAGTTTCTCAAATACATAGAACTTCAGGCAGATGGTGTGGCCCCCGGGGCAGCTGTCACAGCTTACAAATGAGGAAGCCTCCAATTCCAACTGATTTTAAATTCAAGAACTTGACGTGCAGTATAACTTCTTGTGAAGCATGACAAGGTAGACGAGTTTTTGTGAACAAAAGTAAGATAATTAACTTAAAAATTACAATAGTCAAGAAGTGCTGGTAAATGAGTGACCTTGGGCGTAAAGTGAGAGCTTGTATCCTGGCATTGTGCAAACTCAAACACAGGGTTGGTCAGTTAAGAAAGCAGGACTGAGTTCACACTGTTGGCTACTCCCAATAGCTCCTCGTTCTCTGCGCAGCGCAAATTCCTCCCATTTTTTGGCAATGTGGCGAAAGCGCCGGGTCAGACATTCCAGGAAGAAGGGCAGCGTGAGCCTGCGGGTCATCCAGGTGTGCGGGGTGGGGTGAGCACAGGCGTGGGGCGGGGGCGGAGAAGGTGGAGGTTTCTCCTGGTGCCCAGGTGAGCGGTGGAGAGGGTCCCTGTGAGAGGGGAGGGTCTGCCATGGGGCCCAGTCTGCCCCGGCTGGTGCCCCACCAGGAAGAGCTCTCAACACCGCGGACACTCTCCTGCGCAGGTGGGCTTTGGGACAGAGCCAGCAGCCCTCCCAGGCCCCCAGGAACGAGCCAGTTAGTAGCCAAAACCACTGAGAAACAAGATTTAAAAACGTGATTTGAGGCTCCCTTCCCTGTTTGGGCTGCAGGTCAGGGCTGTGGGCAGAGCTGGGCACTCAGGGTCCCCTCGCCCAGGGCTCCTGTGCGGGAGCAGGGGAGACAGACAAAGAGGGGCTTTTATTTATACCCGACCGGGCTCCCTGGCCAGGGCCCGCTGTGCCTGGGGGGCCCCGTGGCCTTGGCCTGGAGACTGCAGACTGAGCAGCAGCAGCAGCCGCGTGCAGGGGAGCGCCGCCACAGCTGCACTCTCACTCCACCGGGTCCCCAGGTGGAGCCATGACAGGGGCCCCTCGTGCAGCCTGGTGCCTAGGCTGGAGGGGGTGGGGTTGGCCTGGGCAGGGCACAGGCTGTGCCTGGTGTGGAAGGACTGGGCCGGGAGTCCTGGCACTTCTCCAGCAGGCACGCACGCTCCGCACTACCCTGGTCACACCTGTCTGCGGGCTCGTCTCCAGGCCGTCAGCACGGGAGGGGCAACCCAGCATCGCGTCACTGTTTCCTCCCAAAGACACGGCACCACTTCACATCAGGGTTTGCTACCAAATGAATTGGCTGCAAACTTGAAAAATCTTTCTGTTCATAGGCTTTTGGGTTTCGAAACTGGCATCAGAGGGTTACAAGCCTGTATTCTGTCATAAGGACTTGGGGGTGGCGTGGGGGGGCTCCGTCAAGTGCAAAGTGGCTGCTGACAGAACAGCCTGGATGGAGGCAGGAGGGTGAACCCCGCTGACCTCCTCCGACCCCATGCAGCCACTTCTCGAACGTAGGCCAGCCTCACTCCGGTCACGCAGCGTCAGCTGACGGGGACCTGGCCGCCGGTGGTGGCAGCAGCGTGGGGGCCAAGGTCTGTGCTCGGGAGCGAGGTCACCTGCCGTCCCAGCCTCCAGACCAGGTGCTCAGGGGCCCCAGG
>NW_005355029.1:491008-491444 GCF_000412655.1 Myotis brandtii | reverse complement strand
TCGAAGGGCCCTGTGGTGGCCCGGCCGCGCCCCATCCACGTGTGCTGTGTCCTGTTTCCTTCATTTGAATGCTCCGTGGCTTTTCTTTCAAGCATCTTTTTATAAACAAACCTAAGATGGGGGATCAAGCATTCCAACAACACAGAGTATAAATACTGGCTTTCATTTCCATCACTTCATTCGCGAAGCCCCGTGGGAGGGCGCTGGGGGGACACCCGCCTCCAGGAGCCGGGCCGAACGCAGCTCCCCTTCGCACAGGCGCCGGGTCCAGAGCACAGGCCTGTGCTGTTGTGTGTTCTTGCCTTGGCGCTTCCCCCGGGGACAGCGACAGAGCTACGGGTGGCAAAGTGCTGTGACTGGCTGAGCGCCGGCCCCTCCTCCCCCGGGACTCAGACCCGGTTGGTGGGCGTGCACCGAGCCCGCAGGCTGTGCAGCA
>NW_005355029.1:490240-490747 GCF_000412655.1 Myotis brandtii | reverse complement strand
CTCCAGGAGGGTCAGGTAGTGCGGCGTCCACAGCCCAAACTGTGTGCACACGGTGGCCACCAGGAGCCTGTGCACCGAGGGGTCCAGCCTCCCCGAGTCCTGGTCGAGGGGCGTGTCCTCCTTGCGGATCCGGGAGATGAGCACGAGGGCATAGAGCACAGCCAGGCCGGGCACCAGGTACCCGATGAACACCATGATGGCGTCGGCGGCCTCCGGGTGCTGCATCTTGGCGCACTCGACGATCCTGGCCGCCACGTGGCTGCAGATGTAGAAGAGCAGGGAGGAGAAGCTGGTGAGCAGGGCCCCGCCCCAGACGAAGCCGCACACGTGCCGGCTGTTGTAGACGCTGGACATGTAGGTGCGCGGCAGCGCCCGCTCGATGTAGTAGTCGAGGCTGAGCAGGGCCGTGGAGTACATGGTCACCAGGGAGCAGACGTTGAACAGGACCAGCAGCGTCACGTGGGCCTCGCTGCTGAAGCCCCACAGGGCCCACCCAGAGGCGGTGGG
>NW_005355029.1:478380-480745 GCF_000412655.1 Myotis brandtii | reverse complement strand
CCCACCTCCAGGTAGAGCAGGGAGAAGGCGGACAGCACCAGCTGGGAGTGCTGGCAGAGGGGCTGGTCCTCGCCCCGACCCGTGCCGTTGAGCGGACCGCAGCTCCACATGGCGCTGGGGCGGCTGGCTGTGGGGAGAGCAGGGAGGTTAGTCGTCACCTGGAGCCAGAGCCCCAGGCCTGCAGGTCCCCAGAGAGCTGGGGACCCCAGAAACGGGTCCTTTTAACAAGGAAGCTCCATGAAAGTCAAGTGTCGCCGCAGGTGCTACCCAGAGCCCGAGGGCCAGGCTAGGAAGGCCAGCGCAGCAGGGATGTCGGGGCCACAGACCCGTCCCTGAGGAGTCTGAGCACCGGGCCACTTGCCCAGGCTGCTCCTGGGGCTCGGCCCCCACTGGCTCACCACCACAGTGGCTGGCAGTCAGGGCCTCTCCCCCGGGCGGGCGCCCTGCAGCCCCTGCTGACCTGGGCCGGAGCCCTCGGGCCTCTGCTCAGTCCTGCCCCTGCCCTTCACCCAGCTCTGTTACTGGAAGGAGATTAAGAACACAAAGTGCCCTCGGACGCTGGTGGCCCAGCCAGGGCACCTCCAGGGGAGGGAGGGCCTGCCTGCGGCCTGGCCTCCCAGCCAGCTCAGCCTCATCAGCCCCTCCCGCTCCAGAGCCACCTGCCAGGGGAGCAGGGACTGAGTGATGGACTGAGTGAGGACGCAGCCTCTGGGCCAGTGAGCACACAGCCGGCCTTCTGGCCTGAATCTGGACTTCCCCACACGCGTGGGAATCGACAGTCCCTCTGCCCGCGTTCCCTGTCTCTCACGGTGCCTGGGTAGCACAGGACGCCGCACAAGCAGCCGAGAGCGGGCAGAGGCGCTGGGCGCTGGTGCACGGTCACGGTGAGCCTGAGCCTCGGAGTAGGAAGCGCTGCCCTGGGAGATGCCCGCACCAGGGGCTGGAGACCTGAGGGACCTGCAGGGGGCGGGGCTCAGGTGACGTCGCCTGTGGGAGCCTGGCCCTGTCCTCCCGCGTCACAGGCCGTGCACGCCCGTCGGGTGGCCTGTCCGTCCAGTGCGTGGGAGGCCTGGGTGGGCTCAGCACTGGCATCTGAGAGAACTGGCAGGAAGAGCAGATCCCCCTTCTTGGGAGGAAAAACTTAGGACCCGATGTAGTTTGGCCCAAGCACCTGTGCTCGCAGGCCAGGTGAGGGCCGCTCAGCAACACTTGTGTCCCAGGCTCAGGCACAGGCACAGTCAGCCCTGCCGGGGCACTGCCCCCCTGGGTGCCATGGACAAAGGGCTCTGCCGCCTGTGGGTCCCGAGCCCGTCCCGTGGCACGTCCCACAAACCTTTCCCGTGTCTGCCATGCCCCACCACCGTGCCGGGGAGGCCCCACCATGGTGGGGAGGGAGGGGGGTGCTGAGACAGGAGTCAGCGCCCCCGTGCCCTCTGACCGCCATGGGGCAGGCGGGAGGGACACCGAGTGTGTGGCAGTGTCCTCACAGCCTCGTGAGCGCCTCCCAGCAGCCCGAGGAGGGGGGTGCAGGCGGTAACGAAAACGCTGGGCAGCCCCGCTCTGCCCACACGTGCGGTTACATCACTGTCCACAGTGTGCCCAGCGGAGCAGTGGGTTCTCCCCCTGCACAGTGCTCCTCGGCCTGTGGGGCTGGATTCCAGGGGAGCAGGTGTGCCAGGCAGCGTCCCCCATGGCCCTGGCGCCTCTGGCACAGCTCAGGGGAAGCTTGGCTGTTCACACGCTGCGGGAGGAGCTGCAGGAGGAGCCGTGCGCGGCACCCTTCAGCTGCCTCCCGCAGTTGCCCTTCTCCCGCTCCCCAGCGAGCCTGTGAGCACAGGGCGCAGGTGTGTGAACGCTGTCTCCTGTCCTGGTGCCCCTCCCTCTCAAGGCTCCTACTGAGCCAGGAGCGTGGGTGTGGGGTTTGTCCACCTGACCTTGCTGTTCCCGTCCCCAGCAAACACTGCCTTCCTGGGGCCACTCCAGCCGTCCAGGCCTTGCCGAGCTGCACGCCCCAGGGCCCCTGGAGTCTACCAGGGTGTTCCCACCTGTCCCCATGGGGGCAGGAGGTGGGACCGCAGCCCCTGGGAGGCAGGCACCCATTGTCACTGGAACAGGTGGCATCTGTCCCTGGGGGTCCGCTGCCAGGACACAGCCCAAGAGATGCGCTCTTGGTCCCACAAGGCTGGCCCTTCTCAGGCCGCCATTGCCCACTTCCTGCCCTCACCTGCCCCGTCCGTGCTCACGTTCTGAGCGCCGGGCCACCGTCTCCTCGCAGCAGCCCCTGCTCCCCTGGCAGGTCTGCGGCCCCCCCAGGCTGTGTGCAGCCTGTTTCCTGCAGCCGGCGGCTCTGTCCCCACTGCGGGCG
>NW_005355029.1:477519-478288 GCF_000412655.1 Myotis brandtii | reverse complement strand
CGGGCGGCCCCCACCCCAGCCCGTGTGTGGGGCTCGCAGGGCGAGGAGCTCCTCTCACCTGAAGTGAACCGAGCAGACATTTGAGCAGAAACTCAGGACACAGTTGTACTTTCTGGGACACACGTTGGGCCTCGGGTCAGTGCTGTCCCTGGGGTGGGCGGGGCACAGAGCCAGGAGGCAGCAGCACAGCCTGCAGGCCCGTCCCCAGGGCCCAGCCACGGCCCAGGGACTGCACCCCGCAGCAATGGCTGGCCTCGAGCAACCGTCCGGTTCTGGCCCAGGCGGGCTGGTTCTTGGGAAATGGTCACGTGGAGTAAAATCCGTAGAGAATTTCCTGGAAGCAAGGGGGACAGGCGGGGACTGTGCGCTGGGCTTCAGAGCAGAAACGGCCTCGTGTGTGCGTGCTGGCAGCTCGTAAGCATCCCGTCCGTGTGGCACCCACACCAGCGGGAGGGGAGGGACTGGCTTCAGGTGCAGGTTCGGGCTCCAAGGCCCTGGTGCCCGCTCGCTTTCAGTCTGGTGCTGCCCACGGGCGGGTGGCGGGGCCCCTGGCCCCCCAGGTGTGAACAGGTGTCTGGCACGTTCTAGAGTGCGCACCTCTCACTCTTACCCTGTGAGCTCGCGGGGTGGGGGCGGGGAGGCAGGGTTGCTGGACTTGGCCCCACCCCTCTGGCCCCCATTTCCCTGCAGTCACTCCCCTTCCCTCCTGGCTCTGGTTCTGTGAGTCCGGGAAGGAGCTGCCTGGCAAGAGGGGGGCCAACAACGCTCG
>NW_005355029.1:472094-477490 GCF_000412655.1 Myotis brandtii | reverse complement strand
CCCCCCTCCCCTCAGGCACAGGCCTCGGCAGCGGCAGCCGGATTCCAGGTACCCAGCCTGTTCCTTCCTGAGACAGGAACTCACAACTCAGCTGTGCAGACCCGGCTCCTGGAAGGGCCTCTCTGCTTCTTGGTCCCCTGACAGGACAGGAGAGAGGAGGCGGCTCCCTCCAGCCGCGGGCGCTTCTGCAGAGCGCCTCCCCGTGCCAGCCGGCGTCCTGCCAGCCCTCAGCTGAAGGGCTCTGGTTGAGAGGGCTCCGGTGGCGTGCCGGCCCAGCCTTAAGAACAGGCCTGCTCCTGCCCCCTCTCCCTCCTCCGACCAGGCCAGGCCCTCGGTGCTGCCCCACCTCTGGCTACTGCCTCTGCCAGGTCACCTCCAGACTCACTGGCCGGTTTGGCCACCTTCTTCCCATTCTTATCACTGACCCGCCCACTCCCTGAAACCCTCCCCCACGATTCTTAGGACCGGCGCCCACTTGCAGTGGCAGCCTCGTCCACGCCCGTGTCCCATGAGACACTGGGAAAGGCAACCTGCTGTCTGTCCGGACTGCACCCCAGGCCCATGTCCCTGGCTCTCACACTGGGCTGGGCCCTGGCTCTATCCCTGGCCTCTCCCTCCTGCCTGGTCCGGGTCCCTTCCCCACCTCACTCTGTGGGGGCAGGACACAGGAAGTGTCTGTGCTGCCTTGGGGCATGTCCCGTCTTCATGGGGGGGAGGAAGGGGGGCCGCCAGGGGGAGCGGGGAGCAGCTGCCCTGCAGGAGGGTGCTGCCACCCGCGGGCACATTCCGAGGAAGGCCGGGCAGAGGTGGCGAGGCCAGCTGCCTGATCAGAAGAGCCGAGTCCACCTGTGTCCCCTGATGCTCCATCACGGCCACCCCGACTGGGGACCAGGTGAGCGGCCGCGGCACCAGGCATGGCCTCTCTGAGCATCGCTGGAGGTCCTGTCCTGTCCAGTCCCTAAGGCCTCCCGGAGCCTCAGAGGGACTGCATGTCGTCAGCTGAAGACGGTCCCTCCTCACACGAAGGGGCTCCTCCAAGGCCGCCCGCACCCCACCACCCGGTCCTCCAGGTGCTGTGCTGGCCAGCCAGGCCTCCGCCCAGGGCCGCTGGTGCTGCGGGTGCCTTTGGCCGCGCTCCCTCCTGGGCTGGTGGCGGGCTCTTGCCGGGTCCTCAGTGCTCTGGGGCACAGGTTGGAGGTGTGTGACTCCAGAGCAGGCCACACTGGCCGCTCTCCCCGGCCTGGAGGTCTGTGGAGGCGAGTCCAGGTGTTCCCTGCTCTGCCTGGGCCTAGCAGGTGCTCCTGCACCTGTGGTTTCTTCCTCTTGGGCACCTGCAGGCCTGAGCGTGCTGCCCCTTCAGGAGCCTGTCGGACGCTTGGAGGCCTGGGCTCCCACTGCAGCAGCGGCGGTGACAGCGAGTCCGCGTGCGGCTGAAAGGCCCTGCGGGACAGACAGGCCACACAGGCTCTGCCCAGCACCTGAGTCCCAAAAGACCAAGTGGGGCACCTCGGACAGCAGCCTCCCCGGTCCTGGGGTGGGGCCAGAGGTGGCAGCACTGTCCTCTCCAGGCGAGAAGGCAGCTCCCAGCTGGTCTCTCCGCCCTGGCCAGCGCGTCCTCCATGTGAGGGAGCTCTGAGCAGGGCTCCACGGTGACCGAGGCTGCTGCTGCGCAGGCCGCAGAGCGCCCAGTTGGATTTATCAGTGCAGCGTGCAGAGCACAGGGTGCCTGGCCGTCCCTGGTGTCGGGGTGAGGAGGGTGCGGACCCCCTCCCCAGATCTTCCCCACAGGCAGCTGGGTGGGGGGGACTCAGGGTCCTGTTCACTGACACATGCGAAGAGAAAACCAGGGAGGGAGGGATGAGGGCGTGAGACCCGTCACAGCCACATGCAAGTCCTCCTGGGAGAGGACCCCAAGAAGGGCATGCTGGGGGCCCCGCTGCGCCCGGCAGACGGCAGAGGCCTGGCTGTGGGTCTGGTCGAGTCAGGGCTTTCCTGGGGTTGCCCTCGTCCCGAGCTCCTCACTGTATTCACAGCTGCCCCAGGAATGGGGACTGGAGAGGTGACAAGCTCAGGTTCGTAACTATGACAACCGACACTGCAGGGACCACAGGCCAGTTGGGCTGGTGTCTGTGGCACAGGGGGAGCCCTGGCCTCCCTCTTCCTGGGCCTTTTGAAGAGCCCAGACTTGCAACCCGCAGCCCAGTGCATGTCCATAGCAACCAGAGGGAACTTTGCTAAAGCCAGGACCAGCGTCAATCGTGATCTCCATGGAAACAGGATGCTGGCATGGTCAGAGCAGCAACTGGGGAAGTAACCGGGCCGAGATGGCAGGGAGCAGGGGCCTCCCCGGAATCTTGTACACACAAGGCCAGCAGCGAGCCGTCCTCTCCCCCAGTGAGACCTCACCTTCCCCTGCTCCGAGTCAGAGGCGCTGTCCTGCACCCAGGTCCTCCGCGCCGGCCCGTAGCCTGGCCGCTCACATTCACTGCTGTCCACACACAGACTGCTGGCCTAGGATGCCCTTCCTCACTGCCCCTTGACCACCAGACTCGCCCTTGAAGCTCAGCCCGGCAGGCCTCAGCGCCTGGCCTCTGCCCGTCTCCACCTGGCCCACCTGCCGGGTCCCTCTTCCCACCACCAGAGCTCTGAGGGGGCGCTTTCTTGGTTGAGACCTGCAGCCGGCCGGCTCCGTCTGCGAAGAGATGCTTCGGGTGACGTGAAAGGCTTTCCCCAAGGAGGCAGACGCGCTGACTGGAAGGGGGAGGCGGGGAGAGCTCTGTGGTCCCGCGAGTGGCGTGACCTTTGAACCTTCAGAGACCTAGTGTGGGGTCGAGGCCAGGCTGGGCAGTGCGTCCTGAGTGGGCAGGAGCTCGGCTGGGACTCACCCTCCCACGAATGTTCTGGGACACTCAGAATGCTTTGAAAGGGACTCCTGAACGTGTATTTCCTCTGTACGTTGGCAGAGGCGTAGCCACAGGTAACCCCGCTGGTCGGGGCAGACGCTCCTGAGGCTGTTTCCACGGTCTCTCCTGAGGGCTTACGCCCTGATCCCCTCGCAGCCGGTGCCTTCTGGGGGGTGATGGGAAACGGCTCGTTATATAGGTGGGTTGTTTGGATGTGGCAGCCTTTTGCTTTTTACGGCTCCAAACTGCCGAGTGGCGACAATGAACCCGGCAACCTGGTCAGATGCACAAATGGAGCCACGGCCCCTCTCCTTGGAGAAGCAGGACACACGCTCTTTGTTTATGGAGACTGGTTACTTGGGCTTTTCTGTTACCTGAGTAACTTGGTTTGAGGCTGCTACTCCTTCCAGGTACACCAGACCACGGGAAACCGGAAACACAAAGAGGCTGGCTCCACGGGCCAGGCCAGGCGAGCACAGCGCGTCGCATTTCACTCGCTCCGCCGGCGTCGGCTCTGAACCAGGTGTGCTCTTACCTGGGGAAGGGCTCAGCCCACAGATCCTATCGCCACTGCTCTCGGAGGAGGAGCAGCCAGTTATTTCCATTCGTGGCAGTGGCTTCCTCAGCCCGCAGCTCCCGGCAGGCCCTGCGGCGCGTGTGGGAGGAGGGGCCGGTGGGCCTCCGAGGACGCCCGGGACGGCCTGGCTCCGCGGCACATGGAGACCCAGCAGCATCGAGTTTTGGCAACTCAGATGAGAAGATTCCCCTCCTTCCTCTGCACTGAGCCTCTGCTTGTGGAACCTGTGCAGCGTTTCAGGGCCGGGGCCGGGCCTGGGCGGCTGCCCAGTCATGCAGTGGCTTTAGCCTGAGAAGCTGAGGAGCCCGCAGCAGCAAGAGGAACTATGGGAAGCACTGCCTATGGCCGGAGCGCGACTGGTGTGCACTCACACAGCGGCCAGTCTCCGGGAGGTCATGCCTCCCGCCCCCAAGACACGGCCGGGTGGCAGTTATTTTGTCAGGATTCCCAGCATCCCCTAGGGCAGTGATGGCGAACCTATGACACGCGTGTCAGAGGTGACACGCGAACTCATTTTTTTGGTTGATTTTTGTTAAATGGCATTTAAATATATAAGATAAATATCAAAAATATAAGTCTTTGTTTTACTATGGTTGCAAATATAAAAAAATTTCTATATGTGACACGGCACCAGAGTTAAGTTAGGGTTTTTCAAAACGCTGACACGCCGAGCTCAAAAGGTTCGCCATCACTGCCCTGGGGCCTAGGCTGTGAGATGGAGCAGCGGTCCCTCCTCCTCCCATGAATCACACAGGCCTAGTCCCTGTGTTCTCTGCACGGCTATCATTTTCCATTGTCTCCTAGACAGTCCGTGTGCACACTGTGACCTAAACCCCACTGGTGGCCGTGCCTGCCTTTCTCTCACCCTCAGCCCACAGGGGCTTTGAGCTACAGGGAGGGCAGGTCAGTGTCCATGTTTACATCCCCCCCAAAGCCATGTCCCCTGTGCTCAGGATGTCCCCCCACTCACTAGGGAGCAGGACACCATTGGTCGGGCCTGAGCCCACCGCCCTCGGCCATGTGTGCCCTGAGCACGGGCATCATGGTGTGGCTTCCCGCCTGGGCAGTCGGCACTCACAGAGCCGCGGTTGTTAAAGGCCGGTCATCTTCCGAGGCCTGGTCACCAGGAAGCTGCCTGAGGCCCTGGTTGGAGAGTGCCTCTTCGCCGCCGGCGGTGCCCACTGGGCCCAGTGAGGACACAGCCTGGGAACACGGTGGGGTGTGCAGAGGCTGTAGAGCCAGCTTCTTGCCCCGTGAGTGAACGCTGGCCTCGGCCAGATGGGGAGATAGCGGGAGGAGGCCGGCTGCTGGTTGCTTAAGATAGGGAGCTGGTTGTTTACAGGCGGCAGGGCGCAGCGAGCGGATAAAAAGCTGTGGACGCAGAGGGAGGCAGCAGTCCCGCCGCTGAGCCCACTCTGCCCCATGCACAGGACATCACTGGGCCACAAAAAGGAAATCTCGCCGTTTGCGACCACATGGATGGACCCAGAGGTATTGTGCTCAGTGACACGTCAGGGGAAGACAGATGCCATATGACCTCACTCGCTGCGGAATCGGAAGAACAAAGTGAAGCAACAGAAAAGGTGGCGAGGGGACACCGAGGTCTGCACGAGTGCACGGCTGTGACAGGACCGCCCAGAAGGGGCGCCGAGCGCGAGGCCCCCTCTGACCCGAGGAGCCTGTCCGAGCCAGGGGTGACCTACTTCTCCAGGAGCCCAGCCAGTTAGCCACAGACTTTATCTCCCATCAGCCGTGGCTCGGAACGCGCTGAAATGTTGTAATCACGAAAGGACGAGAGCTGTGACCACGGGACCCAGAGGGCCTGGTCAGTCCCTGGAACATGTGGTGCCTCCCTCGGCCGCGGGCAGCCGCTCAGCTGCCTGGGAAGGTGACTGACCCTGCCCGGGGCTGCCCGG
>NW_005355029.1:467087-471269 GCF_000412655.1 Myotis brandtii | reverse complement strand
GGGTGGCTCAGAGGCAGCGCATTGTTCGCTGGGCGCGCGGTCATTAGAGGCTGATTCCCGCGGAGCGCGCGGGGCCCCGGCAGCACGTTCGGGTCCAGGGCCTGAGTGAGGACAGTTCCCTCTGAAAACCCAAGCGTGCGGGTGGCAGGACTTAACCCGGATTTGCTGCGTGGCCCGGAGTGGAAGGCGGCGGGCTGCGGCCTGGCCTGGAGGGGGCGGGGGTCAGCGGGTCGGACCCTGGCTGCGGGCGGCTGAGCCTTACTCTCTGCGAAGCCCCGTGGGCCCCCCGCCTGTGGCTCTGTTGTGGCCTGACTGGCTCCCCCCCCCGCACCAGCGTTGGTGGCCGGGGCCCCGGGCCGGCAGTGGCCGCATTGGCCCCGGGGCCGAGACCAGGCCCGGCCAGCCAGTGTGGACGTGCAGGCAGGAGGACTGTCCTCGCCCTCAGGACCGCCTCTCCAGGCAGATACCCCCATCGTCCCTCCAATCGGAGACGCCACTCACATAGCCACCGTCATCCTATGGACCACTAACAAGAAGACTATCGATTACACGCAGCCCCAGGTCACAGAGCAGGTAGCGAGCGAGATTTGAACCAGGTGGTCTTGGCTCTCTAGGTCAGGGTTTCCCGGATCACAGCGCTGTCTCCTGTGCGAATGGCCTCCAGTTAGAGATTCCGGATGCCAGGCCGCCGAGCCCTGCCCACGGCGTGTCCTGTGGGCACAGCCACTCAGCCCTCAGGGCTCCCCGACCGGACCCCCTGGTCTGCACAGGGAGACGGCAGGTCTGTGTGTCCGCCAGGCGTGCAGATCTGCCCCCTGCTGCTGGCTGCCCGCCTGCTCGGGCAGCTCCTGTGAGAGACCCGATGACTTTGGGGACAGCTCCACCGCCTGGGCACACGGACTGGGCTGTGGGAGGCCCATGAGGCTGAACCTGATTCTGGGGTTCGAGAAGCAATCGGTCTGGTGTTGGTTTTTTAAAACCACGTGGAGCCGGCGTCCCCTGCCTTGCTGGGGACGGGATGCCCTCATTGTGCGCCAAGCTCTGCAGTGAGAAGGGAGACCCGCCCGGCTCTTCGGAGGGGACGGAGGTGCCGCTCCCTGGATTGTGGGAGCGTCACAGCCACCGTGCTCACCACAGTCTGGAGACGGGCGCCTTCCTGTCTGTCCCAGAAGCACTGATGGCTCGCGGACCCACCCCATGGGGACTGGGAGGGCTGCCTCTGAGGGCCTGGAGGGTGCCCTGGCTGGAAGGCAGGCAGGTGTCCTGAAGGGGCCCTTGCAGTCCTAGGTGCTTGCCTGCGGATTGGGTCCTGTGTGGCCTGCGGGTCAGGGACGAGGAAGCTGATGGATGAGTTCTCTGAGTGTGGTTTGACCTCTGTGCCCCAGTAAGGTGTGAACTTTGATAAGAAAGTGTGGAGGGAGGGCTGTAACAGACAGAGGCCCTACGCGGGTGGGCGGTCAGCCCCAGGCTGGGCTGTGTTCCTGCGTGGTCACAGCAGGTCAGCGCTTTGTTGTGCAGCCGCCTCCCCTGCCGTCCCTCTGCACCGTCCCCCCCTTTCCAGTGCCGTCCCCCTGGCCCTGCCAGCACTGCTCTGTCCGTTAGTCACACAGGGAGGGCCCGGGCTGGGTCTCAGCCTGTGTCCTGAGCACGTGGCCTCATGTGAGACCTGGTGGCAGGTTCTAGCTGGGCCAGCAGTGCTGCCTCAGGGGCCGTGTGGCTGGCACACCTGGTGGCAGGTTCTAGCTGGGCCAGCAGAGCTGCCTCAGTGGCCGTGTGGCTGGCACACCTGGTGGCAGGTTCTAGCTGGGCCAGCAGAGCTGCCTCCGGGGCCCTGTGGCTGGCAGCGGCAACATCTGCCTGCCTGCTGACCTCTCCCCTCGGGCCACGGTGCCGGTCGTGGAAAGCTCATTCTCATGGCCTCTGGGAAAGGTCGGCGGCGACTTGGTGCTTCCAGAACGCCAGTCACCAGGCTGCGCTCACCCTAGGGCCTGCAGATCCCCAGCCACCCTGGCTCCTCTGCCTCGGGCCTCTGCGCCCTCCCCAGAACCTGGGTGGCAGCTGTTCCCTCTTTCTGGACACCTCTCTCCCAAACAGCCTGGCTATGCCCTTGCCTCCCGTCTCTACTCAGGTGTCACCTTCCTGGCACCGTTTTCCTTGACCTCCATCCTCCCGCAACCATTCTAAATTACAAAACGCAAATAACCCTGCTCTCTGTCCGACCTGCCTGGGTTTCTCCCAATACTGCAGCCTCCCACGGTCATCTCGCTGCCTCCTTGCTGCCGCAGTGTCTCCACCCGCAGGCTGCCATGACCGAGCCTCACATCATGGAGGCTGGCCCAGCGCCAAGGCGCCAGCGGGTCCCAGTCCACTGAGGGCCCTTCCTGGTTCCTAGGCGGCCGTCTGCTCGCTGTGTCCTCCCCAGGGGAGGACAGGACACCCTGGTGGCAGGGGCCTCCGCTTACAGGGCGCTAATCCCATCTAGGAGGCCCCCGTGACCTGATCGCCCCATCGCCCCACCTCCTGACTGTCACACTAGGGGTTCGGCAATGCGTACGGGTCCCGGTCATGTACCCACTCTTCCTGCCCAGGAGCTGCTGAGAGCATGTGCAGTGTGTGGGTTCTAGGGCCTCAGTTCCCCCGGGTGGACGCAGTGCTGCCTCCAGGTTCATGCCTCGCGGTCACGCCACCAGCTGTGTGAGGTCCCATTCCCGAGGGGCCCTGTACTGAAACCCCGCGCCGCAGTGGGTGGCCAGTGGGTGGTGTGTGGCCTGCAGGCTGGTCCCACTGCATCGGGCGTAGGCAGACCTGGCGCACTTCACACCCTCTCTGAGCCTCGATTTCCTCTGTAAAGTGTGGGTGACGGGGTGGCTGGGAGCGTGAGGGAAAGCCTGCTTCCCGCGTGTGTGTCCTCAGCCAGCACCTCTGCCTGTGCACCCTGGGGCCCAGGGCTGGCCGTGGAAGGCAGCGGTCAGCGCGCAGACCCAGGGCAGACTTCACTCCATGAACCAGCGACCTCAGAAACAACGCTTCCCAGTCTCAGCCTTGTCTGTACAGTGGGGCATGATGCCCGCATCCCGGGGATTAATCAGGCAGCTGTGAGCTGGCCCAGCACGGGGACCACTGTGACCGGGCCCACCCTACCCTCGCAGCCATCCAGCTCTGGTCAGGCCTGGCAGCCCCTGGCCTTCCTGCCCCCACCCCACCCCCGCCCCCGCCAGGGTTGTGCAAGCCTCTGTGGATTTCTGTCGGTAGCGGGAAAAACACAAAAGACGCTGTCTTGGCTCCAAACCTTGGAGATCCTTATCGGGCCGGGAAGTTGGAACACCCACACCCAAAGCAGGAAGCCCACACCCACTGGAGCGGGAAGGAAGGGCCCCGCGAGCGCCCTCAGCAGCGCCGGTGCGGGGCCTCCTGCAGCCCCTGGCCCCACCTCTGCCAGGGGCGGGTGACAGGCCCGCCAGGCTCCTGGCTGCTGGAGTGCGGTCATCCGGGGTCATAGATGGATGTGCAGCCTCAGGGGAGGGCACGCAGGCCCTGGGAGAGGGAGAAGCTGTGCCCATGGCGGGAAGGAGGTGTGACTCACCCGTGGGTGCCCGGAGCCCCCCCTGAGGCCTCGTTGCTGGGCAGCGTCAGTGCAGTGAACGCCCCCTGTCCCTGTGGGGCTCACGGTCCGGGGCACCGGACATCAGCCCGAACTCTGAGGGCTGTGTCGCTGCTCGGGGGCGGGGCGTGCTGGGGACCGTGGTATTGGAGGCTGCTCAGTAGGGGACGCAGAGAAGGGGCCCTGCAGCTGCGGGTGGATGGCCCGGGGTCTGAAGTGAGGAGGGTGAGTTGTGAGCTCTGGGCAGAGGGAAGAGGAGCCTGTGCCAAGGCCCTGGGGCGGAGACTGCGGGCCGGGTTCTGGGAACCTCGGGCCCTTTGCTGCAGGCGTGGACTTGCGGGATGGGGTGTCCATATGTGCAGAAGGGTGGGAGCGACTGGGGGGGGCGGCGCGAGGGCACTGCACCGGTTGCATTTCCGGTCTCCGGTCTCCGGTCTCCGGTGTGGGGAGCTGCCAGGGAGAGCTGAAAGCAGGGCCTGCCCACCCCCCACCGCCGGCTGCGTCTGCCACTTTGAGGCCGAGCTGCGGACCAAGAAGTGGCCCCAGGCCTCCGTCGCCTCTGAACCACCTGGTTATGGAGG
>NW_005355029.1:463053-466493 GCF_000412655.1 Myotis brandtii | reverse complement strand
GGGCTGTGGGCGCCCCGGGAGCCCGAGCCCCGGCACCGGGAACACCCGTGTTTGCAGCGAAATTCCCACGAGGGTGTTTGCCGTTTTGCTCGTGAATTATTTGGCCGCGACTTGCTACTCAGCAGCGTGGGCGGCTTTGGAAAACGTGTTGTGCGCGCAGGGTTCTTGCGAAGCGAGCAAAACCTACCCCGCAAACAGCTTGCGAATGTGACGAAACGATTGTGAAAATGACACCCAACAATGAATGACGTGGAGGTAACGATGTTCTCTGTAGAAACGGGATGAAGCATTTGTTCTGGTTTTGCTGTTTCTTGATCTTGGAGCCAGTACCGAGTTTGGGTTTGGGCCCTGCTCGGGGCTGCGGGACTCTGATGCGGGGGGGGCGGGGGGGGGCGAGCTGAGAGCTGGTCCGGTGTTCGCTGCGCCCCCGGCCGGGCCATGGCATTTCCCCTTCCAACTCGGGGCGCAGAAGCCACTGGGGGCGCAGGGCAGGACGGAACCTATTTGAAAATACGTGCAAACTTGCTTTTCCTTTGAGGGGCCGGCAGCCGGGGGAGCCGCAGCCTCGCCAGGTGCGGGGAGAGGTGTCTTCGGCTCCGGGGTGATTGTCATGTGAATGGCAGGTGGGCACTGCCCAGCCAGCTGACGGATGTGGCTTCCGGTGCGTTTGCAGGTCCTGCGCCTGGTGCCCGTCGGCGCCGCGCTGGCCGGCCCTCCCCTGCCAGAGCCGCGGAGTCCCGGACAGTCCCAGACACCACGTGTTTCCACAGGTGGAAGGAGGCGGATTTGAACTTCAGCCGGAAGGCGGTGGCCTGGCTGGGACCTGCAGTGCAGCAGCCTCTGCTCCCGGAAGCGTGGCGCCTCCGTGACCTTTGCCTGTGAAGCCCCACCCCAGGCTGGACCGTGCGGGTGCAGCGGGCCCCACGCTGCCTCGCCTGCTGGTGATGAAGGGAACAGGGACATTGTAAACCGTCCCACCCCGTCCGCGTGCCTCACGGCCGTATGGGTGACGTCAGCCCACAGGCCTCGCTGAGATTCCAGGGGACGGTGGGGACCTGTGGCCCTTAGGATCTTGGAGCCACAAGGCTCAGCTCCATCCCTGCCTCTGCCAGGCAGTTAGCCACTCCGAGGGTGGCAGTGCCAGGCCTGTGTGAGCTGCGAGGTGCTGCGGGCGCCCTGGCCCAGGGCAGGTCCTTGGCGTTCTGCGTCCCGTGTCTGGGCTGCGGGACAGGACTCTTCCTGGGACTCCTGGTCCCAGAGGCCTTAAAGGCTGGACATGAGGGATCAGCTTCCTGCGCGGGCTCGGCCCAGGACGGCCGCCTCACACAGACCCGTAAGAAGAGACCCTCGGATCCTGGGAAGCGGGGAGGGTCTCTGGGAACGGAGCCGGAGCCGCCGCCAGTGCTCAGCGGGTCCTGAGGCCTCGTACCCGCTCCTCCGGGCGGCTGGACGCCTTCCTGCTGAGATGCCCCAGGTGTTCTGTGATCTCATCTGAGACTCAGCCATGCCCAGAGGAACGTGTCTGCAGGCACCGTCATGGACCAGCCCGGGGCGCTGCGCCAAGGCCAGCGCTCCTCATTCCTGCCCGACACCCCTGCCCTGCGGCTCCCCACTGCCAGTCACCGGCGGCCCCTTCTCCCACGGCTCCGGCAGAGCCTCAGCCACAGCTCAGCGTGTCCACCTGGAGCTTCACACCTGTCCCCTGAGGCACCGGCCAGCTGTGCCCTGGACCACTGCCCGGGTGCTCTGGAGGCTGGGATTCCCGGCTCCACATTGGACCGGAACTGCTTCCGGCCCTGAGCCCTTGGGGGTGCTGCTGAGTGTCCTAACTGGTGGGAGGGGCGCTTAGAATTCCCGCCGGCCCGTCAGGCCTGAGCCCTGGGAGGGGGCTGTGGGCTGTCGCGGCCCTGAGGTGTGCCCAATGGGACCCCTCTCCCAGAGGCCCAGCCCCGTCTCTCCCATCTTCCCAAACGTCTGCCCCAGGGGAGGGCCCTCCTGGGACAGGGCCTGGATGGATGTGCCTGAGTGAAATGGTGAACGCGTGAACAGTGAACGTGCACTCACGGGAAATCACACCTTCCTTCCTATCGGAGACCTTGTCTCCAGAAACCCAGTCGGACCTTGTGAAGAGCAGTCCTCAGGGCATAGCAGGTCTGCCTCCTGCCAGGCCGTTCCTCGTTCCTCGGGGCTGGCGGCTCCCGGCCCTTGTCCTGCAGGCCTGGGGGTAGGAGGAGGGTTGAACCGGCCTCCTTAGCAGACCGCCTGGCCTCGTGGTGCGGACCGCGTGGACCACGCTGCAGCTCTCCAGGGGCTGAGAAGCTGGCCCAGGCCTGGGTGCAGCTTTGGGACCTTGAACAGGTTTTGGGGGGGGGGGTCCTCTCCCGCCTGGCTTTGTGCCAGGGCTGTGATCCCAGTGCCTGTTGACATTGTCAAACCTGCTTCATTCTCGGGGGTTGTCACGGCTCTCCCTGCAGCTGCTGGTTGTCGGGCAGTAACGAAGCCCAGGTGCTCCTGGAATTCAGCCTGGCTACTAAAGGGGTGCAGTGGCCGCCCGTCTCCGAACAGCCGGGTGTCCAGCTCATGGGGTGTTGCTTGCAGCCTACGGAGGGCAGAGCCGTGCTGTGGCGCCTGGGAGGCTCTGGCCGGGCGTGTGGCCTTTGTCCTGTTGCGTCTCTGATAAGGGCCAGTGTGCCCGCACCACAGAGCTGAGGCCAGTCGATTCCAAACTCCTCCAGCCAGGATGTGGGGGGGCAGGGCCCACTGTGGGCCAGGGCCGCGGCCAGAGCACTGGCCTGTCCTGCACGGACGGGGTTCCAGCTGCCACCTGTGCCGAGACCTGGACAAGACCTTCCTCCTCAGTCCTGTCACTGGGCTGAGGAAGGAGGTCAGATTCTGGGGTCTGAACCCTCCAGGCCCAGAGGGAAGCGGGCGGGCGGGGGGAGGGGAGTCCCAGGAAGGGCCTGCCCTTTCCCAGGGCTTCATGCAGTGTCAAAGCCAGGGCTTGGGGGTCTGGGTTCTGGTTGGGGTTCTGTTCTTTGCCCCGTCTCACAAATTCAGGGAGCTTGAACCTGGATAAGAAAAAAATAAGTGTTTTCTCCATCTCTGGCCCCAGCGGAGCCTTCCCTCACTGTGGGTGCTGGGGGCGCCTGTGCGGGGGGGGACGTCAGGGCTGCCTGCACGCAGCTCCCCCGGGGGCTGGTTACCGGTGGCACTAAGCCTGGTGGTCTTCCTCATACTCTGGGACCTTTCCGCTTGTGCCTGTGAGTCCCGTGGACTGTCTCGTGCACTGAGGGGGGTCCGCAGGCCCCACCACACTCGCAGGAGCGCCATCGAGACGCGAGCCTCCTCCCCGGGAGGCCTCCCTGCACAGCGTGGACCTGGATCGGGCAGCCGCTCTCCCTGTCCTCCAGGAGCTCACCTGCGTCCGGCCTGAGCTCCTC
>NW_005355029.1:460394-462833 GCF_000412655.1 Myotis brandtii | reverse complement strand
CCCCACACAGCCCGCCCGCCCACCTGCAGGGCCCACCGACGCTCCAGGGCGTTTATGTGGCTCATCCCAGCGCAGCCTCCTCAGCTGCTGACGTGCAGATCCTCGGAAGTGACTTCCGTTCTGATCAGGGTATTGCCAGCCAGTGGAGGGAGAGCTTCCCTGCTCCCTCTGCAGCCCCAAGGAGGTAACTCGGGGCCACTCACGGGGGTTTAGGCAGATGTTTCCGCCGGGTGGGGCGGCTGGGGAATTGGCCTTTAGGGACGTACAGTCTCACTGAGTCTGTGTCCTCAGCTGACAGAGCTGCTGAGCGTGACTGTCGTCTGGACTTTGGGGGGCGGGGCGGGGGGGGCCCTGGCGGTGGCCTTGGCTCTGGTTCGGAGGTTAAGTTAGCACCAGGGGCGCGGCACAGGGCACAGGGTGCGTCGAGTTATCCCGTGTAAAAGGCTAAGTGACCGGCCGTACGTACGTCCGACCACCCGGCCAGTACATAGGACATGCACTGGCAATTTAAAAATGAACGATGACTTGCGCACGCACAATACGTATAAGCTCTCGGAATGGGTATTAGTGAAATCCCCCGTGAAATGACTTGGATCCATTATTGAAGCTATCTTTGCAAATAGCATATCTATAGATAATATTTTAAAAAATCTAAATGTGCGATTCTTTGTCCTAAAAATGAGCGCGTTCATAAATTAAATGAAGACATTTTGGATATACTTGGTGGAGATTTTCACACCTATTTGAGTGCTGATTCCATCGATTCAATGGATGATGCTGAAAGGAAAATTTTCCCATCGAATTTCTCTTTTTTTTTTTTTTTAATATATTTTTTTGATTTTTTACAGAGAGGAAGGGAGAGAGATAGAGAGTTAGAAACATCGATGAGAGAGAAACATCGATCTGCTGCCTCCTGCACATCTGCTGGGGATGTGCCCGCAACCAAGGTACATGCCCTTGACCGGAATCGAACCTGCGACCTTTCAGTCCGAAGGCCAACACTCTATCCACTGAGCCAAACCGGTTTCGGCAGCATCGAATTTCTTAATAGTATTATTCCTTCAGGAATGCCGTGTCATAAGTTAAAATTGAAAGTAGACACAATCATCATGCTACTGAGAAATCTTAATAGTACATGGGGTCTTTGTAATGGCACTAGATTCATTATCAAAAGATTGCGACCTAACATAATCGAAGCTGAAGTATTAACAGGATCTGCAGAGGGAGAGGCTGTTCTGATTCCAAGAATTGATTTGTCCCCGTCTGACACTGGCCTCTCATTTAAATTAATTCGAAGACAGTTTCCCATGATGCCAGCATTTGTGATGACAATTAATAAATCACAAGGACAAACTCTAGACAGACTAGGAATATTCCTACCTGAACCCGCTTTCACACATGATCAGTTATATGTTGCTTTCTCTCGAGTCGAGGAGCGTGTAACATTCAAGTTAAAGTTGTAAATACTTGATCACAAGGGAAATTAGTCAAGCACTCAAAGTGTTTTTACTCTTAATGTGGTATACAGGGAGAGATTAGAATAAGTTTAATAAATTTATCAGTCATTGTTTTTATCAATGTTTTTATATCATTTTTGTTTTTAGATCATGTTTTTTGTTTTTATGTCATATCTTTGTTGTTATATCATGTTATTGCTTATTAATCAACTTATATATTTTCAGATACATTTTACTAATTTCCTTTCATCTCTGACACTCCTACTACAGAGAAAGGGCGAATAGCGATATTAAAATATTTCTTCTAATTAATTTCCTGTCAGTGTGCACGAATCCATGCACCAGCCACTAGTTTCAAAATAAAAGGTTTCTTTAAAAATTGTGGGAAACACTCTCATTGGTTTTAGCAAAGGGAAAAGGCAATTTGCTGCCGTGAGTTACCCTTTCATTTTTTAATAGTTTAGGCTCTGACCCTGCGCAGGTGGGGGCGTGGCTTCCCCTGGGGAAGGAGGGGGCTCCTGGGGGACAGCGGTTCTGGGACCTGCCTCTGCAGGGCCGGGCTGGCTCGGCTTGTGGACAGGTGCTGTGGTTGGGGCCCACTCGGCCTCAGGGGCCTCTGGCGCAGCTCCAGCCGCGGCTGCCCTTTGGGACTGTCCACCTCCGCAAACAGGCTGAGCCAGCAGCTGCCTCTCCCAGCCCAGGCCTCCCGCCCTCCCTGTGGCCGCTCGAGAGCACTTCCCTCACCCACTGGGGCTGGGGGTGGGAGGGGGCGGAGGTGCTCTCCTGAGGAAGCCCAGGCCAGCCCGCCCGGGCCTCTGCTGTGATCATGCTGGGTGGCTGCACCCCCTCCCTCCCAGCCAGCAGCCTCCACATCCCAGGCCGCGTGAGCTCTGGGGACAGAGCAGCGACACCACCCAAGTCCCGCTCCCCTGGGCCTCACCCCAGGCCCAGTCAGAGCAGCTTTCTGATGAAGGAGCGGACG
>NW_005355029.1:458275-460194 GCF_000412655.1 Myotis brandtii | reverse complement strand
AGCTCCCTGCCTGTGCTCCCGGCGGTGGGCGCGTGGCTCCAGACAGCAGCCACAGTACGCATGCTCAGCCTGGGGCCTCGGGATGGCCGGAGGCAGCAGTGGGGTCCTCGTTCGCAGTAGGGCTCGTGCTAGGGCTTCTGTCTCTGCTGGAGTTACTCTCCTTTATTCCACGTTTTGGAAAATAAATACCCAACCCACGCAGGGCCCTGCCTGTGCTCCCGGCGGTGGGCGCGTGGCTCCAGACAGCAGCCACAGTACGCATGCTCAGCCTGGGGCCTCGGGATGGCCGGAGGCAGCAGTGGGGTCCTCGTTCGCAGTAGGGCTCGTGCTAGGGCTTCTGTCTCTGCTGGAGTTACTCTCCTTTATTCCACGTTTTGGAAAATAAATACCCAACCCACGCAGGGAGGGTGCTCCAGCACCTGCAGGGGCAGAGGAGAGGCAGGTGCGCCCACTGCCTCCGGCCGGCCCTGGGCTTCCACAGACCTCACCCAGGAAAAGCGTGTCCCTGGCCAGACCGCCCCGAGTGTGGGGTCAGTATCGGCCTCTCCCACTCCTTGTGGACGAAATGCTTTGTCTTCGTGCTGGACGCCTGTGGACGGGTGGGCAGGCGGTCATCCCAGCAGCCTGGGGACTGCAGTGCTCGGAGCCCCCGTCCAGCCCCGAGGCCCGGGTGAGCACCAGTGCCCTGCAGCCTGTCACTCGGACGCACGCACGTGTGTGTGCGTGTGTGTGTGTGTGTGTGTGTGTGTGCGCGCGCGCGTGCGCGATCGCTGTGGGGAGGGGAACACCCCACTGAGTGACCGTGTACTGTCTCAGGCAGGAAGCCCAAACTGGACAGTCCAGAGCCCCAGGCCATGCTCATGTCTCCAGGGGAAGCCAGGGCCCTTTGGGGGCCCCACCCCCACAGGAAGAGAGCAGAGAGAGGGTCCCTAGGGCACACCTGTGCCATGGCCGCCCTCAGTCCGACCCTGCTTGGCCTAAGCAAGTGCTGGGGTCGTTATGGACCACCAGACGCAGCCTGGTACCCACGTGGGGTGCACAGCCCAGCGCCCCCTCTCTGCCCCTCGCTGCGCTGCACTGCCCGAGGCTGCCGACGGCTGGGTGCTGACCTGAGCCCCGTGTGCTGCCTGAGCCTGGTGGTCAGGCCGTTGGCCAGGAGAGCCCAGCAGCGGGTGACTCCTCGGCGGTGGGGATGGGTGCTTGTCTGCTGCCGCCAGGCTTTCTGTGGTGCCCGTGGGCCGTGGTCATTGCCACCATCCTCCGGGACTGGGCACGCCCCTTCCACACGCAGATGCCCCGAACCCCTGCTGCCCTGCCCCCCACCTGGCGGTCTGTGTGCGCGCACGTGTGGGGAGCCAGAAGGAGGCCCTCGAGGTGGCCTGTGAGCCCAGCCCAAGGCGCTGACGGAGCTGGGCTGGTTTGTTGTTTTAGAAGATTCCAGAAGGAGCGAGTGTTGTCAAGGGATTGGCGCTTGATGGGGGGCCTGGTAGGGGGCGTGGGCGTGGGGGGAGCAGAGGACGGAGGGGGCTGGAGCCCTACTCTGCTCGGCTCTGCTCTGGGGCCACGGTCCTGGGCCCGTCCCCTGAGGGCCCGCCTGACCCAGAGTGAACAGTGTCCGCCTTCTTGGGAGAGTGGTCGCCGCCCAGCCCCTGGGGGCACTTGTCTGGTTGGGAGGGAGGAAGGGGGGCCCTGCCCTGTCAGAGGAGAGCCAGCCACCCCGGCCCAGGGCAACACCAGAGGCGGGGTTGGGAGTGAGGTGCAGCTCCTGGAACCCTGACAGTCCCCTTCCCCTCAGGAGAGAGCGGAGAGTGCGAGCTCAGAGGCGGAGCTGTCCCCGGAGGAGAAGCGGGTCCTGGAGAGGAAGCTGAAGAAGGAACGGAAGAAAGAGGAGAGAAAGCGGCTCCGGGAGGCGGAGGCCA
>NW_005355029.1:457759-458077 GCF_000412655.1 Myotis brandtii | reverse complement strand
TCACCTGCAGGTGGGCGGCCGGCGGGGCCCCCGCACCCCCCAGAGGAATGGCAGGTGGACCCGGTGCACCCCTGTCTCACCCCAGGTCTCGCTCCATGTCTGTGCCCTCGGGCTGGGGGGGGCCCCAGAGCCCCCCTGGACACTGGGAGCCTGGACACTGCCCCGGCCAAGCAGAGGCCACCAGGCCAGTGGAGCAGACAGACCCCCAGGCCTCTGCCTGGTGCTGAGACCCCGTGTTCTCCTCTCCAGCTGGGCCCAGAAGCGCCAGAGCTGGCGGTTCCAGAAGACGCGGCAGACCTGGCTCCTGCTGCACATGTA
>NW_005355029.1:454464-456548 GCF_000412655.1 Myotis brandtii | reverse complement strand
CCAGCTGCCCTCGGGCCCGGACGCTGCCTGTTTTCCTACCAGGGCCCAGAGCTTGGCAGAGCTCCCCGCCTGGCCGCGTGGAGCCTCCCGGGCCGTGGCCGTCCACCTCTTGCCTCCCTGCTTGGGCCAAACCACGGCCTCACTGCCCGCTCCAGGGGAACTGACTGTACTTGCAATAAAGCGGCCACGCCGGCCACGGCTCTCGTCCTTCGTCCGTCCTGCTTGCTGCAGGTGGGGAGGGGTGTTCCCTGAGGGAGCGTGTGCGGCCACCGGGCGTCTGTCGCTGGCCCTCCTGCAGGATGACTGACCCTCCTGTGGGCTGGCCCTTGGCAGTGGCCGCAGTGACCATGGTGCTGCCCTCCCACAGCCGCCCACTCGGAACGTTCACCTGCCGTCTGTCTGCACGAAGATGGGCCTGCTCTCCTGTTCCCAGCAGTGCATGTGTGGGACCCTGGGAGTCACAGGGCTGAGCGCCGAGCACCAGGGGCCCATTCGGGGCGAGGGGAGGAGTCAGGGCCAGAGCCAGTCCCTTGCTGACCACTGGGGCCTCGGCGTCTATTCACCTGCAACCCAAAGCCCTGTCTCGGGGTCACAACACCCCTCCCATCTGGCACCCAGGGGTCAGCACCCCACCGTGCTGTGTGGCAGCTTGGGCCCCTCCAATGCCCGCTGGTGCAGCTCAAGTCCTGATCTCACATACACAGCTATATGCACACACGTGTGTACATACACACATGTGTATGTATATCTACACATGCACGTGAGCACACATGCACGCTCACACGTGTCTACATACACCTGTTCGTGTGCACACAGGCTGTGTGTGCACGTATACCTGTACGTGCTCACACATGCACATGCAGGCACACATGGTTGCACACACACATACACTCCAGGCAGAGAGCCAGAGGGGCTTCGGGACTGAGCTCAACACCCTCCCAGCCCTGGTGTTTGCCCTGGGGGGTGGCCTCAGCTCCGCTGGGTTTGTTTTGGTTTTTTGGCTCATCTTCCCCTGAGGATAGTTTTCCATTGATTTTTAGAGAGTGGAAGGGAGGGAGAGAGAGAGAAATATCAGTGTGAGGGAGACACATCCACTGGTTGCCTCCAGCACACACTCCAACCAGGGCCGGGGATCAAGCCTGCAACTGAGGTACATGCCCTTGACAAGAATTGAACCCGAAAAAAAAGGAATTGAACCCAGGACCCTTCAGACTGAGGGCCAACGCTCTGACCACTGAGCAAACCAGACCGGGCTCCGCTGGGCTCTCCATTGGCAGGTGGATGTCTCCCCGCGGAGCCCTGGGAGCTGAGGCCGCCCCCTGAGTGCCCTGGAGGGTTTGCTCACCGTCCGGGGCCCTAGTTTTGGTTTTGGGGGGATTGGGGGGGCCCCTGTGGGTGGCTAGGGGCCAGCGCTGGAGCCACAGGCAGATCTGGCCAAGGACACCTCAAGGCAGGGGTGCTGGGCTCAGGCGTTCAGAGCCCATCGCCCGCCAGCGTGGCCCTGCATCAGGCCGCCCCCCCTGACCCACACGCAGAGGCCGGGGCCAGACTGCGTGCAGCTCCGGGGATCGGCCCGCAGCCGAGTCCCGTCTGTGTGGCCGGCGATGCCCCCGTCCCAGGCCAGGCTTCCATGGTGAGGAGGGAGGTGAGGCCCGGCAATTGCTCACTTTTTGGTGTTTTTTTTATATATTTATTAATTTCAGAGAGGAAGGGGAAGGAGAGAGAAACATCAATGATGAGAGAGAATCACTGATCAGCTGCCTCTTGCAGGCCCCACACGGGTCGAGCCCACAACCCGGGCATGTCTGACCGGAAACCGAACTGTGACCTGCTAGGTTCATAGGGCGACACTCAAACCACTGAGCCACACCGGCCAGGCTCACTCTTGGTTTTTATTACCTTGTCCCCACGGGAGGAGGGTGCCCCCACACTGCCTAGTTTGGGGCCTGGCTGCACCCTCGGCAGCCTGTCTTCAGGGGAGATGGGGGAGATGTCGCAGAATCGGGCCCAGGGCGGGGTGCGGGTTTCATGGGTCAGACGGACTTGGAGGAGAGGCTGCACCAATGGGCACGGGGCGGGAGGGG
>NW_005355029.1:453399-453804 GCF_000412655.1 Myotis brandtii | reverse complement strand
CCACCCGAGGTCCCAGCTCGCAGCTGCCCACCCGCGGAGAAGGGCAGGAAGGCCTCCCGCTTCACGAAGTGCCCCTCGGCGTCCAGGAAGTGCCCCGGGTTGAACTGGCCGGGCGTCTCCCACTGCGTCTTGTCCAGGAGCACGGAGCTCAGCAAGGGGACCACTGGCGTGCCCTGCAGGAGGAGCAGCTGGGCTGGCTGGGGTGTGCCCCAGGGTGGGCCCTGCACTCGCTGCGCCACCCCGTTTCACAGGGGACCCCAGACCACACAGGGGCCCAGGCCTACTGCTCTGACGCCCTCCCTGCCACCGTGTGAGCCCGGCATCAGGGCACCTGCAGCCTCCCCTCCCCCAAGAGAGAGCCAGTGAGGCTCAGGGCTGTGGACAAGGCCTGGCTGCCCACATTGG
>NW_005355029.1:452880-453172 GCF_000412655.1 Myotis brandtii | reverse complement strand
GGCCTGCCCCACAGGAGGGCCGCCCACTGCAGTGTGGCCGAGGTGGTCTCGGTGCCGGCCATGACCATGTCCAGGACACAGGCTACCACGTTCGCCTCCGAGAACAAGCCGTCGGGGTCTGTCCCCTGCGGGGCCGGTGGGCAGGGCTTACCGGAGGCTGCCCCACGGCCCCCAGCTCTGGGCTCCAGAAAAGGGGCAGAAGCCAGACTTGGCGGGAAGGGCAGCGCCAGGATCCCTGAGCACCTGCCAGCACGCGGGGCTCACCCGCCCTCCCAGCTGCCCGGAGCCGGCA
>NW_005355029.1:452211-452683 GCF_000412655.1 Myotis brandtii | reverse complement strand
GGGCGGCCGTGCCTGGAGGAGGGCCCTCAGGATGGCCCGCACCTCGTCGATCTTCCTCAGGACCGGCCGGTGCAGCTGGAGGAGGGCCCCCAGCCGGGGGTAGATGTTGAACAGCTGGGGGCGGGGCAGACAGCCAGTGGGGGTGAGTGAGGCTCAGTCCCCACAGCCCCGTGTGGTGGGACCAGCGGCCGGAGGAGCCTGGTGACCAGTAACACCTGGGAGACCAAGTACCCCCTGCTCCCCACCCACCAAAGCCGGCGGCGGGAGGGCTGGAGGGCGAGGGCTGTGCTGTGGGGAGAGCTGAGTCGCTGCCATTGAAAGGGAGGAGTTTGCACCTTCAGGCCTCCGCTCGGCCCTCAGCCCCTCTGAACCGGCCAGCCGGGGCGGCATGCAGTCGGCGCTCACTAGATGCGCGCTGTACCTGCACAGTGTGTCCCGGGAGCAAACTACGGCACCTGGGCCGGCAGGGGGG
>NW_005355029.1:449779-451663 GCF_000412655.1 Myotis brandtii | reverse complement strand
CCTGCTCCCCGACCAGAATTAGGGCTCAGACGCACTTCCCAGCGCGGCGCTGCCAGCCCAGTGCGGGCCATGGCCCATGGAGGCGGGGGCGGATTCGAGAATGAGTTAACTGAATTTTTTGTGTTTCTTATGGTTCTAGGGGCCTCATGTACAGTTTATAAATACGTTTTGTGACATGTTTATGCATTTCAGTTCTCTATCATGTTTTGAAACTTTGCTATTTTCTCATATCTCTTCATATCGTTATTTTAACCATTTCTCAGTGATTTCTTCCTCAGTGTCCAGCTGTCCTTTGGTTTTGTTTTCTCGTCCGTGGACGCCCTGTTCTCGGGAAGCCCATGTGGACCAAGTTCATGGCCTTGAGGCTTCCTCCACGTGAATCACAAGAATTCTGTCCCGGGGCATCGGGACCTTAGAGATGCTCAGGGGGCGTGGCCAAAGGAGGTGGGAACCACTGCCCTCGCCGACCTCACCTCTCCTGGCTGGTGGCCCTGGCGACCTCTGACCTCTCACCTGCAGGCCGGGCGTCCCCAGCAGGACCATGACGTCGTCGATGAGGCCCAGCAGGGACACGAACACAGGGTCCTGGTAGTCAAACCGCTGGCCGAAGAGGAGCGTGAAGGTGACGTTGGAGGGAGCCCAGCCCAGCAGGGCCAGCGGGAAGGGCCGGCCTGTGGGGGAGACAGGCCTCAGCGGGGAGGGGCCCGGGGAAGGGCCCCCCCGGCCCTCACTCACCTCCAAACTGGTCCACGGACACCCTGTCCCCCCTCCCCCGGAAGAGCAGGGCTGGCGACTGCCCCTCCCCACCGGGGGGGGGGCCCTCTCCCCCTCGCAAACCTACCCCTGCCCCCCTGGATGAGCTGGAAGATGGGGATGGGGGGCCGGTCGGCCAGCTCCTGCCCCGTGCCCACCAGGGCCTCCCGGACCGCCTCGTAGCCGGTCAGCACCACCGTCTTCTGGCCTCCCAAGTGGACGGTGAACACCGGCCCGTACTGTTCTGAGAGCTGGCGGGTGGTCCCCATGAGGAGAGGCCCGGGAGCCGCACAGCGGACTCCACAGAGCCCCCTGCACCTTCCGGAAGGGGCACCGCCTGTGGTGCTGGGTGTGGCCGTCCTGGGGGACGCTCGGGGGCAGGATTGAGGGCTGTGCGCTGGGGTGGCTGCGCTGGAAGCTTGGGGCCTGCACAGGAGCCCCCCGACCCCGCCCCTCGAAGGGCCCGCCTGGCCCGTATGTCTCACTCTGACCTCCCCTGGCCAGCATGAGGGCACAGAACAATATGCCAGCAAGCGCTGGCCTTGGGGGCCCCGTCCCAGTCCCCGCCCCGTTCTGTCCCCACCACACCCCTGCCCGAGGTGGGGGCTGCCATCCTCCCGCTGAAGCTGGGCAGCCTCCGGACCCAGGACCCAGGCCTGCAGCCATGTGCAGCCCCTCCCCACCCACCTGCAGTCTGCCGCCCAGGGAGGTGGAACCGCCACCAGCTGCCCCTCTGGTGGGCAGTGGGCAGTGGGCAGCCCCGTGTGTGCCGCTCCCAGGAGTCCTGCTCCCTCCCCTCCACTGCCCCGAACCTGCCCCTGCAGCAGTCAGGGTCTGTCCAAATGCTGCCTCTTCCAGGAAGTCCTCCTGGTTCTCTGCTCCTTGGATGGCCCATCTTCAACGTGCAGTGGAGTCTTTCTCCTCCCAGGGCAGGCGGGCAGTTGGGTCCCTGTGTCCCTACCAGGCCAGCACCCGGCTGGACCACGAGCCTCCTAACCCACAGGGGTCCCAGAAAACGAGGGCTCTGCTTCCTCAGGGAAGGGGCGTCGCACGGCTGCAGGACGCCTCCCCTCTTACCTCCATCAGCGAGCGCTCCTGCTGGGACACCCGCAGCAGATGCAGGTTCCCGGG
>NW_005355029.1:448849-449202 GCF_000412655.1 Myotis brandtii | reverse complement strand
GGCGTGCCACACCCCACACCCACCACCCGAGAATGTGGAACAAGCAGTTTGCAGGGGACAGCCAGGCGGCTTAAAGCGACAGGCGTGTGTGGAATGTGGGGTCGAGTCTGCAGGGGGCGGATGTCCTCTGCCTCAGTCTCCCCATCAGAACCAGGACTCCGGGCTCAGGGGCCCGGCCCGCTCCGAAGGGGGAGCCCACCTTCCCTGCTGAGCCCCCACCCTGGCCCCTGGTCCAAGTTCCTGGGCCTCCCAACCCACCACCACCTGTGCCCACCCAGCCCCTCTCGTGGGCCAGTGGGGGCACCCCGGGCTGGTCCTCGAGGGGCTGCACGCAGACACCTCGGATCCCAAGC
>NW_005355029.1:448209-448821 GCF_000412655.1 Myotis brandtii | reverse complement strand
AGAGGCCGGCCCTGCAGCCGGCTGGAGGGTGACAGGTGGCCAGTTAACGAGCCCTTGTCCTGTGCCACACGCCGTCTCCTGAACCCGGTCACCCAGCGGGGAGGGGGGGAGGTGCCTCTTAGGAAGGAGCTAGGAGGGGCGGGAAGCTGTTGGCACCAGAACTGGCCGGGCCTGCTCCCACCACCTGCCCCGACAGGAGGCCACCATCCCGGCCCCACAGGCTGGGCCCCACCACAGGCCTCTACCCGCCTCCGTGGTGGGGGTGCTCACGCCTTCGCACGTGGCCTGTCCTACCGCCCGGCTGTGGGATATGGGTGGGGGCCGGGGGGGAGGGGACAGCTAGTTGTTGGGGCTTCAGTCCTTCGGGCCGAGCTCCCCGCACCCAGGCTGCTGCCAGGCATGTGGCTGGGTCCTGCCGCCCAGGGACGGTCACTTCATTGGCAGCTTCGACTGAGCACTCGGCCAGGAGAGAGGGCGACAGAGCTGGTGGGCCGGGTCCTAAGGGCCCCAGCCTCGTGGAGAACCAGCGGGCAGTGACTGCGTCGAGAGCCCCTCGGGCAGACGGGGCCCTCAGAGGGTCCACCTGGGAGCCGAGTCACAGCCCCCTCCTCC
>NW_005355029.1:444938-448052 GCF_000412655.1 Myotis brandtii | reverse complement strand
CGTCCCCGGCCGGGCGCTGGCCCGCTCTGCCGTGGGGCCTTCAGCTCCTCCTGGCAGCCTGGAGGGGGCCTCCTCGGTGGAGGAGGAAGCGGGGGTTCAGCTGAGAGGTCCTGGTACGCTGGCAGGTAAGGGGGGTCGGGGCGGGGTCCCCAAAGTTTCCACCAAGTCTCAGGATTGACCCCTCTGACCTCTATCCTGGGATCGAGGGGCAGAGGCCACGACCTATGACCCGAGTCTGGGAAGTCACACAGCTTTGTCCTGGGCCAGGGGAGGGGGCAGGGCTCCAGAACAGTCTGTCCCAACTGCCCTCAAGTCCATCCCTCAGGGGGTCCTGGCACCAGGTGGGCCCTTCCAGAGCCCTGGCCCCCCTCTGGGGCGGCTGAGGGGCCTGTGCCCTGGCGTGGGGTGGAGTTGGTCTGTCTGGGTGCCCGCAGGGTCCAGCCTGGGGGAAGCCCCGGAGGCCTCAGACGGGGGTGTCTGGACCCAGCGCACACCCAGTGCCCCCCCAGGTTCCCAGGCCCCATTGGGGCGAGTGTCCGGGGGCTGCAGCCACAGACTGGGCCGAGAGCAGACCCTTACGGGGCCACTGCGTGTGGGCAGAGCTGGGCCCCGGGGGCTTGGGGAGGACCTTCTGGGGCCCCAGCTCCTGGTGGCCCCGCCTTCCTCCGTGTCCCCCAACAGGTCAGGGCTCCTCTCCCTGTGTCTGTGAGCCTCTCCGCTCGGCCCCCTCAGGAGCCCTCGTCCTGGGGTGCAGCCCGCCCTCCCCCAGGTCACCTCGTCCGGCTCTTCCCGTAGTTACACCTGCGGAGAACAGGTGGGCCATCTCGTGGGGCCACCGGTCAGCCCACAGCAACGCTGACCCGCTCTGTCTGGGCTCCTCACAGGCACCCGGCGGAGGGCCCAGACGTCGCCCCGGCCTCAGTGACGGGGAGCCCCCGCCCCCCCCAGCTGTGCCCTGGCTCCCTCGCCCCCCAGTGACCTGTGTGCTTCCTCACACCTCTGCCCACTTCTCGTCCTGGACACAGAGCAGGTTCAGATGTGACACCTTCCCCGGGGGTGGGGAGGAGCCGCCTGCCTCCGAACCAACGAGCTGCTAAAAATACCTGTGGGCAGTTTTCTCTGTGCTCAGTTGCAAGGGAAGTAAAATCCATCCTAGAAAGGGGGTCCCTGAGCCGGGGTAGCTGCCTGTCGGATTCCGGCAGCCGGTCCTACTGTGATGGGTGAGGTCAGGTTCCCGCTGACGCAGCCCAGGCTCTGGGCCCCTCCTCTCTGCTGCTCCTGCGCTTCCTCCGGCCACGGGGTGCCCTGTCTTAAAGGGGGCTCTCCAGCCTGAGGCTGAGCCACCCCAGCGGGTCTGCCCAGGCTGCGAATCCACGAGGGAAGCGAGGGGTCTCGGCCTGAGTCTGGCCGGACGTGTCCACAGGCTCCCGGCCGGACTTGGCCTCGGTGTCCCCGTGTGAGAGGAGGATCAGACAGACACCGACTAGGCTCACGCTTCAGGGAGCATCGCCCGGTGCCTACTGCGCGCCGGCACCCTCCCGGCCGCGGGACCCTTGGCAAACAGCCTCGCGCCCAGGAGGGCTTCCAGAAACGTTGGCTCCTCCCCCGCTTTTCTTAGCTGCACAGAGGAGTCCATTAAAAGCTGGCTGTCACCTCGAGGTCACGACCCCGCCGGGCCAGGCCGAGGCTGCGGGCAGGGGGTGGGGCTGCCCCTTTTACTGCCGAGTGGTTCCATCTAGTCCAGTGGAAAGTGCGACTTGCTGGTGATAAAGCCGCTATTGTCCGGGCCCTGGAAGCGGCTAATGAGTAACTGTGTGTGGCCCTGGCTCAGCCTGTAAAAGGGTTGTTTATGCGACAAGAACAAGGTGCAATTTTCCTTCTGCAGTTGTCAGGGGGCCCAGAGCCCCGCTGGTCAGGGCTCAGGCGACCGGATGGGTGTCCAGCAGCCCTGGGTGTCCCCGGGGACCCACTCACACGGGTGCCCGCTCTGTGCCGCCCCTCCTCCCCCCTCCCCCTCCCCCCCAAGCAGGTGCGGCCACAGGCACCTGATCCAGCGATGCCCGCTGCGGAGGGACCCGGCAAGGTGGGGGCCCCCTGGGGTGGGGGCACCCAAGCCAGGCCTGGAGGAGGAGCTGGCCCTGGGGCGGGGCTGTGGGGCCCGTTGGCAGGCAGCTGCCTGGAAGCCTGTGTTCGGAGGTGGCTGCTCCTCCTGACCCTGAAGGAGCGGAGGTGCTGGGTCTGGGCGGGGACCTGGGGGTGAGACAGTGAGTCTTGTGGGGCCAGCTGGTGGGCTCTGTGCCACCGAGGACCCTGGTGCTGGCTGGTAACCACATGCCGGCCTGGGGGAGGCAGGGACCCACGCCCCGGCTCTCGGTGAAAAGTGGAGGCACCGAGTGGGGTGCCCGGCATTCAGGGCTGGGGTCTCCACTGAGCCTCACACTGTTGTCGTTGTTGCCACAGCAACAAGGAATGACGGCCAGGGGCTTGCCTCTTCAGGATGCCCTTGTTCCCACAAAATCCCCGATGCAGTAGAAACGGTCCTGGCGGAGTCACAGCTCCGGTGAGGCCATTGTGTGTGGGCCCTACGCCAGCGATTAGCGGGGAATCCGGACACAGACACGCCCACAGGGAGAGGCCGGGAGCGGGTGGAGGCAGAGACCAGGTGATGGGTCTACATCCCAGGAACCCCAAGGACTGCCCGCAGCCCCTGGAAAAGAGGGGAGCCCCGCGGCGGCTCAGCGGCTGAGCGTCGACCTATGAACCGGGAGGTCACGGTGTGATTCCGGTCGGGGCACAGGCCCAGGTTGCGGTCTCGATCCTCGGTTCCATCGGTGATTCTCTCTCATCACTGATGTTTTTCTCTCTCTTTCTCTTCCTCTCCAAAATCAATAAACATATATTAAAGATAAAAATGTATTTTAAATGAATAAGATAAAATTTTATTTAAAAAATTAAGGAGAGGGGAGAGGCACCGGGCAGAAGGAGCCAGCCTGCGGCACCCCCGGGCGCAGAGTAAATCTCTGTCGTCCTGAGCCGCCCGGGAAGCTCATCACTCCCCCGTCGCTGCCTTTCTGCCCGGTGAGCGACAGTCAGGCCCTGGCGGCCCCGACACCG
>NW_005355029.1:444196-444440 GCF_000412655.1 Myotis brandtii | reverse complement strand
AGCTCCCGGGCCAGTCAGGGCTCCGGGAGGTCGGTGCTGCCGTCCGCAGCGTTTCACGGGGCACCTCAGGCACAGCCCGGGGCGCTTTGGGGACAAAATGCTGCCTTCGCTCCCGTCCCAGGTGAATGCAGACGCTTCCAGGAGAAGTTCATGAAGTGCCTCCGCGAAAACAAGTTTGAGAACGCGCTGTGCAGACACGAATCCAAAGAGTATTTAGAGTGCAGGATGGAGAGGCAAGTGCTGG
>NW_005355029.1:435688-444067 GCF_000412655.1 Myotis brandtii | reverse complement strand
TGCAGTGTCTCCGCAGACCGGGGTGGGTGCCGTCGCTGCGTTGCGGACCGAGGGAGGAGCCGGAGGCGGGGTGCAGTGGCTCCCGCCCCGAGCCGGAGGCGGGGTGCAGTGGCTCCCGCCCCTTGGCCCTGTGTTGTGCGGTTCGGAATGTGCCGGCGACGGGAGGCAGTGGGCCACTTAAACGTGGGGGTGGAGGACTTCCGACGGCGCCCAGTTCCCAGCCACTTATGTATTATTTCTTGTTGTTAATCCTCACCCGAGGGTATTTTTCCATGGGCCTTTTTTAGAGAGAGGGCGAGAGAGGGGGAGACAAACGTGGGTGGGAGGGGGACACGTGGATGGTTGCCTCCTGCAGGCGCCGTGACACAGGCCGATGCTCTATATCCTGAGCCAAACTGGCCGCTTAAACACGACCACAGTGGGCCTCTGGCCCTTCCCGCTCCTGACCGCCTCTCGGACCACCGCCAGCGGAGGCCTTGACTTCAGGGTCCCCCACGGGGTGAACCCAAGTGATCTCCCCCAGAACCCCTGAGCCTGCAGTGGGCTCCCCCTGCCTTAGGGGGTGCTCACAGGCTTCAGGGCCAGTGCGTCCTTGGGGGTCCTGGGCCCGCCCACCGCAGGGAAGTCAGGCCGCAGCTCTGAGAGCTGTTGGCCGGGCGCCCTCCTCACCAGGACCGAGAGGGTCCACTGTGGGCCTGGCCCGAGTGTGAGCCCACTGCCCTGGAGTTACTGTGACCTGCTGCCAGTCCACTCTGTGCTGACCGGGCTGGCCGCTCTGCAGACATTTCCCTGAGCTCTTGTTAGCCTGCCCCTCAGAGCCCAGGATGCTCTTACCCCGCAACTGACCACCCCGCCAGGCCGGGGACACCTCCCAGCCAGCACACAGTTCAGAGGCACCTGGCACTGCTGTCTGAGCCCGGGCCACTTTGGCTTTCCAGCCGCCGGCCTGCAGGTGCGGCCGCCCTTTCAGTCCTGCGCGTTGTTGCCCAGGTTCCCGGGATCTGGCCTCCCTGCCGCCCGCCCACCCTGTCTCCAGCGACAGGCCCCTCCCAGCCCCTTGGCTGCCTCTCCGTGGAACTCCTTGCTGGGCACCGCCTTCTGGGGACCTTCCCGGGTGTAATCTGAAACCACTGAACACAGCCCACACTGGTAGGGGCAAGTGTGCTCAGCAAGGAGCTTACCTACCAGCTTGTCCAGCCCTTTTGGGGACACAGACAAATTACTTAGTCTGTCCTCCGCGTAGACTTTTTATGTTTAAGTGGATTCTGGCTTTTTGCAGTGGAGATTGTCCAGCACGTGCAGAGTAGAGAGCAGTCCAATGAGCCCTGCCCTCGTCCGTCCCCCAGCGCCAGTAATTGCCCACATTTCTCCATCTTTCTCCCGTCTCCATCCCCTTTCCATTTCTCCTGGCTAATGAAGCAGCTCCAGCATTTTTCCGAGTGGGGACGGCTGCAGGGGACTCGGGGGGCGTGGGTGCAGGTCATTCCGGGGCTGTTTGTGTTCTAGCAGTGTGGCCAGCGCACACAGGCCCACAGAACCTCAGTTGTGTGTGAGCGTCACAGGTGTTCATAGTGTCCAGCGTGCCTGGGGCAGCTCGCCTGCAGGGGTGCAGGGCGCACACGCTCAGTGCTGGAAGCGGGGGTGGCAGTGATGGTGGCCAGCGAGTGGCGGGTACCGGCCCGTCCAGGAGGTGAGGGGGGGCCTCAGAGCTGCCTCCCCACACAAAACCACGCAGACCCAGCTCTTTCCGGGCCTGTGAGCGGGAGGCAGGAGGGGCTCTGGGCTCCCAGGCACCTGCCCCGGCGCCTGAACAGCAGGAGGCTGGTGGGGACCAGGTCTCTCCGGTGGGATGGGCACCTGGGCGCTGCTCCTCCTTCTCCCTCCACCTGACACCTGTCTGTCTGTCTTTCAGGCAACTGATGGCACAGGAACCACTGGAAAAACTGGGGTTTGGAGATTTGATGGATGGAAAGGCAGACAAACACTAATTCTCACGGGATCACGTGGGGTGTGGCTGAGAATGGGGCGGCGAGGCCCTCGGGGCACCTCGGTGGGCGGGGCTCGCAGCCGGAAGGGCTCATCCTCCGCCTCCTGGATCACTTTGAGAGACGATCTTCCCCCGGGTGCGAGTTCTGTCTAAAATGCACGTGGGACGGCTTCCTGTCACCTGGGAGGCCCGTGACGGTGACAGACTGTCTCGTCTGTGAGCGGACACTCGGGCCGCATCTTGTAACACTGGACGTTTGTGAATTTTAGAAAACTTCCCTGGAAGAATGGTTTTCTTTCCCTTTTTTATAAAACAAAACAATGAAAAAGCAGAATCCAAGAGTATCTGTGATATATGAGACAGATGTTAGAAACTGCAGAAGCGGCCCTGGCTGGGCACTCAGATGGTTAGCGCGTCCCCATGTGCCAGGGCTGTGGGTTCAGTCCCCAGTCGGCACATAGAGAACCAACCAGTGAGCAAGGGGAACAACACATCGATGTCTCTCTCAGTAAACTAAAAAACAACAAAATTAAAACCTGTGTTGACTGGATTAAAAGAAAGTTTAAACTAGAAATATCCGTGTGTTTGTACAAAAGGAAGCTCCGGCATCAACGAGAATGGCTGCCAGCCTGCGGCTTCGCTCTGCCTCGGAGCCATGTTGTTTCTCACAGCCAGGCCGTGGGGCCCACAGGGAGCACCCCGTGCACAGAGGGGAGGGGGAGCGCCCCAGCCTGACGCCCCGACAAGGCACAGGTCACTCCGTGGTTTTCTTGCCAAGCGCATAACGAGGAAGCCCAGTGCTCAGAGCGTCCGGTCCAGGAGGACACCGGGCCGTCCCAGGACCAGGCTCCGTGGCCCAGGCCAGGGGGACGGGCGGGAGGCCACCGCTGACTGAGGGTCTGCAGGTGGGTGGCCATGGGGATCCCGCCCTCGTCCTGTGATCAGGTAAGATGCTGTGTGGGGAAACGGCCTGTGACACTCCTATTTTTGTAGCTTTTGGGGAGTCTGGAATTGTTTCAAAACGAAAAAGTACTTTGTGTTGAACTCTTTGCAGTTGAACTTTCTGTGGACATTGGGGAGGTTCTCGTTCTGAAACACCGTGAGTTTGCAGTCGGGGTGATGCGACACAGGGTCTCGGAGCCAGGGAGGCGGGGGAGGGCCAGTCCGAGAAGAGCCTTCGTGGGGATGGCGGGCGGCTCCTGACACTAAAAACAGGACGCGGGGCCCGCCGTCCGCCCGCTCCTGTGTGTGAAGTGCAGTTCACTCCTCGGCCCTAGGCCCAGAGACAGCAGGGGCACCACGTCTCCAGGGCCTTTCCGAGGGCCTTGGGGGAAGGGTCAGGAGCATGGCTGGCCCAGGCCCTCGGTCTGGCACTTGTCTGCCCCCCCCCCGCCTCATCCACACACGTCATGGCTGGGGGTGCAGAGCTGAGTCCCCCTCGCCCCTCGCCCTGTGCTCCCTCCACTGCAGCCACACCCCAGCCTTCGGGAGGCCCTTCCCTCCGCATAGTTCCCAGAAACCCAAACGAGGAGGCGTGTTCCTGAGGGGTCTGGAGCCTGAAACCCCCGAGGGGCCACGTCTCTGCTGGGGGCTCTGGCGAGAGCCCTGCCTTTTCCGGCGTCTGGAGGTGCCTCGTGCTGTGGCCTGTGCTCCCTCCCATCTTCCTGCTCTGCCCGCTCCCCCCCCCCACCTCCCTGTGACAGGACCCGGGGATGCACTGACCTGGGTCGCCCTGGCCTGGGTGGCGTCTCGTTCTGGAGCCCGTGGCGCTGGCTTTGTGGGCACTGACCATGAGGACAGGCTGCTCCCAGTAGACGGGTCGGCCAGGGCATGTGCGACGCGGTCCCTCTCGGAGTGTTTGTCCACCACACGGCTCCTGGTCTGGGGGGTGGGGGAGCACGTTGGGGTCCCTGTCCGGGCTGGCATGGCCGGCATTACCAGGCTCCCTTCCCAGTTCTCTTCACGGCTTTCACAACAAGCACGTCTCGTTTTTATAGAAACAGTAAAGCCGTTAGTCAAAAGCAGCTCATTGTGTTTACTGGTGATTTTATATCGTCTATAAATGATGTGCCTGTGGCTGTCATTTTATATCCATAAGCGCAGCCCAGCTCATCTGTCCTGGTTTCTGTGGTGGAATCCAGTGTGGCTTTGCTGGCAGCCGCCAGGCACGGAGGGCTGGTGAGGGGCTCCATGGAGAGGCAAGCCGGGGTGGTCAGAGCCGGCTGGTGGCCCAGCACAGAGGGCTTCTCCCCCACCTCCCGGAGCCTGGAGTCTGAGCCTGACCCCAGAGCCCGGAGCCTGACCCGGAGCCAGTGGAGGGCTGGCCGAGGTGAGACCGGGAGGGGGAGGGGCGGGGTCCTTTGTGGCTGAGGACACGAGGGAACCTGTGAGCCAGAGCGTGAGCTTTGTCTGGAATAAAGTTCCGAGTCTCCAGGCTCCTCCGGGGCACAGAGCCCGTTGCACAGCTGTGTGCCACGCATGGGGCGGCAGGACCCCCTCCTGGACAGACCCCCGGCCTGGGCTCCCTGGGGTCAGCCCTCCTGTGGGAGGCCTGGCAGGACGCTACCCACCCCCTTTCTTAGGGGACACGCCCTGTGGCGGCGCCCACCACGCTCAGCTGGGCACCAAGGTGTGGGGTCTGTGGGACAGGTGTCTCCTGGGGGCCTGGCCCCTGCCCTGAGCCTCCCCAGGAATTCGGGGGCCTCCTGGTGCTGGACCTGGGGGGCCCCCCCCCAAAGGCCTGCAGGTGGGTCTCCCGTGGGAGCCGTGTGGCCTGAGCGTTCTGTAACAGCCGCGGGGGTTCCTGGTCTGGGACCTGGACGGTCAGATCTGGAGGCGGCAGCCGCAGAGGTGAGCTCGCGGAGGGCAGGGGCCAGGCGCAGCCTCATGGAGCCTGCTGTCCCCTCGCGGGCACACGCGGACCCCACACGGTGAGGGCCCAAGGGTGCCACGTCCCCTGCTGTGCCCTCCCTGCTCCAGGGACGCCCTGGAGAGGGTGCTGCGGGGCCAGGACAGGGAGCGTTTTTCCCGAGTCCCACCCGAACCTCCAGCTCCCAGGGTTGGACCAGCAGCTCTAGTCCCAGGTGGCGCTGCTGGAAGGACAGGGTCCCGGACGGTGTGGGGACGGGCTGGGACACCTCCAGGGGTCTGCCTGCCGGTCCCGCCCTCCTGAGGATGCTGGGCTGGGGGCCCTTTGGGGGTGAGGCTGGTCCGCCCAGTAATTGGGCCAAACCCTCAGGAAACTTCTCCTTCCCCTCTGACCCACTGCACCTCCAGGACCGAAGGTGGCAGCGTGGCGGCCCCTGCTGGACGGCGGCGGCACTGCAGCGCCGAGGGGGGTCACCCAGAGGGGGGGGTACCCTGAGGGTGGGACCCAGGTCTTCCTGACATGCCAGGGTGTCCCCCTGAGGCTCATCAGTGCCCCCACCCCACCCCGTGGGCAGCAGCGCGGTCCACCTCCGCTTGGGGCAGGTGCCTGCTCACCTGGTGGCCCAGGCTCACCGCCCACACCTGCAGACAAGTGCCAGGGCAGGGGCTGCGGAGGTAGGAATGGAGCTGGGTTCCCGCGCTGGAGACGAGAGGGGGCTGTGGGGAGCTGCGGGGGCTCACCCCGGAGGCCAGCGCTCTGGGGCGCGTGGGGAGCATGGGGTTGGGGTTCTGGAGAACCCCTGTGCCCGTCCACCCTCCCTGCATTTAGACACCGCGTTTTCTGGGATTGGCTGCGCTCAGCCAGCTTCTCACTGGGCCGTAGCTGAGGCTTCATCGCCTGAGGCCTCTCACCGGGGCTGGGAGGACGCCAGCCGCTGGGGCATCGTGGGCTCCCTCCGCTCGCTCCACTGGGTCTCCACTGTGAGGCAGCCTGAGAGGTGCCCAGCTCCGTACCTGGCTTCCGAGGCTCAGCTCCCAAGGAGAGACAGAGACAGAGAGGGAGAGAGACTGAGATGCAGATAGAGACACAGAGAGAGATAGGAAGAGAGAGATGCAGATACAGAGAGAGAAAAACAAAGAAAGAAAAGAAATCTGAGCTTGTGCACCAGGCGGAGGTGACTTCCTGTCAGCCTTGGCAGTCACGTGGGCCTTGCAGCCATTCTGCACTGGCTGAGCAGTCAGAACCCACCCAGACTCAAGTTGAGAACAGAGATCCCTCCTCTCAGTGGATGGATGGTGGGTGGATGGATGGATGGTGGGTGGGTGAGTGGATGGATTGATGGGTGGATGGATGGATGGATGGATGGATAGATGGGTGAATGAATGGATGAGTGGATGGATGGTTAGATGGGTGGATGGGTGGATGGATGGATGGTGAGTGGATGGATGGATGGTGGGTGGGTGGATGGATGGATGGGTGAATGAATGGATGAGTGGATAGATAGATGGATGGATGGATGGATGAATGGATGGGTGGGTGGGTGGATGGATGGATGATGGGTGGGTGGATGGATGGATGGATGAATGAATGGATGGGTGGGTGGGTGGATGGATGGATAGATGGACAGAGAAGGAGTGGGTGGATGGGTGGATGGATGGATGGGTGGATGGATGGATGATGGGTGGGTGGATGGATGGACAGAGAAGGAAATACAAGCCCCATTACACCTGTCCAGGCCCATCCCACATGTTGGTGCAGGGACCTGGTCACACAGACCCGCTCAGAGGCAGCTGGTTTGCGGTGGGTAGAGCCCAGTGACCTGTGAAAAGCATCCCAACTCCCACCCTGTGTTCTGTGAGGCTGTAGGGCTCCCGGCTCCTCCCTCTGGGGTGTGTGGGGTCCCTCATGCTGGTCTTTGCCTCAGGCCCAAGGTCTGACCCAGGAGACAACCCCTGTGAGGTGCATGGCCCAGCCCTTCCCAGCCTCAGTCTCCCCATCTGCTACGGTACATGGGGCCAGCTTCTGGGGGGCTGCTGAGGGGGTGGAATCAGGACCCCGTCACGCGTGGGGGCTGCATGGGCTCAGCACGGCTGGGACGTCCATCAGGCCCAGAGCAAGAGAAGCGGGAGAAGCTGGGCAGTCCCGTTGGACGCGTGGGAAATGCTTGGGACCGAGGACGCCCGCAGATGGACCCGCTGCGGCCCCTCTGAGCGGTGCACACCGCCGGGCGTGTTCTCAGGCCCGTGCCCGAGTGAGGTGTGTCGCTGCCTCACGCGTGTGTGACGAGCTCTGGGTGGGGACGACCCCGTGTGTCCGTCACCTGCCGCTGGACACTGGCTGCTCCCACCTCTAGCTGCTGGGACTCGAGCGGCTGTGAGCGAGTGTGCAGGCCCCTGTGCCCAGGAGTGGACTTGCTGGGTGGTGGTCACTGCATTTAACCATCTGAGGAGCCGCCGGACACTGTCCACAGAGGCTGCCACCTTCCACCCCACCGGCTCCTCCGGGTTCTGCTCCCCCCTCGTCCGCACCTACACTCGCCTTCTGTTTTTATTTTTATTTTTTAAAATTTATTTGGGAGAGAGATTTGCTGCTCCGCCCATCCGCGCACTCGGTGCTTGCTTATTGCGTGTGCTGTGACCGAGGCTCGAACCCACAACCTTGGCGTATTGGGACGACACTCTAACCATCTGAGCTGCCCGGGCAGGGCTGTCTTCCGTTTTTAAGTTCTCGCCACCCCTGGGTGTGAGCTGGCACCTCTCAGAGCCCGAACTTTGCTCCCTGGTGACTGGCGGTGGGAGCATCTTTCGTGGGCTCCGTGGCCGCGTGTGTCTTCCTTGGAGAAATGGCCATGTGGGTCCTGTCCAATGTTTAACTGGGTCACTTAGCTTTTCATTATTGACTTGTAAGAGTTCCTTACTAGTGGTTTTTAAAAATATATGATTTCAGAGAGGAAGGAAGAGGGAGAGAGAGAGAGAGAGAGAGAGAGAGATACAATAGAAACATTGATCAGCTGCCTCCTGCACGCCCCCTATTGGGGATCGAGCCCGCAACCAGGGCAGGGAATTGAACCGTGACCTCCTGGTTCATGAGATCCACGCTCAACCACTGAGCCACACGGGCCTGCACAAGTGGACTTCTTTGCGTGTGGCACCGATTTGCCTGTGAACTTAAAACCCGCAGCTCCGCCCTGGGTGGTGTTGCCCAGTGATGGGAGCATTGGTGCTCCCATCAAGGGTCAAGGGCACAGGCCTGGGTTGCAGGTGGATTCCGGGCCCTGTCTGGGTGTGTGCGGAAGGCAGCCAATCTCTCTCTCTCTCCCTCTCTCTCTCTCTCTGTCTCTCTCCCCCCCCCCCCCCCCCCCTCCTTCCCACTAGCTCTCTCCCGGCCCCTTCCACTCTCTCTAACAATCAATGGGAAAACATCCTCGGATGAGGATTAAAAAAAAACACAAAGCCCCACAGTGCCACGGCCGTTGCTGCAAGAGGCGGGGCCCGGGGCGGAGTGGGAACCCATGTCCTAGTGC
>NW_005355029.1:434949-435467 GCF_000412655.1 Myotis brandtii | reverse complement strand
GCCTCGGCCTCCGTGCCCACAGGGGCCTGGGAGCATGTCCCGCCTGCAGCCCGGGGAGCAGCCCCAGGGCCTGACCCTCAGACCCCCCTCCCCCCGGCTTTGGGGAACTAAGCAAAAATTATCTTTAAGTATCTTTCTGCCAGGCGTGCCCGCTCCTCCTCCACCCATGCCAGGGCCCAGGCCCGAGGCCAGTCCGGCCAGATGGGTGCTCGCTGCTTCGGCCTCAGGGCCCCAGGCACACCGGTGAGGGCCTCTGGGGCTGTACCTCCCTGCACCTCTGGCTTCGGCCCCCCGGGAGGGGGAGGGCCCCCCTGCAGAGCTCCCCCAAAGCTGCTACCCCATCTTTCCTCTGGCTTGTCTGTTTCTCTGGGTGGAACACAATGACCCTTTTGTGGGGGGTGGGCCAGCGGACTCTGTGCCCAGGGCTGCGTGGGGAGCCTGGCTTTTCCACAGGCCGTGCCCAGCACCCCCTCCAGGAGGCTGTCCCCGGCCGCACAGCCTGCCCTGCAGCCCAGTGG
>NW_005355029.1:433918-434913 GCF_000412655.1 Myotis brandtii | reverse complement strand
CCTGGTCAGCTCTGGCCGCTCCAGGTCCTGTGGTTGTTCAGCCCGAGCTCCAGTGCGTGTGGGGGGCAGGGCAGGGGCAGGGTCTGCTCTGCCAGGCGTGCCCGCTCCTCCTCCACCCATGCCAGGGTCCAGGGCCGAGGCCAGTTCGGCCAGATGGGTGCTCGCTGCTTCAGCCCTCAGGGTCCATCCGGGGGCTGTGGTGCCGAGGCCTGAGTCTCAGACCCAGAGCGTCGCCCGGCCATGGCCCCCCAACCCTGGCAACTCGGGAGAGAAGTGAAGGCCGCTCTCACGCCCACAGGCTGCCCGCCCCGCCGAGGGCTCGCAGGCAGAGGGTTCCTGCGGGCACAGCCGCGCTGGTTCGCAGTCTGAGACTCCAGCAGCCGAATGTCACTCGTCAGGAGGACTCGGGTGGTTGCTCTGTTCTCCTTGGGCCTGGACGTCTGGAGGCCCTGGGCTGGGCTGGGAGCTGTGGGGTCCTGGCCCTTGGGCGGGGGGTCTCTGCTGATTACTCGGGTCCTCAGCCTGACGGTCTGGGGGTAAGACGGGAAGGATAGAGGCTTGTGGGTCTTCCGGAAGGTGCTGAGGGGCTCAGCAGGGCCTGGCGGCGGAGGCTGTGACTTCTGGCTGCCTCTGTTGCAATTTGTTCTGAACAGGATGTGTCACTGCGCTCATAACTGAAGGAGAAAACAATCAGAAAACGCAGGGGCGCCAGAGGAGGGACACCTGTGCCCGTCCCCCCCTCTCTGTCCAGCCGCCTTCCTGCGTGAGGCCCCGGCAGGAGGGGCTTTGCCAGGGCCTGGCCCACCCGGTCCCGCCCCGCGGAGCATGGAGGTGCGGCCCTTACTCCCCCTGAGCACCCACCGACTGGACGCCTTGTCACCTGCTGGCTGTCTCCCCCCGGGCAGAGATGGTGAGGGGGGTCCCCAGCTCCGGGCAGCACCCCTTCGTTCCCCAGCACTCAGCGGGGGGCTGGGCGGGCTGCGGCCGGGAGGGCG
>NW_005355029.1:432049-432626 GCF_000412655.1 Myotis brandtii | reverse complement strand
GGGACACCCGGGGGTCGGGGGGGGGGCACAACCCCCAGCACACCCCCTCATCCCGGGGTGAGGCGGCCTCACGCAGGGACTGTCCCAGGCGCCTCAGTTGGGCCCTGGACGCTCCTGGGGGGCTCCCAGCCAGGACCCCCTAAGGCTAAGGCACCGGGAGTGGCGGGCCCTGGGCGGGTGGTGGGAAGTCCTTGCATGTGTCCCCGTCCCCTGGGCGGCCTGGGACAAGCCCAATAGGACCTTCCCGCTCCCCCTGCACCCCCCTCCCGCCCCGTGGGCAGGGAGGGGCCGCTGCGGCCCCAGGTCCTGGGAACCGGCTGGTCAGCTGCCCGAGGCTGGGGTGGGGGAGGGGGCAGCACACGGGGCGCTTGCTATCCCACCGGGCGGCCTCCCCACTGCCCCAGGGATTGCTGGGTCCGGAGCCCTCACCGCAGACTCCTCCCTCCCAGACCGGCCTTTCCACTTAAGTGCCAGGGGGTCAGGGGGGAAGGGCCGTCAGCTGGGCGCTCAGGTTTGGCCGGTCCCCACCCTGCCTCCTGGCCACACTGCCCTCCGGCCTCTGGCCCGGGGGCCGCGG
>NW_005355029.1:431552-431888 GCF_000412655.1 Myotis brandtii | reverse complement strand
CCAGCCCCCCCGCCAGGTGGCCTGGGAGCAGGCCAGCCTTGAGCAGTCGCCCCCACTTAACGGGTGGGGGACCTGAGGGCCTTAGGGGACACGGTGCCTCAAAGGCAGACAGGACTCCTGATGCCCGGCCACAGCTCTGTGCGCCCTGCTGTGCCCTCGGCCGCCTTCTCGCTGCCCACGGCCTGCAGGCCCCCACACCCTCCTCCAGGTGAAGCCGCCGCTGGGGCCCAGATGGCGGCAAGGAACCCCCCTGGCACTGCCCGGGCAGGCGGAGGGCCGGGTGCTATGTTGGCACTAGCTCTCCCCACCTCGGCCAGCCAGCATCAGCCCTGGACA
>NW_005355029.1:430933-431408 GCF_000412655.1 Myotis brandtii | reverse complement strand
CGCGCCCCTGCCTGGACCCGCGCCCCTGCCTGGACCCGCGGTAGGAAGCCAGGGATCTGTTACCCTGAGGTCGGTGCAGAGCTCCCACGAGTGTTCCTGCCGGCTGGACTGCTAGGCGCCTGTTGGGGAGCCGCTGTGTCTGTGGCCACAAGTGTGAGCTGAACTCGCGTCCAGGAGCCCTGGCTCAGGCTCACGTACAGCAGCAGCTCCCAGGCCCGACACCGTGACCTGAAGTTACAGGCGTGGGCGAGACCTTTTTTAAAAAGCAGTTATTTACTGTTGCAGTGCGGGCGGGGGTGTTTGGCCCTGGCAGGCCTGCCAGCTGGCCCTGCGAGGGCTGGGGGAGGGAGGAGGTCTGGGGGTCCCTGCAGCCCCCATCACCCGCTTCCCGACCCTCCCCCATGACATTGAACACGGGCCCTGTCTCCCAGCCTCCCCAGGGCGGCCTGTGCAGGGTGGTCCCACCAGGAGCCCC
>NW_005355029.1:426230-430301 GCF_000412655.1 Myotis brandtii | reverse complement strand
TGCCTCCTGCAGGTGCCTCACCTGGGTGCGCACCTATCCGACCACGGCCCGCAGCCGCGTCGCTGGGCGGGGTCCGCTGTGAGGAAGGTACTGGGAGGGACCCTGCTGGGTCCCTGGTGGCAGGGCCAGGAGGGGCGTGGTCGCTGTGGAGAAGCCGGGACTTCCTGCTCTACCGCCCCCCCCCCCCACCTCTAGTGCCTGCCTCTCGCTGTCAGGCCCTCGGCGGCCAGGCGAGTGGATGCTTTTATTGTGTTAAAATACACATAACGCGAAGCTGCCATCTCAGCCACTTGGAGTGCAGAGCTGAGTGGCACCGATGCGTTCACACCGCGCTGTGGCCTCCATCCCGCCGTGCCCATCACGCTTCCTCTTGCCACCACCGCAGCCCGCACCCCCTCCACCGGCTCTGCCCTGCGTCTCCGTGAGCGCAGCCGCGCAGGTTTGTCCTTCTGTGTCCGGCGTGTTTCAGGGAGCAGGGCGTCCGCAAGGCCCACCGCGTGGTAGACTCTTCTGTTAAAAGAGGCGGATGTGCCGGCTCACACGGCTCAGGGGCTGAGCGTCGACCTGGGAACCAGGAGGTCTCAGTTCGATTCCCAGTCGGGGCACAGGCCTGGGTTTCGAGCTTAATCCCCAGTGCGGGGCCTGCAGGAGGCAGCCCATCAATGATTCTCTCTCATCATTGATGCTTCTCTCTCTCTCCCTCTCCCTCTCCCTTCCTCTCTGAAGTCAATAAAAACATGTTTAAAAATTCAGATATAACAGACATATAACTTAGAGGAGTCCCAGATGTACACCATAACCATTAAATAGTCGCGTGTGCTGTGAAGTGGTCGCCAGAGTAACTGTACTTAACCTCCATCACCTCACATAGTAACAAGTTTTGTTTTTAATTAAATTTTTTCCCATCACCATTTATGCCCTCCCTTCCCTCCTCCACCTTACAGTGTCTTTTTCTTGTGATGAGAGCTTTTAAGATCCACTCTCTTAGCAACTTTCAAGGGTTCGACACAGTATGAGCTGTGGTCGCCCTGGTGTGTGTGACACGCCCAGAAATCATCTTATTACTGGAAGCTTTTCTGTGTAACCCTCCGAACCCATGTTCCCGCCTCTGACAGCCACCCATCTGTTCTCTCTGTGCGTTTGGGGTTTGTTTGTTTCTCTCAGATTCCACATATGGTATTTGTCTTTCTCTGACTTATTCCACTCAGCATAGGGTCCATCCACGTTGTCCTAAATGACAAGGTTTCCTTCTTTTTAAATATATTTTTATTGACTTCAGAGAGGAAGGGAGAGGGCGAGATAGAAACATCAGTGATGAGAGAGCATCATGGATCGGCTGCCTCCTGGGCGCCCCTCACTGGGGATGGAGCCCCCAACCCGGGCCTGTGCCCCCACCTGGAATGGAACCGTGACCTCCTGGTTCCTAGGCCGAAGCTCAACCACTGAGCCGCACCGCCGGGCAAGGCTTCCTTCTTCTTACGGCTGCGGCATAGCCAGTGCCTGTGTGTGGCCCCACTGACCTCCCTCCGCTCACCTGTGCGCAGACCCCGGCCGCCCGGACCTGGCCGTTGTCAGCCACCACACAGTGCTCGCGTCTTTCCTCCGGGTTCCCATTGTCGCTGGGTCCGTGGCAGCCGGGCGTGCCGGGCCTGGGCTGCGCCGATCGGCCCCCCAGCCAGCAGGGCCCGTGGCTCCCCTTCTCCGCCTTCTCGCCAGCCTGGTCCCGGTCTCTGGTGAGCACCATTGCCAGGTGGAGGCGATGGCTGGCCGTGGTTTTGATTGGCGTTTCCCTGGTGAATAGTGACGGGTGCTGAACACCTTCCAGGTACCTGGGGGCGTCTTCAGAGCGTCTTCCCGTGTTCCGTTTGTTGTTGCTTTTTTAAGGGTTGACGCTATTCCCGATGTCCCCATTTTCCCCGGCCTTTGCCCCCCTCCACCCATCCTGCCCATGTTTTAATGATTGGGTGTTTTTGGTTTGGGTTTTTTTTTTGCTGTTGAACTTGTATGAGTTTTTGTTTTGCTTTGTTTTTTAATATATATATATAATTTTATTGATTTCAGAGATGAAAAGCGAGGGAGAGAAAGAGAGAAACATCAATGGTGAGGGAGCATCATTGATGGGCTGCCTCCTGCACACCCCCTACTGGGGATCGAGCCTGCAACCCCGGGCATGTGCCCCTGACCAGAATCGAACCCGGGACCCTTCCTTCTGCAGGCCTAAGCTCTATCCACTGAGCAAACCGGCCAGGGCTTGTATGAGTTCTTTGTGTTTCTGAACGTTAAGCCTTTATCAATCCGATCTGTGCTGTTTTCTCTCGTTCGTTGGCTGCCTTTCGTTTTGTTCTGGGTCCCTTTGCTGTGAAGTAGGTTTTAGTTCTGTGTGGCCCCACTTTGTTTTGCCTTCTTGCTTTTGGTTTCAAATCCAAAAAACATTGCCAAGACCACTGCCAGGGAGCTCACCACCTATGCTTTGTTTGGGTGTTTTGTGATCCCAAGTCTTACCTCGAATTTTAAGCCCTTTCGGAGTTGATCTGTGTGTTCGGTGTCAGACAGCAGCCCAGCCTCACTGTCGGCACGAGGCGGCCCGGTCTTCCCAGCACGTTGATGGAGAGACTGTTCTTTCCCCACCGCGCGTTCCCTCCTGTGTCGTCGAGTAACCGATCGTGTGTGCGAGGGTTTACTCCTGGGCTCTCTGTTCCATTCCTCTATGTGTCCGTTTTTATGCCGATGCCATACTGTTTTAATTACTGTAGCTTTGTAATACAGTTTGAAATCTGGAAGTATGATGCCTCCAGCTTCCCCCGCCCTTGAGGATTGCTTGGCCTATTCTGGGTCTTTAGTGGTTCCATACACGTTAGGATTACTTGGTCTATTTCTGTGGAAAATGCCAGGGGGATTTTGGTAGCGATTTCGTGGAATCTGTAGATCGCTTTAGGCAAGATGGCCATTTTAACGACGCTCCTTCCTCCAGTTCTGAGCAAGGAGTACCCTTCCATTTCTCCGAGTCTTTAGTTTCTTCCATCGACGTTTTATAGTCCCGTGTGCGGGCCTTTCACCTCCTATGATGTGTCTGGGAAAATGTCTCTTCAGAGCCTGTCCCCATGCATTGCAAATGCCTAGATGTGTCCCTGGTTAGTCTTGTTCCTGGGAATTTTATTCTCTTTATTGCGATTGTAAGTGGATTGTTTTCTTAATGGCTCTTTCTGGTCGTGTATTAGTGTCCGGAAACACAAGAGATATTTGTATGTTGAGGTTTGTGTCCTGCAACTTTGCTGAGTTTGTCTATTAGTTCTAACAGTTTTGGGTGGAGCCTTTAGAATTTTCTACACACGGCGTCATGTCATCTGCAAGAGTGAAACTGCCACTTCTCTCTGAGTTGGGTGACTTTTATTTGTCTTTCTTGCCTAATTCTGGCTACAACGCCCGGGACTAGTTGCATAAAAGGGGGAGGGTGGGCATCCTTGTCTTGTTCTTGATCTTAGAGGCGAACTTTCCGTTTTCACCCCTGAGCGTGCTGTGAGCTGTGGGCTGGTCATCGTGGTCTTTGCCATGTGGAGGCACTCTCCTCTGGCGTACTCTGTTGAGGGTACTTGTCGTGAGTGGGTGCTGAGTCTCCTAAAAGGCCTTTTTGGCATCTGTGAGACGATCGTATGGTTTCTCTTCTGTGTGTCAGTTTGGTCTCTCACACTGACCAGCGGGTGTTGGACCGGCCTTGCGTCCCTGGACTGAACTCCCCTGGACCCTGGTGTGTGATCCCGTTAATGTCCCATTGAGTGCGTTTTGCTCGTCTTCTGTTGAGGATTTTGCATCTGTGTTCGTGAGAATGTTGGCCTGCGATTCCCTTTCCCGCGGCTCCTTGTCTGTTTTGGTATCAGGATCATGCAGGCCTTAGAACGAGACGGGAAGTAGTCCCTCCTCCTCTAGTTCTGGGAAGAATGTGAGAAGGATCGGTGTTAATTCTTCTTTAAATGTAGCTTGTGGAGGTGACCCCGCCTGGCAGGGTGAGGGGCCTGGGCTGCCCCCCAGGGCGGGGCTGGGAGGGGAGGGGGCCTTGGCCGTGAGGCCCTGACA
>NW_005355029.1:424077-425068 GCF_000412655.1 Myotis brandtii | reverse complement strand
TGAGGCCCTGACATGGGCCCAGGCCTGCCCCTCCCACCTGAGCCGGCCCAGAGCAGCCCCGTGGCTGTCAGCACAGAATCTCAGCCCTCCTCTCGCGGCCTCGCCTCAGGAAGGGCAAAGGCCTGGGAGCCGGCCACGGGCTCGGCCAGCCCCTCCTCCCCTGCTGGGCCTTGGCTGCCGGGACGCACCTGTTCTGCTGGCTCAGCCCTACCTGCCTCACGTGTCCCGGTCCGTCCACCTCCCGGAAACGGAAAGGGGGCTGAGTCAGCCAGAGCGGCCTGGGGAAGGCAGGGCAGAGCAGGGGCAGACGGAGCGCTGGCAGCTGGGGAGCTGGTGCCTGGGACGGTCTGCCCTGAGCCACAGGCGATGTCTCCCCGACTGAGAGTCAGGCAGTGGCCTGGGACACGGGGGCAGCCCCCCCGTTTGTGGCTGGGGCAGGCGTGTACCTGAGCTTCCGGCCTGGTCCCGTCTCCCACCCTCCTGTTACTATAGGGTCCATGGGCTCCATCCCAGGCCCTCCCCACCTTAGGCCCAGGGTGGTAGCCACTGGCCTCGAGGTCTCACGGGCCCTGGAGCTCGACTCCACCCCGTGGGGCAGGGATTCTGACTCCCGGACCCACAGGAGGCCAGAGAGCAGGAGCAGGTCCCGGCGGCTCCTCTGTCCGGCCTGGGAAGCGGGGCACAGTGACATGGAGCCCAGGACGGGGGTGTGGGGCTCCTGGCCGGATGAAGGGGTCCTGGTGCCGGGGTGTCCCAGCCAGCTCTGCCCACCACAGGCCCTCCTTCCCCCGAGGAGGACTCTGAGCTCAGGGTGTGGGGTTTTGTGCATGTGGACACCCTCCCTCCTGTCTCCCTCCCAGCTCTGATGGGGGCTTGTGCAGAGGGGGACAGACCTGATGGGGGGCTTATATAGAGGGGGGCAGACCTGATGGGGGGCTTATATAGAGGGGACAGACCTGATGGGGGGCTTGTGCAGAGGGGGACAGACCTG
>NW_005355029.1:420545-420750 GCF_000412655.1 Myotis brandtii | reverse complement strand
CTTGGGGGCTGGCAGACTGCGGCCCGGCCCTGGTGGAGGGCAGGAGGCCACCGTGGGCAGGAGTGTGCTGGGCACACAGAGGTGTTGGTGGGAGGGCCCCGCCTCTCCGGCCCTCCCCTCCCGCACAGCTCTTCTGGGCGGGGGGGAAGGCCCCCCAGAGCCAAGGCTCCCAGGCCTTGGGGTCTCTGCCCCTCCCCCCGCAGGC
>NW_005355029.1:418349-420524 GCF_000412655.1 Myotis brandtii | reverse complement strand
CCCACAGGAGGCCGCTCCATGCCCGCAGCCCCGGGGAGAGTCAGGCTGGGCAGGCCCGCGGGCGACGCAGCTTTTTTCTCTGAAACGTCTCTATTCCGAGTGTCACTTACAAGCTGTGTCTTGGGCCGGCCACCTGCCTCCTGGCCTCCACTTCCTGCCTTTAGGACGGGGCCTGGACACTGGGCTGGGGGACAGGGAGGGGCCTGGACGCTGAGCTGGGAGACAGGAGGGCCCCTGTGCCGTGGGTCAGAGAGAGACATCGACCCACAGAAGCACAGAGCCCTGGCCCCTCCCGCGTGGGCTGGGGAGTCAGCACCCGCCAGTCGGCATCACCCACACGCGTGTCTGCTCAACCTTCTCAATAAACTGGACGCACGGTGTGTCCCGCCCCCGAGTGCGCTGCGCGCACGGTCCAGCCAGGGTCCCCGTCACGCGGACAAATTGTGCGTCGTTGCGCGTCCGCCCTTGGGCTTGGGGCAGCAGCCTCCCCCACAGGATGCAGCGTCCACTCGGGGGTTGGGCGGCTCTGGCCCCAGGGCAGCGGGGTGTCAGGGTTCCCCCCTTGACCAGACTCTGGCCTTTGCCTTCCAGATCCCGACTGGGCCTCCTACACCCTGGGCGTGTTCATCTGCCTGAGCTGCTCCGCCATCCACCGCAACATCCCGGAGGTCAGCAAGGTCAAGTCCGTCCGCCTGGACGCCTGGGAGGAGGCCCAAGTGGAGGTACTGCCGGGGGGTGCTCAGGCCGCCCGGGCCCTCGAAGGCCCCTTCATCCTGGTGCTCCAGGCTCCAGGGCTGGGCCTGGGGGGCCCTGAGGCTGGGGACCCGTCTGGGGTGGTTCCCCCCCCCCCCCCGTCCCTTGTGGGGCAGCTGCAGGGAGAGGGTGAAGGGCCCCTCCACCGGCAGCTCCTGGGGCTTTGGTCCTCGCGTCCCAGCACCCAGGGGCCGTGCTCAGCTGTGCCGAGGACTGGCCCCCCCGCTCTTAGGGTTTTACCGCTCACCCTCGTGGGCGCCACGGAGGTCACGACCACGCCCACCCTGACCCACGTCTGCTGAGCTCTCGCTGCAGGGGGGCTGGGGAGGTTGCTGGCCCCAGGGAAGGCCTTAGGGAGGGGGACAGGCGGGTCCCCTCCTCAGCCCAAATGAGGTGGAGAGGCAGCAGGCACGGCTGGGGAGGCCCCAGGTGGGGTGTGGGGCAGAGGAGGGGGTGGAGCAGGTGGGGCCTGGCCCCCTGGCGGATGGGGAGGCAGGCAGGGAGCTGCTGCGATCCTAGGGCAGGAGGCTCTGGGCTGGAAGTCACACGCGGGGAGACGCCTGTCAGGAAGGAGGGGAGAAGCGTCCAGAACCGTGAGCTGCTGGGACCGGGGCGAGGCACGGGATGCTGGACGGGGCAGGGCCTCGGCCCTTCATGCCCCGTGTTGTCCTTAAAGCAGAGGTGGCCCCATGGACGGACACGTGGGTCTCGTCTCCTCCCACTGTGACCCGGGCCAGTGACCAGGCTGGTACCGGTGGGGTTGGGGGTCAGGGAAGCCCCAGCTCCCAGGGGACGTGCACCGTCAGGGTCGGACTGCGGCCGAGAGGTCTGCCCGTCCTGTCCCCCACCCTGTCCCCGTCCTGTCCCCCGCCCTGTCCCCGTCCCCCACGCTGGCTCTGAGGCGGGCCCTTTGCTGAGGGGAAGGAGTGACTGGCCCCGAAGGGTCTTCGTGTGGATTCCCTCGTCTTGGAGGAAGTCGCGCGTCCGTGTGAGGTTTGGGGGTCCCCCGTCTCCTGCCGGCCGGGCTAGTGACCCCATTTTCCCGCGGTTCTTGCACGTCAGGGAGGTGAGCCCTCGGAAGCAGCAGTGGCTGTTTTTCTGGGTTCCTTGTCGTGACGTCGCTCAAGGGGGTTTCGCAGTGGAAACGTTCCCCTTTGATGTCAGACGTGTCAGCCGTTCCTTCGTGGTTTGAGGGTTTCTAGCAAATTCGGGCCGCGCTACCCCACAACTATTTTTACTCATCACAGCTTCATTGAGAGTAACTCACACGCCACACAACCCGCCCTTTTAAAGCGCGAAGTTCCCAGGCTGTGCAGCCACCGGCATCTAATTTCAGAACATCTTCACGTCCCGGAATAAACCGGCACCGTCCGCCGCCCTCCCCAGCTCCCCGCTCCCGCCCCTGGGGGGGCATCCGCTGAG
>NW_005355029.1:416695-417824 GCF_000412655.1 Myotis brandtii | reverse complement strand
AGCTGCGACCTCATGCCGGTCCTGGCTCGCCTCTCCCCGCTGACGGCCTCGAGCATCTTCTCACCTGCGTCCGGGCCACTCGTGTGCCATCTTTGGAGAATGTCGATTCAAACCCTTTACCCATTTCAAAAACTGGGTTACTTGTCCTTTTGTTACCGAGTTAGGGTTTTTGTTATGAAGAGTTCTTTATACATTCTGGGTACGAGTCCCTTACACCTAAGGGGTTTGTAAACAACTGTTTCTCATTGTGGGTTGTCTTTGAACTTCCTTTTGCAATAATTTTTAAATGCAAAAGGTACAGTTTATATTCTTAAGGCCCACTGTGGTGAAATCAGCTTTAAAGTGAAGAGTTCAGGGCATTTAGCACATCGACAATGTGTGCAACCACCACCTCACGTCTAGTCCCAAAACGTTTCCATCCCATGGAGGAGACCCCGCCCCCCAGCAGTCACTCTCGCCCCAAAGCCCCTGACCCCGCCCCTTCCTGTCTCCGTGGCTTTGCCTGCTCTGGACCTTGCGCGCTGCACACGGATGGAACCCACAGCATGTGAGCGGTCCGTCTGGCTTCTCTCCCGCTGCAGCGGGTCTTTGAGGTTCTTCACAGCTCGCTTTCTCGGCGGCACCCTCTGAAGCACAAACGTGTTTAATTTTGAAGAAGTTCCATGTTTTTCTTTTGTTGCTAGTACTTTCGGTATCAGATCTAAGAAACCATTTCCGAAGCGAAAGTCACAAAGAGTTCCTCCTACGGTTTCCTAAAATGATTCTTAAAATGATCCCATGATTTTTTTACTTTAGTTTTTAGTTTTTGCAGTCAAAGGTGGGATATTTTATTTATTTATTTGTGTATTGTTTGAGTTTGGCATTTTTTTTTTACTAGAGGCCCAGTGCACGGACTCATGCACCGGTGGGGTCCTCGGCCTGGCCTGTGCCCTCTCACAATTCAGGCCCTCCAGTGATGGTCGGAGAGCCGGTTTAGGCCCGGTCCCCGCAGGGCAGACCGAGGGCCCCCACCAGGGCATGAATCGGTGCACCGGGCCTCTAGTATGCATACAGATCTTTGGTTAATCTCTTCACGCCCTCCCCCTCCCCTCTGAGATCCACCAGTCTGTTCCATGTTTCCATGCCTGTG
>NW_005355029.1:415496-416576 GCF_000412655.1 Myotis brandtii | reverse complement strand
CCCCCTTGATTCCCTCCACCCGGCTCCGGTTCCCTCCCCAGGCCTTCCCTGAACTATTGTCTGTCCACGGGCTATGCACATGTGCATGTAAGTCCTTTGGTTAAGCTCTTCCTGCCCCTCCTCCCATGATTTTTGCTTAATCCTCACTCGAGGATAATTTTTCCATTGATTTTTTAAAAAACAGTGTTTTTATTGATTTCAGTGAGGAAAGGAGAGAGAGAGAAAACATGGATGAGAGAGAATCATTGATGGGCTGCCTCCTGCACGCCCCCTAATGGGGATCCAGCCTGCAACCCAAGCACGTGCCCTGACCCGAAATTGAACTGTGACCTCTTGTTCACAGGCCAACGCTCAACCAATGAGCCACACCAGCCAGGCAAGGAGACAGTGTTTCCGCGTAGAGAATGCACAGCCCTCCTTAGGCTGATTCTTAGGCCCAAGAGTCATCAGCGGACCTTCCTTCTGTTGCACCTGCTGGAGAACAGCGACCATTTTATTTATTTATTATTTTTTTAATCTTTTTTCTAACAGCAACTGATTTTATTTTTTATTTCTTTTTTAAAAATATATTTTTATTGATTTCAGAGAGGAGAGAGGGAGAAGATAGAAACATCCATGATGAGAGAGAATCACTGATTGGCTGCCTCCTGCATGCCCCCCACTGGGGATCGAGCCCACAACCTGGGCATGAGCCCTGACCAGGAATCGAACCTGGGACCCTTCAGTCTGCAGGCCGAAGCTCTATCCACTGAGCCACACTGGCCAGGCCGTGACTGTTTTGGAACTCTGCCTTGGTGGCAGCTTCCTGCTGAAATGTCTTGTTGGTGGTGTTTTCCAGTTGGTCTTCTTGATTCCCCCATGTTCAGGATCCGATGGTCCTCAAGGTGCAATGACTTCAGGGGCCGGGGTTTCTGTCGGAGATCAGACGCCGAGGGCCTGAAGCACAGGGGCCACTTCTCCCTTGTCCGCGAGGCCCCTGTGGCCAGGCACCGTCACCGGCGTGGTCACCTCCCCTCCCTGCCCCCTCCTGCTCTGCCCTCCTTCCCACGTTCCTCACCCCTGCGGCCTGTGTGCCTCAGC
>NW_005355029.1:414674-415296 GCF_000412655.1 Myotis brandtii | reverse complement strand
TGCCCAGCCCCCCAGTGCCCAGCCCCCCAGTGCCCTGTCCCCCCCAGTGTCCTGCCCCCCAGCATCCTCGGGCCTACCTCCCTTTCTCTTTCTCCTGAGGCCCCACCCTCCTCTGGCCACTCACAGGGGGGACACTTAGCACTTTCCTCCTGGGATCCTGTGGGCTGGAGGCTCCTCGAGGGGGGGGCGGCCCCTCAGATTCTCTCTTCCCAGCGCCCAGCACAGGGTGGGCACCCCTGTGGGTTCTGGAAGTCGGGTGGGTGCGAGGGCCTGTGGCCCCCGGTTCTCAGGGAGGGGCCCTGGGAGACCCTCCCACGTGGCTGCCCCTCCCCACACTTCTCATCTCTGAATCAGTGCTCGCCCCCTCCCGTGCCCAGGTCCCTCTGTGCTCCCCCAGCGGGACTGGCCCTCGGGTCACTCAGGCCCACCCCACGGTCGCCCCTTCCTGCGGGGCCCACGCTGCTGAGGCTCGGAGAGAAGGGGAATGAGCCCCTTTGGACCAGGGAGCCGAGTCCCCAGGGGTTGAGTGCTTCCCAGGGTGACTCCGGACCCCAGCCTGGGAGCCGGGACCAGGAAGGGGGTCATCTCCACCCGTGAACCCCCCTCCCGCCCCCTCCGGGCA
>NW_005355029.1:413225-414503 GCF_000412655.1 Myotis brandtii | reverse complement strand
CGAGCTCTGCCACTTCTGGGCCCAGGGAAGCCGGGCCCTGGGCTGTGGCCTCGGGTGCACCAGCCACCAGGCAGCTGTTCTGAGCTGTGACTGGTCGCCGGCTGCAGGTGCTCTGTGGAGGGTCATTTGCCTCCTGCCCTGTGTCTCCCGCCCGTCTGAGCCTGGGACAGGGACAGACCGACCCCAGGCTGTGTCCTTGCTGGGATGCTGGCACCCGGTGTGTACACTGTGGTGGTGGGTGTTAATGCCCGTGTACCCTGTACAGGCTGTGGGAGGGCGGATGGGGTAGGTGGAGCCGTGTACCCTGTACAGGCTGTGGGAGGGCGGATGGGGTAGGTGGAGCCGTGTACCCTGTACAGGCTGTGGGAGGGCGGATGGGGTAGGTGGAGCCGTGTACCCTGTACAGGCTGTGGGAGGGCGGATGGGGTAGGTGGAGCCGTGTACCCTGTACAGGCTGTGGGAGGGCGGATGGGGTAGGTGGAGCCGTGTACCCTGTACAGGCTGTGGGAGGGCGGATGGGGTAGGTGGAGCCGTGTACCCTGTACAGGCTGTGGGAGGGCGGATGGGGTAGGTGGAGCCGTGTACCCTGTACAGGCTGTGGGAGGGCGGATGGGGTAGGTGGAGCCGTGTACCCTGTACAGGCTGTGGGAGGGCGGATGGGGTAGGTGGAGCCGTGTACCCTGTACAGGCTGTGGGAGGGCGGATGGGGTAGGTGGAGCCGTGTACCGTTTCGGGTTTCGATACTGACAGTCATACCCTCCCCTCCATCTCACTGAGCCCACAACCCGCCCCCCCCCACCCCTTCCTGTGAGAGGGCTGGGCAGGCGGAGGCACCGAGCAGCCAGCTCCCAGCAGGAGGGCCTGTGGGCGCCCCTCTCACCCCGAAGGTCTAGAGCCCTGTCTGCAGGGCCCACCTTCTGGGGGGTCGGGTGGGGGACTGACAGAGCCCAGAGACCAGCCTGAGTGACTGGGCCTCCCTCAGGCCTGGACGCTGGGCTCCCAGCAGGCGTGCGGGCCTCCCAGGGCCTCTCCTGGGCGAGTGGCCGTCCCTGTGTCTGCAGCCAGATGTCCCCTCGATCGGGCCGCCCCACCCAGGGTGACCGCATCTTAATTTACTACCTGCACCAGCCTGTCCCAAGGGGCCCCTGAGGGCCTGGGGTTAGGTTGTGGGGGGCGGGGGGACGCAATGCAGCCCAGCAGCACGTGAGGAGGAGGCAGAGGCAGCCGCGGCCAACGTCCCGGGTCACCTCCCCGGAGGCAAGCCTGGCCCCTCTGGGC
>NW_005355029.1:411907-412112 GCF_000412655.1 Myotis brandtii | reverse complement strand
CGCGGGGCGGGTCCGGGGGTGACTGCGAATGGGCCCCGGTTTCTGTGGGGGAGGGAACGTTCTGGAACTGGGTTGCGGCGGAGGCTGCACCCCTGGTGACCGTACCGAGACCACGAGCGGTGACCGACGGGTGCGTTAATCGCAGGGTCTGGAAGGGGAAGCGGTAGCGGTACCGCAGCTGATCAGCAAGAGTTTAACACCGGAG
>NW_005355029.1:407429-410503 GCF_000412655.1 Myotis brandtii | reverse complement strand
AGAGAGACACACACACACAGAGGACCCCCAGCCGTGGCCCTGTGCCTGGGTCCCACCCAAACAGCCTCTAAACTCACCTGCTCATGGCAGAGGCCTCCCCTCTCCTCCTGTCACCCCCGTGCCTCCCCACGCTCGGGCCTCCGGCCAGGATGACAGCAGCATCAGGGGTGTCCAGCCCCCGCAGCCTGGACCGCCTGGCCGGCCAGGGCCTCAGACCCGAATGCTGCCCAGCACTCAGCTGGATGAGGGGGCAACCCCCAGCGCCTCCAGCCCCGCCCCCCAGCCTTCCTCCCCTTCTCCTCCTGCCTCACCACTGCCCGTGTGCAGGCCTGGAGGGCGCGCCGAGAGATGAGCCCCCTGCGGGAGGGGTGACGGCCCTGGACCCCAGCCCAGTCCTGGGTCTGGTCTGTGAGGGCTCCCCCCGCCCTGTGAGGAGCTGGGATTCCCGGGGGCACTTCCTGCCTGGCCTCTGGACTCGCCACCAGATTTGCACACTTTCTCACGGAGGCGCTCACGGGAAGGCGGAGTCCCCGGGGGAGAAGGGGAAGTGCCCGGCTCACAGGCTGCCGCGTCCTCGTCTGAGGAGCCTCGCTCGCCCCGGGCATCGCAGGGGCAGTCCTACGGCCGGAGAGGCTCCTGGTGGCCGGAGTGGACAGTCTGACCGACGACGAGATGAATAACGACATAAATGTCCGTGGTCCACAAGACAGACGGGTGAACGGGGGGGAGGGGGGGCACACGCATTCTCACATCAGAAACCAGTAACGAGTGCGGAGAAATGCAGACGAGGAGGCTGCGTGGAGCCAGGAGCCCCTCGTGGACAAGACCTGCGTGGACACTGGCCTCCAAGGGTGTGGTCCCAACGCTGAGGACAGAGAAAGGTACTGACTCCCAGCAGACCCCCTTCCTGGGTGACCAGCTCGACCTCACACGTCACCACAGCCTCACCACCACGGAGTCTCCGCCACGGAGTCACCGCCACGGAGTCACCACCACGGAGTCTCCACCACGGAGTCTCTGCCACAGAGTCACCACCACACAGTCTCCGCCATGGAGTCTCCACCACGGAGTCTCCACCACGGAGTCACCGCCACGGAGTCACCACCACGGAGTCTCCACCACGGAGTCTCCGCCACGGAGTCTCTGCCACAGAGTCACCACCACGGAGTCTCCACCACGGAGTCTCCACCATGGCCTCACCACCACGGAGTCTCCGCCACGGAGTCACCACCACGGAGTCATCACCACGGAGTCTCCACCATGGAGTCTCCGCCACGGAGTCTCCACCACGGAGTCACCACCACGGAGTCACCACCATGGAGTCTCCACCACGGAGTCTCCACCACGGCCTCACCACCACAGCCTCACTGCCACGGAGTCAGCACCACGGAGTCTCCACCACGGGCGTCACCATCCGACGCTGACAACATGCACAGAAACAGAAACAGCCTGAGGGACACTGGACAGCCCGGCCAGCAGCCTTCAAGCGCGTCCCAAGCGTGAAACACATGGGAACCGGGGGTGCAGGGCCTGTGCTGGTGGCAGGTGGGCGAGGGCACCTGAGGGCACCTCTGTTCCAGGACAGGAGTTCTGTTGGCTGGGCTTTGACGGCAGGCCCACGGTGGCGGCGATGCCAGCCCAGGGGGGAGCACGCGGCCACCCCGCCTCCCTCGTCACTGCACGGCTCTCACAGACCAGGCAGGACCTACTCTCAGGGAGCGAGGGTGTGGCCAGGGGACTGGCTCCAGGTGGGCCCATTCGGTCAGGTGCCAGCCGGCACTCCCCATCCCACCTCACCAAGGCCATGTGGGCAGTCCCTGCCCAGGTTCCCAGAGGCCCCTGCCAGCGTGGGTGACCCTGGGAACAGCGGCTTCTGGCCCCTCCCCATACCGCCCGCCTCCAGCCGGAGCCTCAGTGGCGCAGACAATGCCCCGCTTTCACCCAGAGACAATGCCTCCGTCACCGACAGACACAGCGCTTCCCGCGGAGGCTGGGCCCCCCGCTGCTCCGCCCCCCGCCCCTCCCGAGCCTTCACCCCACCTCCCTGCCCCCTGAGGGCCTGGCTGTGAGCGTGGGAGGCCCCCCCCCCACATCTGTCCTGAATGTCACAGGGACCTGGGGAGGCGGCGGAGCCAGGGGCGTCCTGACAGTGACAGAGCCTGCCTGTGCCTCGGTTTCCCCGTCCGTGTAGTGGGGCTGTGGGGCCCAGTCTGGGGTTATTGTTGGAAGCTGTAAGTGACGTCAGTGCGGGCACACAATGGGCCCGCAGCATCCCCCTGGCGGCTGGTGGGGGGTCGAGTCGTTTGTGAGGTTCAGCTGGGAGACAGGCGCACTGACTCTGCTCCCCGAGATCCGGGCATCTGCCCGCCCCCCCGGGATCTGGGCAGCTCCCCACTGGACTCGGCCCTGAGCCCCCCGTCCTGGCAGCGTGTTCCACGTGGCGTCGGGGTTGCTGTTCTCCTGTGGGTCTCAGGGTTTGGGGCGTGTGGGTGGGGAGGGGGTGATCTTGGGCTAATGTGGCCCCGACCCCAGCTCTGCCCGGTGCCAGACACCTGGGCGGGGCGTCCACAGGCAGGTGCGGGCGGAGGGCACTCCAGAGGCCGGCCAGCCCATCGTGAGCACGGGGTCTCCTCTGTGCGCCCTCTGCTGGGTGCTGCCGGGATCACTAGGGGGTGAGGGTGACCCCGGGGAGCCCCCTGGCCAGACTCAGCCTCCCCATTAGCCGCCTCCTCCCCAGGGAGCAGGATGGCCCCCAATTCCCTGCTGGCTGCTCTGGGTCAGGCAATATCTTCGGGCCCTGGTTTCCCTGTGCACAAAACGGGGACACAGCCCAGCGCCCCCATAACAGAGCTCTGGGTCAGAACCTGCCACCTGCCCCGCTGCAGCTCACGGGCAGGGACCCTCCTGGCAGCTCCTGTTGAGTGAAGGCACACGGGGCCTGGCCCACTGGGTGAGCCTGGTGAGCCCCTCTCAGGGGGCAGGTCTCTCTCGGGGGGCAGGTCCCTCTCGGGGGGCAGGTCTCTCTCGGGGGGCAGGTCCCTCTTGGGGGGCAGGTCCCTCTCGGGGGGGCAGGG
>NW_005355029.1:405130-406012 GCF_000412655.1 Myotis brandtii | reverse complement strand
GACCGAGGTTCCCCTTCTGCCAGCGCTCCTGCCGGCGAGGCGGCCTCGGGCCGGGACTCTGGCGCTGGCCTCAGTTTCCTCCTCTGTACAATGGGGATAAGGACAGGAGGCGCCTCCTCTGGGGATCGAGGAGATGAGGCGTCGGGTGCTGGGCGGGGTCTGGGGCGAGGGGGGCGCCGTGTCAGGGGGCCCTGCTCCGGCCTGTGGAAGAGGCTGCACCCGAGCACTTGCCCCGAAGGCCCGTGGACGGTTCCCTGGGCTGAGTGCTCACTTGGTCAGTCAACAAACACTCCGGGGGCATCTCGCTGGGGCCACATGGAGGCTCCGCCCGGCCGCTGTGACTCTGACCCCGCCCTCTCCCCCCAGGATACCGAGAGGGTTTCCTCTGGAAGCGCGGCCGGGACAACGGGCAGTTTCTCAGCCGGAAGTTTGTGCTGACGGAGCGTGAGGGTGCCCTGAAGTACTTCAACAGACACGATGTGAGCGGGCGGGGCGGGGTCCACCCTGGGGCTGCAGCGCCGTGTCCGTGTCCTCAGCTGCCCGCACAGGGCTCTAGGGGGCTTCCTCTTCCTGGGGGACGTGCCCCCGGCACCCCGTCCAATGCTGGGTCTGTCACTGCGAGCCGGGCCTGGGTGCTGGGAGCAGGGATGCGGGCACTTCCCTGGTGGCATTTCCAGGCCGCAGAGGGACAGGACCACAATGCTGGGTTCACCCTGGGCCCCCAGGCAACATGTGGGAGGGGTTCAGGGTCCCCAAGGCCCTGCAGCTGGCAGACCCACCCGTCGACGGGCTCCAGCGCAGAACAGCCCCTGAGAGGCAGTAACCACGGGGCCGGCCGGGCACAGGGCAAGGGAGCCTCGTGCTGCAGGCCGAGGGTCCGCC
>NW_005355029.1:399809-403473 GCF_000412655.1 Myotis brandtii | reverse complement strand
AGGGCGTGTGCGGGGGGCGGGGGGACACGGTCCCGCTCCTGCTCCGCCTCCTCCCAGAGTCCTCTTCTCAGGGCTTCTCACCGACCTGTCTGCGCGGCCGTGCCATGACCTCCTATGGAGGACGGTCCCCCCAGCTGCCCCGTCCCCGCCTCACACTCACACTCACACACACACTCACACACACACACTCACACTCACACTCACTCACACTCACACTCACTCACACTCACTCACACTCACACTCACTCACACTCACTCACACTCACACTCACTCACACTCACTCACACTCACACTCACTCACACTCACTCACACTCACACTCACTCACACTCACTCACACTCACACTCACTCACACTCACTCACACTCACACTCACTCACACTCACTCACACTCACACTCACTCACACTCACTCACACTCACACTCACTCACACTCACTCACACTCACACACACTCACACACACACACACTCACACACTGACACTCATACACTCACACTGACACACACACTAACACTCACATTCACACTTACACGCACACACACTAACCCTCACACTCACACACACACTAACCCTCACACTCACACACACTCACACTCACACACACTCACACACACACACACTCACACACTGACACACTGACACTCATACACTAACACTCACATTCACACTTACACTCACATACACTGACACACACACTCATGCTGACTCACATGCACACTCACTCACTGACACACACACTCACTAACACTCACACACATTAACACTAACACACACACTCACTCACACACACACTGACACACACACTCATGCTGACTCACACGCACAGTCACTGACACTCACATTCACACACTCACACTAACATACACTCACACACACACTCACACGCACACTCACTGACACACTCACACACTCACACTGCGAGGTTGCCCACCTGTGCTCCGCGTTTCCCTGGCCGTGACCACGTGTTGCTGTGCGGCCTGAGCCGGAGGACACACGTTTCCTTTCCTCCCCGCGAGTCTTCCCCACGCGGCTGCCTGTGTGTTTATACCCCGCCCCCCACACACACACACTCTCCCCCTCTCCACTGATTCTCTAAGGCCGTGGAGCGAGCCCGGCCCCCGGCAGCGGGCGTCTGTCCTGCAGCCGACTCACTCCTGGGCGACGCTTCTGGCCCCTGTGGGAGCCTGAGCTCCTCCGATTCCGTGGCCGGGCCTGGACTCGGGCCTGGAAGGCGCGGCATCACCGACCCTGGGACCAGACGGGTCTGTCCTCTGCGGGGAGCCGCCGTCCTCAGGCCCGGAGCCGGGCCCAGGAGCCGGACGGCAGGCAGTTCTCCGACCGGCCTCCCAGCAGGTTCCTCCTCCCAGTTCGCTTCTTTCCGAATCTCCTGGACTCGGAAGCCAGCCCCACGCAGCCCCTCCACGCCCACTTCCCCTGCCCCTCTGCTTTCTGGGAAATGCCTCCATGACTTCCAGGCCTTCGTTTCTGTTCTTGTTCTCGTTGGTGACCGTGTCAGAGCGCACACGGTCCGTCCACGGCGCAGGCTTCCCTCTAACACCCGCGCTCCTGCCTGTCCGCCCGTCTGTCTGCCTGCCTGCCTGTCTGTCTGTCGTTCACGGGAGATTCCTGACACTGGGAGTTGGTCAGCCCCAGAGGAAACGCCTCCTGCCGGTGCCGGAACCAGCACAGGGCCCGCGGCGGGACGGGGCTCCGGGCTGGGGTGCAGTCACTCACCTTCAGCGTCCGGACAGGTGTCCCCATGCACACCCCCCTCCGCACTCTTCCACCCTCTGCAGTCAGCCTCCACCCCCCTTGGGAGGGGCGGGGACAGCCAGCCAGCAGGTCTCGGCTCAGATCCCCTCCCACACCCCAGACCCGGCTCCCCCTTCCCAGCTCCTGGGGCTGTGACAGGCTGGGCTGCCTCTCGGCTCTCCTCCCCCTCCCCGCCTCCCCTCCTCCTCCATCTCCTCCTCCATCTCCTCCTCCTCCTCTATCCCCTCCCCTCCTCCTCCATCTCCTCCTCCTCCATCTCCTCCCCCTCCCCCTTCCCCTCCTCCCCTTCCTCCATCTCCTCCCTTCCACTCCCCCTCCTCCTCCATCTCCTTCCCTCCTGGGGTCTGGCAGGAGACAGACATCAGTCGGAGCCAAGGGACTAAAATGCCAGCCGGGGAGTGAGAGCGGACAACAGGGGGAGAGTGACCGAGTGGCAAGGACAGCGGTGAGGGAGGGGGAAGGGCACGTGCAAAGGGCCTGTGGCGGATGACACATGTCTCTGAGAAGGTGACAGGGCGAGTGGAAGGAAGCGGGGGCCCTGCTGGAGCCTGTCCTGATTGGAGGTGCAGGGGGCAGGGTGGGGTCATGGCTGATGTGAACTTCTGGGGACCCTCCAGCCTCCCATCCTCAATTCCAGAAGGGCCCGCGGGAGGCCGGCAGGGCTTTTTTTTTTTAACATTTTAAAAATATTTCTTTATTGATTTCAGAGAGGAAGGGAGAGAAACATCTATGAGAGAGAATCACGGATCGGCTGCCTCCACACCCCACACTAGGGATCAAGCCCACAATCCGGGCCTGTGCCCTGACCGGGAATCGAACCCTGACCTCCTGGTTCATGGGTTGATGCTCAGCACTGGGCCAGCCGGCCGGGCAGAGGGCAGGGCTCTGGAGAGGCCTCTGTGTGGGTGGGGTCGCCGTAGGAGGCTGCAGCCCACACCCGCTCTGCCCCCAGGAGATGGCCGACTGGTTCAACGCGCTCCGGGCTGCCCGCTTCCACTACCTGCAGGTGGCCTTCCCGGGGGCCAGTGACGCTGACGTGAGTGGCGGCTGCCGCCGTTGCCCCTGGGCTGGTGGGCTGGGGGCTGACCAAGGCCCACATGGACCCCCAGAGGCCCCACCCTGATGCCTGTGACCCCCCCACACTGGTGGCCCCCTGACCTCTGTGGCCCCCTGACCTCTGTGGCCCCCTGAAGTGACCACAGCAGCCCTCCTTTGTTCTGAGGCTCTGCCCCAGCTGCAGGGTGGGGCTGGGGATGGGGGGGACAGCCTGGACAGCAGGGCCTTTCCCCCCCCAGCTGGTGCCGAAGCTGACCAGGAACTACCTGAAGGAGGGCTACATGGAGAAAACTGGGCCCAAGGTGCGTCCATCGGCTCCCAGGCCTCCTCGCTCCGTGATCGGCCTCAGTCATGGGGGAGGGGGGGCCGTGGAGATGGAAGCGTCAGTCATGGGGGTTGGGGGTGGAAGTGGAAGGGCAGCCACACTCCGGCCAGGCCTCCACCTGCCTGTGCATTGCTAGCGGGTCATCTGGGTGTGGATGGCCCGGGCCCCCAAAATGTTTCGCAAGAGCAGGGGCCCCACTGGCCCAGGACCAGGGGGAGGGGACCTCAGGTCAGGCCCCACCTGGGCCCACAGGGAGGGCGAGGCGCCTGCGGGTGGGAGGCGCAGGCTGGGGGCAGTGGAGGGAGGGGCACACAGGAGCAGGAGGGGGCTGAGCTGTTTTTCAGCTGGGGGAAGGGCCGCATCAGGCCAACCCGCCGGCCGCCGGCTCTGACCCACAGCAGACGGAAGGCTTCCGGAGGCGCTGGTTCACCATGGATGACCGGAGGCTCATGTACTTCAAGGACCCCCTGGTAGGGCAGGGCCTCGGCCGGGCAGAGGGACCTGCCTC
>NW_005355029.1:396760-399237 GCF_000412655.1 Myotis brandtii | reverse complement strand
GGACCGAGGAAGCCTCCACCAGCCCCGAGGACAGCCCAGGCTCAGACCCGGGGGCAGCCTGGGCTCCGCGGGGCCCTGAGCTGTCACCACCAGGACCTGTTTCTCTAAAACCTCATCGTGGGCCAACCTGTCTGACCTCTGACCCCGTCATGCTGCTGTCCCTCCCTCCCCGCCCCGGCCCACTGACCATCCTTCCTCCCCTGCCACCCACCCACCTGAGCATTCCCCCCACCCCCTCAACAAGTATTTATTGAGCCTCTGCTGTGTGTTAGTCGTGGGGTCCGGGGACTGGAGGGGGGACACAGACCTGGCCCTCAAGCCATGGGTCCTGGGGTCAGAGGCCCCCACCTAGTGCCCAGCCCAGGCTGCCTGCACCGAGCCCCCTGGGGCACCTCACAGGCCCAGTTCAGGCCTCAGCGCTGCCCTGTGACCCCCAGTCCCAGGCCTGACCCCTTGGAGGAAGGAGGCCTGAGCTCAGCTCACCCCCAGGCCCCAGTGAGCTGCTGTCGTCAGCGTTGCAGCCCGAGACGTCCCCGGTGCCCTGCTCCACGCCTTGGGGGGCGTCTGTGAGAACAGGTTTGGGAAGAGGGGGTGGCATGGGGGCCCGTTTCCCCAGGAGGCCCCAGTGCCTGGTTGAAGTGGAGGGTCACCTGCCAGATATCTTGGCTGCCTCCAGCCCCAGCCCCTCGTCCTGCCCAGCCAAACCATGACCCCCAGGGGAGCCTGGGGCCAGGGGGAGCTCCTCAAAGCGGGGCGTCTGCTTCCCTCCAGCCCCGCCCGTCACAGCCTGGAATAAAGTGGGCTGTGCTGTGGCTTGATCTGCGTGTTGGAGGCTGGTGTGGGGCTCTGGGCCCAGGAGGACCTGCCCACAAGCAGGGAAGGGGGGCAGGCCCAGGACCGGTGCCCGAGTCACCCAGGTGTAGGTGGGGGCACCAGGGGCTGCCCTCCCTCCTTCCCTGAGCCCACTCCTGCTGGCCGGCTCAGACCAGCTGTAAATCTAGATTGGGGTGCTGCAGAGGGGCCCCCTCATTGGCCTGTCGCTGTTCAGCTCAGCCAGGGCAGGGTCCTCGGGATGGCCGGGGAGGGGGAGCGAACACTTCCTGCCCCTGAGGTGCCCATCCCCGAGGGGCAGTCGGTGGGCCCTTCCTTAGAACCAGGCCTCACTCACTGAGTCGGGACTGCAGCCCGCGGCAGGGTCATCCGGTCTGAGGGAGACCCTGAGGCCCCACCAGGCAGGGCCAGCTGCAACCCACCCCCTCCAACCGACCTAGACCCTCCCTGAACCCAGAGGTGCAAGTGTCTGTGAGCTTGTGCGTGTGCGTGTGCGTGCCCAGGAGACCAACAACCTAACATGCTAACAAGGAATCGGAGGACAGCGTTAGGCCTGGGGGACGGTGGGAGACCTGCCCACACAGGGCTGGTGGGTGGGGCCATCCCTGTCTTGGCCCTTGGTTGAGGGCTGTGGGCAGAGGGGTCAAGTGCAGGCCCCGTGCAAACAGCCGTCCTGGTCTCAGCCCCTGCGCTGACCGAGAGCCGCCCGCTGGGCCCCTGGTTGAGGACACACAGGGCACACGCAGCCCAGAACACGTTCCCTGAAAGTGACTGCACCCTTCCCAGCCGCCTTCCCTGGCCCTGGGGACGCTGCAGGCCCCAGGCCGAGTGGTCAGGACAGACAGCTGTGAGCATGGGACTCAGAGGGGGCCCTGGGACCGAGGAGGGAGAGGAGAGCAGACCCCATGGGGGTGCGTGGCCTGTTGTGCGCAGCTGCCCAGCTGGCTTTCAGCTTGTCTAGCGTCAGCCCTGAGCAGTCGCACAGACGTGCATTCTGCTCTAAGTGCCCCCAAACCCACCCCGTTGGGTGCAATTCATGGTTTCAAACCTGGCGGGACCGGGGGAGTCGTGGGTTCTGACCACCCACCTTCCCCATGGCCCCCCAACACCCTCCCTAGAGAACCCTTGGGCAGCTGGCAGGGGGCTCCAACCTCAGGGCCCCAGTCAGCGCCAACCGCCCCCCAGCCACTCACAGGTGTGACCTTAACCTGTTGGCAGGTTTGTTTTCTCCAAACTTAAAGGAGACTCGCACACGGGTCACAGCGCCCCGCCCACCTGGGGCTCACAGCACCCCGCCCCCAGCTCCCCCAGAAAGGACGAGTACAGCAAAGCCCAGTAGAAAGAATTTATTTAAATTCAACGATGAACACAAACCTCCCTTTTATTCCATTTTTACAGCAAATAGAGTGGTCTAGTCCGCTCCTTCATGCATGATCACTGAGTAATAATCTACAACTCTGACTTTAATTGTGGAAAAATAAAGTGTGTCCCGCTGTCACCCCGGGAACATCTGTAGAGCTGAGAGGGCGGGCTGCTCGCGTGGGCCGGGGCACTTGGGTAAGACCTAGGCCGCCGGGGAAGGAGTCGTCACCAGGAAATAAATATTGCGTCTCGAGGCGGCGGCCGGCAGCTCCGCCGTCTGCGAT
>NW_005355029.1:396188-396507 GCF_000412655.1 Myotis brandtii | reverse complement strand
GCTGCCAGGCAGGGCGCCTCTGGGTGCAGGTCGGGGCGTCAGTCGAGCTCGATGGGGCTGCTGTCGTCCTGGCTGTCCTCGCCCTCCTGCTCCGAGGAGCCCATGAGGCTGCTCAGAAGGTTGCCTGGAAGCAAGCGCCCCATCAGAGGCCCTGACCCCCCCATACCCACCGCCCACGCCCCCCGACGACACTCCCAATTCAGGACGGTCACATGGCTGAACGGACAGACACGATGGCCAAGGGGCCCGGGAAAAGGTGCTGACCGTCCGAACCACCAGGGACACGCAGGGCGACAGCACAGAGGCCTCCCATCCGGCT
>NW_005355029.1:391535-395455 GCF_000412655.1 Myotis brandtii | reverse complement strand
CTCCCGCCGCTCCCGCCGCCCGCGGGCCTCACCTCGTTGTACATGGGGTCCCGCCGCAGCGACGGCTGGTACTGCTCACACAGCACCGTGAACACGGTCAGCTTCCCTCTGAAACCGGGCGGCGGGGCCACAGCTCTGGTCTCCAGACACCAGGGGGGACAGAAAGGCCCCCCTCCCTCCCCCACGCAGACGCCTACACACTCACAGCCCCACACCCACTCCCCGACTCACCCACACCCTTCACTCCCACACACACACGCTCACACACACCCTCACACACCTGTGCACACTCACTCACTCACTCACTCACCCGTCCAGGGCCAAGAGCAGGAACCAGATGAAGTTGAGCAGCGGCTGCACGAACGGAGGGCCGTCCTCGATGGACGGGTGCTTCTGTGTGTACGTCGTGAACACCACGGACGCGCTGCTTTTGTTTTTTAAACAGAGGAACCTGGAACGAACGAGCACCTCCCGTCACGGGAACAGGCCTGTCGCCCACGGGGGCTGTGGGCCCTCTCCCGGGCCGCGGCCCCCACGGCACAGAGGACTCACTCCCGAGCCTGCTGAGCCCTGTGCTCAGCAGCCGCCCCGTGAGCAGCCTGGGCTTTAGGCTTCACAGCTGAAGGGAGTAACGCGCGTGGGAGGCGACAGGGTGGGGGTGAGTTTGTCCGCACACCTGTCGGCCCCTGGGGCCAATGGTCTGAGGGCCCAGGGAGGACGTCTCCGTGGCGGGCGGGCGGCCCGAGGTGCATGGGGCGGGGTCACGTTTTTTAAGGCACAAAGGGGGCTCCATGAGGAGGGGCTCGAGACCGGGTCACGTTTTTTAAGGCACAAAGGGGGCTCCATGAGAAGGGGCTGGAGACCCTCTACGCCAGTGGTTCTCAACCTTCCTTAACGCCGCGACCCTTTAATACAGTTCCTCATGTTGTGGTGACCCCCCATTTCATTGTTACAAATTGAACATCATTAAAGCATAGTGATTCATCACAAAAACAATATGTAATTATCTATGTGTTTTCCGATGGTCTTAGGCGACCCACAGGTTGCGAACCGCTGCTCTACGCAGAGCCACGCCCAGTCCAGAGGTGCCTGAGCAGAGGCCACGAGCCAGGCAGTGAGCGGGATGGAGAAACCTCCCCACTGCCGGCCGGGAATGGGGGCCTGACGTGCGGCAGGACCTTCAGCACCCCCGCCCCAGCGCCTGGCCACACGCAGGCGTTTATGGGAGGAATGACATGTCACCCACGGAAGGCAGAGCGCCTGGAGCCGGGCGGCCCTGCTGACGGTGGTGCCGGCCCCATGTGGCCGAGCGGGACCCTGCACCTCTCTCTTCGATGCAGAAACATCTGGAGAGGCCAGCACAGCCTCTGAAAAAGCCTCTGAAAGCAGGTTCACATCACAAGACGCGACTTACAATCTGCTAATCACGTGTCCTGCAAAAAACAGTTGCCTGACACCAAAAAAATCAAAAGCATGAGACAATGGGGGAGGGGACAAGACAAAAAACAAAACAAAAAACCAATGGTAACATAAGAACCTTCTATATTATAAAAACCCAGTGGCCCTAACACCATAACAACCAAAGACCCGCGCGGGTGGGCGGGACTGTGAGCGTGGGAGGTGCTGGTGGGTGGGCGGGGTCACGCGATTTTGTGCGCGGGACTTCTAGTGTTCGCATAAAATACAAGACCCACTTCTCTCACTGCTCAACTGAAATGTTACAGAAGCCCCAGACTGGGACGGCTCCTGAGAGCTGGGAGGGGCGCGGTCTGTGCAGGGCCCAGTGGGGGTGTCACGTGATTCCAGGGCCCGTGGGAGCAGGGCTGATGGCGTGCGGACACCTACTGCAGGACGGCCTGGGCCACGAACATGTCCACCTCGCTGCGGAAGCCGCGGGACGTGGAGTACTCCACCAGCATGTTGGCGCAGCCCTCCCCGTCGGCCGAGTGCAGGAAGTGGTACCGAGACTCGCAGTAGTTCTGCTCTGCAAAGGGAGAGGCTGTCACTGCGAGGCACACAGGCCGGAGGGGATTCAGAGCATCCACTCGGGCAGAATCAGGAAGTCCCTGAGCCCCAGGCCTGGGACGGACCCTGTGCAGCGATGGCCACATGGTCTGTCAGCCCAGGCTCTGCAGGTGGCCCTCAGCCCAGCCTCCGACAGCTGTGGGGACTGAGGGAGGGGCCCCTGCTGGACTGTGCCTGTCTCCCCGTGGTCTGAGCAGGACATACGAGGCCTGTGTCCTGGTTTCAAGCCGTTACTACTACACACACGTGCCCACAGCTCTCAGCCCAGGGCTGAGTCTGCGCCGTGCACGCTACTTCGCAGCCACAGAGGCAGGGGCGGCCGGCGGCCTGGCATCGCCTCGGGGGGCCCACAGACATAGGCAGGGAGATGGTGCCAAATAAATGCTGCTGGCAACACAGGTCTGATTGGGTGACTTCACCTGGCCCTGCAGACGGCCCATTCCCAAGGACAAGGTGGGAGCAGGGCCTGCCCGGGAGGGGCTGGCAGGACGGGCGAGGGCTCCTGACACTACAGCAACAAGACCAGACAAGGCTCCGGGCAGAGGCTTGCGGGTGGAGACAGACAGGCTGTGAGTGAGGACCGAGCACCCAGACAGGACCCGGGGGACAGGGACATCAGGCCGAGGTCCTGGACAGGAGGAACTGGCCACGAGCGCTGGGCACAGGCCGAGTCTGGAGAAGGAGGCGCCCACAGGGAGCGAGAGGCCAGGAGGAGGGAGCCTGCGGCCGTCTTAGCCCACAGGGTCTGTGGCTTCTTCTCCGCCCGTTCCTTTCCGGCTGCAGCTGTCCAGTCCCACACACAGCCAGCAGGGCTGGTTCCCGGGCCTCCAAGGCTCACCCGCCCCCCGTCAGCACAGCTGCCTCCGCCTGCACCTCTGAGTTCCTGTCTTCACACACATAGGCTGGGCCCCTCCGCACCCACTCTGGGCGTCCGTGAGGACAGGAGTGCATGCGTCCCCAGGTACAGGCAGGGCATGAGGGGTGGGGGCCCCAAAAACTCGCTGAGTGAGGCGGGTGCACCAACTACACACGGCTCACAAGGCTGGGGTGCGGCCCTCTGACCCCCGTGAGGAGCCGCACTCAGGCTCCCTGCGCCCGAGCAGACCGGAGCCAGGACGCGCACTGGACACTGAGCAGAAGGCGGGCAGTGCGAGGAGAAGAGCCCGTGCGGTGGGCAGCGTGTCCCCGACAGGAGGCCCGTGGCGGGAGGCGGGTCTACAGGGACCTGGCAGGGGAGGAAGGGCCAGGCCCAGTGGCCACCTCCCAGGTCACTCCAGCCTCACGCCTCAGGGCTGCCCCTCAGCTAGATGGTGACCAAAGGGTGGCGGCCTGTGCGGTACGGCCTTAGCTCAGCGACAGGGAACCCCGGTCCTCGTGGTCAAGACGGGAGCTCATGACGACAGACAAGCAGAAGCCGCGGGCGCGCAGGGGCCCCTGCCCTGCCCTCCCAGCCCACATGCACCAGACCTACCTCTCCACAGGGTGAGGGCCAGCAGCTGGTGCAGCCGGGGGTGGCCCAGCCGCCCGGAGCCCCCGCTGGACCACTTCAGGGCCCTGGACACAAAGGCCACTCGCTCCGGAGAGTTCGGGTCCATCAGACTAAATAGTTTAGCCAGATTTTCTGAAAACGAGAGAGAGAGACCCCTGTTCAGGGGCGGGCACCCCGACTCAGAGCCTACAGTGCCCCCAGGGTTATCAGAAACAGAGAAGGCCTCACCCAGCAGCTCATCGGCCACCTCCACGTCCGCCTTCTCCAGCGACTCCAAGACCAGCATGGACAAGTCCGCGGCACTGTTTTGCTACAAAACATGGAAACAGACAAGAATCACGTGGTTAGAGAGAGAGCTCTGTGTTGGGAAGACACAGCCCCGCAGCCCAGATGACAGACGGCAGCC
>NW_005355029.1:385905-390596 GCF_000412655.1 Myotis brandtii | reverse complement strand
GGGAGCACAGCCAGGAACCCGCCTGCGGCCACACACCCCTGGGTGCAGAGGCCAGGCCGCGGCTTCCCTTCCACCAGGGGGAGCGATGACGGGCCGTCCCGGTCACCACAGAGAAGGTCTGCCCTTCAGCAAGGCCCACAAGCAGACCCAGAACACACCCGTCCCGCCAGCAGCAGGCCGGCGGCTCGGCCCGTTTCTGCCTCAGCACTGCAGACAGAGGTGAGCCCGTCACACACGCGCACATGCACACACACATGTATGCACACACACACATGCACACATATGTACACGGATGGCCCGTTTCTGCCTCAGCACTGCTGACAGGTGAGCCAGTCACACACACACGAACACACACACACATGCACACACATGCACACGGACGGCCCGTTTCTGCCTCAGCACTGCTGAAAGAGGTGAGCCCGTCACACACGCGCACATGCACACACACATGTATGCACACACACGCACACACACACACATGGCCTGGTCCTCCAGGCAGCACCCACAGCTCCACCTGCATGGACCCCAGGGCCAGCACACCAGCTGCCTCGGTTCCTCATGACACACGCTGGGCCCTTCCATCTCAGGAGCCCACACCAGCGAAAAACAAGCCCTAAGGCAGGAGCCCCTGCTCCTGGGAAGTGGAGCCAGCTTTCCGGGTGGGTGGGGTGGGGTACAGCGCCATCTACTGGCGAACAGAAGAACTGCCTGTGATCGCCCACCGGCTGATAAAACCCAGCAGAGCCCCTGGAGACAGGCCAGTGATGGTGAACCTTTTGAGCTCGGCGTGTCCGCATTTCGAAAAGCCCGAACTCTGGTGCCGTGTCACATATAGAAATTTTTTTATATCTGCAACCATAGTAAAACAAAGACTTATATTTTCAATATTTATTTTATATATTTAAATGCCATTTAACAAAGAAAAATCAACCAAAAAAATGAGTTCCCGTGTCACCTCTGACACGCGTGTCATAGGTTCGCCATCACTGAGACAGGTGCTCACCACCTGCCACCAGCGAGAAGTACAGCCACGAAACGCCACGAACAACGCGACAGGCAACACAGGAAACGAGAGTCTCCCGACCAGGTTCAAAGTCACACAGAGAATCCACAGCAGCCACCACGAAGCAACAAGACACGGACACGGGGGCAGTTCAGCGACCAGAACAGCTCAATGTGCACAGTGAGCACCTGACCCCAGAGACGGACACTATGAAGAGGGACAGACAGACACTCTGGACGGAGGTCCCCAACGAGAAGGCCGCCCAGGGCGACGGGACAGAGCCGACCCCCTGGGAGAGTCAGGGCTGGAGGACAGACAGACAGACAGACAGACAAGACTCCATGGGAGCGGGGAGCTCTCCACTCCATCCGGAAGAGAAAGGCAACCTGGGTCAGTGGGTATGGGGGTCGGGGGCTCCCAGGATAGTCAAGGCAGGAAGTAACAAGACACATTGTAAAAACTGTCAAAAGTTAGTGACAAAACCGAGAGACAGTCCCCAGAGGAAACCCTAGGTCCCAGGTTTCTGGCCGAGAGCAGCCGGGAGGGAGCGGAGGGTGCACTCAGCACAGAGAGAAGCATCACCAGACGCAGGGGAAACAGGCTCCAGGGCGAGCGGCAAGGCTTCTGCCAGAAGCCGAAGGTGACTGACAGACAGACAGAACAGGGTGTTGGGCACTTAATCAGCATAAAAGTGAAAGGGAAAAGGGCATTAAAACGGCCACAGAGAGACCAAGATGGCGGCATGGGTAAACACCGGAGACTGCTAAGCCGAAGGTGACTGACAGACAGACAGAACAGGGTGTTGGGCACTTAATCAGCATAAAAGTGAAAGGGAAAAGGGCATTAAAACGGCCACAGCTGGCGCTCCCTCCGAGCCGCCCGGCCTCCCCGCCCGCCCCAGGCCCCTTCGCATCGGCGTCCTCGCTCCCGGCTCTAGGGCCCTTCCTTGGCCTCTGTAACTTGGTCCCTAAGCCCATTTCTTTTAGGAATTACTTTTTCTACCGCTATGATTCACCCCACAAATTCCTCTTACAGTTTAAAAACTACAGCTGCTTCCATTTAGTCACGGAGAACAGCCCAGAGAATGTGACAAAAATGCCTAGAAAGGGAGGAGGGGACGCACAAACCTGTCGGGCAGATGGAGATAAGGAGCTACCGACAGAACAAGGACGGCTTTATCGGAGACCAACAGCCAGAGCTGAGGCATGAAACACGAAGCAGAGAGAACAGAGAATGACGTCAGAAAAACCACCACCTGACCCGGCGACAGGGCTGCCGGAAAAGGAGGTAAGTCACCAGCCAGCACTGGTCCTGGAGGTGGACAGGGGGCTCCCGTCTCCAGGCTCAGAGCAGCCGATGGACCCAGAACTAGACCCACCCCAGCTCCAGAGACGACAGACTGGGGGAAGGGGACGCTGGCACCCAGCACGCGGCCCGGAAGGAAGAGGTGCCGCCATGCTTACGTCAGACAGAATCAATGTCAGGTCAAGAAAGGTAACAAGAGACAAAGATGGACATCTTACCCTGAGAAAGGGCGAGCCATCGACGAACAACACTCACTCTGTATGTGCCCGACGTCGGAGCCAGAACACTCGAGCAGCGAACGCAGTAGGAGGCCCTCCTCTAGCACCTCCCACACGTCCGAGCACCCACACAGGGAGGTCGAGGGACGCTCCATCCAAAAGCACATGAAGGGACGGGCGACACCGCTGATGAGGAAATTCAAACCAACCCCCCAGGACCAGCCCCCACCTGTCAGAAAGGCGTCCGTCAAGACAAGAAAGAACAAGCCCGGCCGGGCGTGGGGCACAGCGCCTGCCCGCGCTGGTGGGTGTAAACTGGTGCAGCCACCGTGGAAAACAGCACGACGTTTCCTCAAAAATTTAAAAGCAGAGCGACCACATGACCCGGCCACCCCTCTTCTGGGTGTTTACCCAAAGGATATGGAAGCATCAGTTCAAAGACACACGCACCCGTGCCCACTGCAGCGGGACCTGCAGCAGCCAAGACACGGAAGCTGCCCACGTGCCCGTCGTGGGAGCTGGTGAAGCAGCTGGGGGCTGGCCTGGCCGGCGGCTCCTGGTTAGAGCATCGTCCCCATACAGCAATGTTGGGGTTCAATCCCCGGTCAGGCCCATAAAGAGTCAACCAATCAGTGCATAAATAAGTGGAACAACAAATCCACGTCTCTCTCTCTAAAATCAATATAAAGAAATTAACAAAAAGCTGTGATGCATATATACAATGGAGTATTACTCAGCAATAAAACGAGTGAAGTCTTACCCTTTGTGACAACATGGATGGATGCACCCGAAGCGATTATACTAAGTGACATCATTCAGACAGACAGACAGACCCCATGTGATTTCTCTCACATGTGGAATCTAAAAATGAAGGGAACGAAACGGAAACAAACTCGCAGATACAGAGAACTAGGGACTGCTGCCCAGGAGAGGGGTGTGGGGGGAACTGGGCGAAGGAGACCAGACTGGGTGGAGACCTCGCTATGGCGCTCACAGATGCCAAATTATAATGGTGCGCACCTGTTACCTCAACAAATTTAATTTAAAAAATCACTATGGCCCTGGCCAGTTTGGTTCAGCGGATAGAGCGTCAGCCTGCAGACTGAGGGTCCCGGGTTTGATTCTGGTCAAGGGCACAGGCTCAGGTTGCGGGCTTGATCCCCAGTGGGGGCCGGGCGGGAGGCAGCCGATCCATGATTCTCTCTCAGCATTGATGTTTCTCTCTCTCTCTCCCTTCCTCTCTAAAAAAATCAATTAAAGAAAATCAGTGTGTTAAATGAGACCGTCAAGTCTCAGCTGACCCCGCCCCCTGAGTTCCCCGTCCCCCAGAACACAGCCCAGCCTCGGCTGCTCCGCGGGAAAAGCTCAGGTTACCCAGGGGGTAGCAGAGAATGTGTATTTTAAGGCTTTCTTTAAAAAAATTTCTTCATTTGGTTTAAGAGGCAAAACAGGTCACAGGCCACAATCAACCATCAACGCCAACCCGGAAAGGCGCAGGGGCTGGAGCCCTGACTGCAGGCCCCAGGGAGGAGGCCCTGGAGGCGGTGGCGGGGCCTCGCGGACAGTCCCTTCCTGCCCCCGGAGCGACTTAAGTGACTTAGCAGATGCCTGACGCCCGGGACCGGACCGGGACCGCTGCTGCTGCCGTGGGTGGGACGGAGCCAAGCACTGAGGCTCGGCCTCCAGGAGCCCATGGCCATGCCCACTCCTGTGGACACAGCCCCACCCGCTGCCCACCTGCCGGGCTGTCCGATCCCCCGCTCTCTGCTCCCGGTGGGTGCGGGGCAGCCAGGTGCAATCCACCTGCACAGGGGGTGCCACCCGCGTGGGAGAGGCAGGAACATGGTGAATCCACAGCGATCACGCTGGTGAGTCAGTGTCAGGTAGATCCCTGGGAAAGTGCAGAGGCCATGGCGCCGGGAGCAGGGGAGCAACTAGAGGCATCGCTCCAGGGGGTGCGCTTCAGGGGGTGCTTCGGGGGGTGGTGCTTGGGGGGTGCGCTTCGGGGGCGGTGCTCCAGGGGGTGTGCATGCGGACACTCCCCCGCTGGCACTGATGTGAGTATAAGTGTAACGTACATGTGCGAGTATCTGTAGGAAGGCGGCCTGAGCCTGAGCTGCGTCCCGGGGGCAGGGGCGCCTCCGGTGACCCCGGGGAAGCCAGGC
>NW_005355029.1:384055-384364 GCF_000412655.1 Myotis brandtii | reverse complement strand
GGGCGGTGGTCGAGCGTGACCCTCTGAGCCCGGAGGTGGGGCTCCTGCCCCCTCGGCACATGCGGGGGTGCGGCTCCGTCCCGTCGCGGAGCTGCAGGCAGCTGATCAAGACTCTCATCCTGGATGTTTCTCTCCCCGAAACCAACGGAAACTTTTTTAAAAAAATATGTTTTTATTGATTTCAGAGAGGAAGGGAGAGGGAGGGAGAGAGAAACATCACTGATGAGAGAGAATCATTAATCAGCCGCCTCCTGCACGCCTCCCACTGGGGATCGAGCCCGCGACCCGGGCATGTGCCCTGACCGGAAC
>NW_005355029.1:375219-383805 GCF_000412655.1 Myotis brandtii | reverse complement strand
ACACGTGGGGCAGGCCTAGACCTCGGGTTCGGGCGGAAAACCAGCGGATCCGGAGCGCCGCCCGCCCTGCACTTCACCGATGAACCGAAGCTGGTTCTGCTGGAAGCGGGCTCCTTCCCCACCTCTCCTCGTGGAGCGGCTCCTGTCCCCCAAGACGCCCCTCCCTCCCTCCGAACCCCAGGGTGCCCTGCAGTCAGGGCCGGTGAAGCGGGTGAGCACGAGGCGGTTGCATGAAATCCCGACAGACACACGGGAGAACATGCAAACAGTCGTCCCCCCCACAGCTCCCCGGCAAAAACAAAGCAGACTGGCAAAGAAATAGGCTGTTTATTATTCATGTGAAGTATGACATGCACTCTTAAAAATTAAAAACTCTTTATTAAACGTTTATTTCAATAGCATCTTAGTTTGGTGGCAGCAACAGGAGCACTACCAGACATGTGGGAAAGCATTTACAAAAATACACTGCACAAAGTCCTATCTTGCATCTTTAAAAATAAATATTCAAAATATTTCCACCCCAACTCCCAAATTTAGTTTTATATAGGAAATTCTGACTCATATATTTATCCTGTAATATAGGAAACATCTGTATACATTTTATCCAACTTAACTGCATAGGCAATAACTCCAATTCTAAGAGTGAGGGAAAAAAGCTACCTAGTTTTTGTGTATTTGAGGACTATTGCGCAATATACATAAAACTCCAGAAAACCTGTCAGCACCATCATTTTATCTTTTTCGAAAATACAACGTTTACGGTACACCAAGAAACTGTCTTAACCCAATAAAACTTTAAGGTAAAACATCTGTAACATCTTACGTGCTTGGGATATCTCACTTATAAAGTCTGCTCAGTGTTAAATAGTCTCAGTGTTAAATAGCCTCAGTGTTAAATATTGTGACCACAATGGGTCTCCCAGGAAGGGGAGGAGAATGGCCCACAGCTTAAGAAAAGGCCGGAGGACAGTCGGGACGTGGCGGCTTCAAGCACGGGCCACGCTGCACCATCTCCTGCGAAGCCACCAGTGGGTAAGAACAGCCCTGGGTGGCGTGGGGCCTGTTAGTGTTGCTTGTGCAGAGCTGGAAAGAAACCTGAACCCACAGGATGGGAGGCCGTTCCTGTTCATGCTGGAAGGGGAGCCTGCGGAGACCCGAGCCCCACTTGTGTGTGCTGACACCTAGACGTCCGGGTCCCAGTCAGACCCACACCAGCCGCGCGAGGTGACTCTCCCGTGTTCCCGCCGGGTATTCGTACACCAAGCTCTGACTCTGAGACTCTGTCCGTGGAGCAAGCGAAGCAGAAACACACGTATTCATCACTTCCCCACCCGGGGACGTGAGACGGCGACTGAGTGAAGCACAATCCCACCCGGAAGGAAAGGAGTTTGGAACTGAAGTTTGGTGACACTGATTTTCCCCTGAAAGAACTGAGTGCTGAAAAGATAAAATAGGTAGCTGCCCCAAAGTCCTTTAAGAGGGCCAGTGATCGGCTAAGTGTAGAAGCTTCAAGAACACGTCAAACCTTTTAACATCATTTGCTTTGTTCCTGATGTCAAGAAAATAAGGAATATAAACAGCTTTATGTTTAAAAACAAATCCCCCAAACAAAGTGTCTTTGTGAACCATACATTCAAATGAATTTCTGAGATCACCTGTGGCTAACGGGTCTCCGTAAACCCAAGCCCTCAACACGCAGCTTCCCATTGAACAGCAAGGGGCGGCACAACAGTCATTGCTAATTCCCATGTCCTGCTGGCAGTCAGCAGCGTTTATTGAACAGGGGACGTCACATGTCCCACGCCCTTGCTCACGAAGGGAAGGTCCCGTGTCTCGGGCTGCCCCGTATGTACAGAATGTACAGCAGCAGTGAGGAGCGTCTCTACTTGACAGGGTCTCCGTGCACTCTGAACCGATAGAGACATGTGTATTCAGGGTGGCCCCAGTTAGAAAAAATCCGAAGTTCCACTATTTGGAAAGCTCTTTCAGGTCTTTTCTGAAATCGAAGGGGAGAAAAGAAAACACACTTATTTCATATTAACACTCCCGAGCCCAAGCACGTGCCCCCGAGGCTCCTGAGAGAGAGGAGCCGGGCTGGGACAGGCCCTGTGCCATCTCACAGGCACAGCTCAGGTGGGGCTGAGAACGCGCCGTGAGCACAGACTTGGCTTCTGTGCAGGACACATTGACGGGAGCGAAGCATGCACTGCAGAGGCTCATTCAGGGAGAGGGGAGCCCCGCCCCCTTCCCGAGGCTGAGCCACGCACTCTGGCAGCTTGCTCACGGCAGCAGGGCCTGCGGACTCGGGCCCGGGGCTGGGGAACAGTGTGTGTGGCAGGTGCTCACCGGGACGGGGAAGGTCTGGAGCGACTCCCCCTCTTGGTCGAACATGAACTGTCCCAGCAGCTGCCCTTCCTCTTGATACTCATTTTCTAGTCCCTGAAAGCAAAACCAGATGGTCACCGGATCGTGGACATGACACCGGCGGACAGCATCTCTCCAGCAGGAGCGGGGGAACCCGTCTCCATCACTGCGGAGACCAGGGCCTCTGCGAGGCTGCCACCCGGGCCTTTCGTTCAGGGCTTTCGCAACTCCTCGCCGGTGAGGGCGGTGTTCCTCCATCACTGAGACCTGACTGTCTCCCCACTGGGCCCACGCTGCCTGCAACGCTCCAGAGGAAAGTGGGCAGGGAGGAGGGCACCTCTGGGGCCCCCGGGTGCAAGCACACTCACGTAGACGGAGAAGTCCTTGGGGGCGCTGGTGATGTTGCCCGTGGGCGACAGCGTCTTTGGTATGTGCTCCAGGGTGAAGCTGGTTGGGTGGATCTCCATCGACAGCCGCACCACCAGGTACCCCTGTGAGCCTTTGAATGCCCAGCAGTTCCCTGGATAGATGTCCGGCTGGGGAAAGGCAAAATACTAACACTTAATAGCTGGGCAAGCGCTTAACCATTCATAAAGCAGAAGCAGTAAGAGGAAAGACTGAAACCATTGAAATAAAAAAAGCATTTTTCATGGTAAAAAAATGACCATCAGCAAAATCAAAAGACAACCTGGGGAAGAGTGACTGCCTCCCACAGGTGAGTGCGTTCTACGGAGCTCACATGGCCAGAACCAAAGGGAAAATGGGCGAGACGCACCACACAGGCCATGCGGCGTGTCAATGTCCCCAACCACAAGGAGGCCCAGCCCACACAGGACTGGAAACCAAGTCTATGTGGCAGGTGTCCGGTGGCTCACCTGGCAGACCACCATCAGCCCAAGGTGGGCGCCGTGCTGACGCTGTGGGACGCGCACGCTCACACACTGTGCACACTGGCCAAGCTCAGGAAGCCCAGCCGGCAGGCACATCGGTCTCTGACCCACATGCCCACTTCCATCCGGGGACACTGGCCAGGGCACAAAACGATGCCCACAGGACACAGGCGGCAAGAGTACTTTCCACAGCAGAGGAGGGCCCTGCCCTGGTGCCGGCTGCTCTGTGGTGCGGCCCAGACCAGGAGGGAGGGAGGGGCAGGATGGTACGACACGAGGAAAAGATACCCATTCTCGGTTCTTTGTGCCCCCTCTGCTCGCCCTGTGAGAAGGGCCTGGGCCCTGAATACTCGTTGCCGTCCGAAGGAGCGGCCACCCCAAGGCCACGCTCTGACTCCCTGCAGCCCTCGGGCGCGTGCCCGTGGGTTTCTGCAGGTGCCTGGTGTGGCAGGCCTCAGTGAGCTGTGGCTCCGCTCCTAGGAGGTGTGGGCCGAGCCCGGGGCTGCCCTGCCCCTCGGAGGGAGCTCACCCTCCCCAGCTGTCCTGGCGACGGCCCCCATTCCTCCCTGCGAGCAGCCGCCACTGCTGCTGCCCCAGCACAGCCGGCACCTTCCCTCCTTCCCGGTCAGGCACGGCTCGCTCTTGCCCCACACGTCCATCATGCAGAGGACAGCTGCCTCCTGACCACCAGGGTTCATGCTGAGACCCAGGCCAGCACGACGGCACAGGGCAGACCGTGCCTGAGGCCGCGCAGAGCTGAGGTACGCGGTGAGTGACCCTGTGACCCTGGGGACCGAGGAGCAGCATGACGCAGGTCAGACACCAGCGGCACCGCGGACAGGGCCAGCACTGCCCGTGAACGGCACTCCCTCACTGCTCAGCTCCTTCCTGAGCTCTTTCAGGCTGAGCGTGTGGTTTCTAAGTGAAAGGCCGCTATCATGTGAATGTTTCATGTTAAAAAATAATTTAAATTTTCTTCCAAAAACATTATAATGTAAGGCAGCAGTTTAGTCCCGAGGCCAAACGAACGTATCTGATGCTTTACACTCTTCATCATGAGCCTTGAAACCTGAGACCCGTGCGGGAGGGAGGCCCGGGAAGGCAGCACACGCCCAGAATTGTAGGGCCTGTGTGTGCGAGCCGCCTGCGGGGTCTCACCCCGCTCTCAGGCACGAGCAGACACAGCTGACTCGCACAGTGGGCCCTGCAGCTCACACCTCAGACAAGATGGGCGGAGTTACAAGCCAACCTTGGGGCGAGGGGACAAGAGGGGCTGGGGGTGCGGGCCCGCATGTGTCCGCTGTGTGAAAACTCACTGACTGAAGACAGGCGAGGGCACACACTCCTGTACGTACCCTACACCTGCACAAAAAGCTAAACATACATCGCAGAGTTGGTCACAACGGGCCCCCCGATGATGCCAGCCGCCAAACACACGGATCCTCACCTGGATCACGACGCGGGGCGACTGGGAGAAGTACCACAGCGGGATGCCAAACAGGCTGATGAGCGCCGTCTTGGTCTCATGCGTCTCCGAGCAGCGAGTGCTCAGGATGCTGCCCCCTGGAAGCAGGGGCCTGTGTCAGGGTCTGCGCCCGCCTCCGCAAGAGCCGGCCAGCCCCGCAGGGAGGAGCTGGCCTTGGTACTCTAGGTCAGCCCCCACCTCAGCCCCACTTGGTCCAAGTCCAGTGCCAGGAGGTGCCTGCTTTCAGCTGGGCTGTGTGCACCTGCCAACATGGGAGGCCCTTAAACATGGCTGCTCCCCGCCCGCCCGCACCTCTTGGGACAGCAACTCTGAATAAACTTTTGTTTATGGTTTTTTTAAAATCCTCACACAAGGATATGTTTCTATTGACTTTAGAGAGAGGAAGGGGAAGGAGAGAAACATCAATGTGAGAAACATGGGTTGTGCCTCCTGTACCCACCCTGACCCCAATCAGGGATCGAACCCACAACCTAGGCATGGGCTCTGACTGGGAATCAAACCCACAACCTTCCAGTGCGCGGGACGACACTCCAACCAACGGAGCCACACCAGCCAGGCTGCTCATGGTTTTAAAAGAACAATAAGGAATCCAATCAGGCCCCGCTGCTACCTGGCCCGTGAGGGTTAGAGGGTTAACTTAAAAGGCCCACGGCCAGCTGCTGGGGGGTTGGGGGGACAGGCCCCCCTCCTTCCTATGCTGCCGGGATGAGGCAAACTAAACAGGCGGCCAGAGTGTAAGGTCACCACCACCCCTGCAGACTCCAACCCTTCCACACACGACAGCGCGTTAAGAACCTCCTCTTCTCCAGGAAAATCTGTAATTCCTAAATGTTACATATCCAGAAACCCGCGATTCCCTGTAAAACGTAGGGTGGCAAAACCTCCCCACTGACCGGACGTGAAGTCATTCAGTCTTTCTCTCTCGTGTCGTATGAGCATCCACGATTTCTTCACAGAAACGTTCCCGGGTTTGATCCAATGTCACAGAGATCAGGTGACAGAAGGCAGGTATGTGGACCCAACCCTTCCCTGAGCCACAGTCTGATTTCTCAAGTCCATCGGCCTGAGATCTTGGTCCAGAGCCTGCAGGCAGGCGGCACGCTGCCCTAACAGACCACACTTGCCTTATTCCTTGAGGAACCCCGCCCTCTCTCCACTGGTTTGCTGCATTTCTACGCCTGAGGACCTGTCCCTGGGGACTGTGGTCCCGGCAGGAGGCAGGCGCTGGAGGGAGTCTCGCCAAGTTCCGGAAGGAACCCGCATCCACACGGCGAGCACAGCCTCCTGGGAGACAATGGGAAGAAACTGCCTGCCGCCCATGACCGCCGTGCAGGTCACCTCGGCGACCACCACAGAGACGGGGTCACAACACAGTGAGTGTCTTCCTTCTGGTGCTGCCTTCAATTCGTAAAAAAAGCGCCCTGGCCATTGCGGGTTCCATTCCGGTTGGGGTGCGTGCGGGAGGCAACCAACCGATGTTTCTCTCATTTGGATGTTCTCTCTCCCCCCTTCCCTCTCTCTCTCAAAAAACAATAAAAACATATCAAGCGAGGATACACAACAAGCACGTACCACCTGCAACGTTTACACACACACACTGCATGACACTCAAGACCACAGCAACCAACCACCCACAGTGGGGGGACCCTGAGAGCTGGAAGAGCCCTGGAGCCGTGGAAAGGCCCCCCAACTGAGATTTAGCCGATGGCCTCACCACAGCGCTGTGCTCGGGGAGAGCCAGGCCGTCTGGAGCGCAAGCAACTGGCAAGGAGGAGCCCCGAAAGCCCGAGTGAGTCCTGGTGCTGGACGGGGAGTGGCAGCCCCTACGGCTGCACCTGCCAGCAGGTGGCCTCTGGCAGTCACCAGAGGGGCTCACTCACCGCCAGACTCCAGGGCGAAGTCCACCATGCCGGTCTTGTCCTGGGAATACAGCTTGAGCGCGTTGTTCACGATGACGCGAGCTTGCTGGGCGGAGGCAGCGCAGGAGGGGACCCGACCCAGGGGAGGGGAGACAAGGTTACGTGTTAGCGGCAGGCGCGGAGCCTGCGTTTCAGGGAGAGCACTGTCAGGGAGCTATGTTGCGGATGAAGGCATGGGGATGTCTGGGAAATCCAAACTGCAGTCTGCACCCGGCGGGGCCACGCGAAGGGCATGGGAGGGCGCCCACCCTGCCCAAAGGGCTCCCACCGCCCCAGCCCCTGGCACATAGAGTGTGGCCACGCGGGTTCAGAGCAGGCACTGCGGCCTGGTTCTGTGACGGGAGACACTGAACCTCAGGTGTGCGGCTCCAGGCAGCCAGACTCTGGGACAGAGGTGAGCAGGGTAGTCCTCCCAGCAGCTGTGCCACCTGGGCGCCCACCTCTGCACCCCCCTGGCTGGCACCTGCCCTGTCACCACCTATCCCGCTGCTCAGGACCCGGCCCTCATCGCCTCACCAGTGTCCCCTCCCTCCCTCTCCACCTACCGCTTCTGTGATCCCAGAAGTCCCCTCCGAGGTCACCGCGGCCATGATGGCTTCAGAGGTTGGCCCCTGTCTTGTCACAGAAATGTGGTGGGTGATGTTCTTCAGTATCTGCAGCTCCAGCTCTCGCAGCAGAGCCTGCAGGTCGGCCTTGCTGACGAACTGCGCAGACAGCTTCTGCAGCAGCCAGTCCAGGGAGCCGTCCTGCTGGTCGTTGGAAAGCAGGAGCCTGACGGTCTCTCGGACTTGGGCATCGACCTAATAAAAGCACGAGGACACAGACGAGGAATCACGCGGCTCTGTATGCCCCTCCCCTTAGACACCATGGCAGTGTCCCCAGCTCTTCACGTCCGTCGTGGAAATGCTGCACGACCCCCAAACCCCTTTAACATGTTTTCATTGACTTCAGAGAGGAAGGGAGAGAGAGATAGAAACATCAATGATGAGCAAGAGTCATTGATCGGCTGCCTCCTGCACGCCCCCAACCCTGAGCGGAAATCAAACCCTGAACTCCTGGTTCATAGGCTGCGCCGAACCACTGAGCCATGCCGGCCGGGTGATTCCCCCCCTCAGTTAAATGTAAGAACCCCTCCAGACACGCTGGAGTAGATCAGAGAACAGGCGTGGGAGTGGACGCGGCATAAGCCGGGCCTGTGCCTCGGGCCGAGGAGGAGGAGCCGTCCAGCCTCGCCCACCCAGCACTGAGGCCCCCGGGTGAGGGGCACAGAGCACTTTAAATGTAACTGTTTCCAGAAACGCCCACAGGCATGACTGCTCCGCACACTTCTGTACCGAACGGCGCCTGGGCAGCAGCGGGAGCAGGTGCTCTACGCTCTACGATCCGGTACAGAGGTAGGGTCAGAGGAGGCTTACCTTCCCGAGGACCGTGTGGGCCTCCTCACAGCTGCTCCTCAGAGGCCGCCACGCCGCCACGTCTGACCTCAGGAGCTCCAGCTCGCGCTCCAGCTGCGCCACCATGGACAGCAGGTGTTGCTCCTGCCCAGGCGCGCTGGCGGTTGGGGTGGGGGGAGAACAGGCTCGGTGAACTCGGGAGAAGCGCGGCCCCAGACACAGTGGGTGACGTCAGCCTGCGCCTCATGCACAGGAGCTCCACACACTCAGGCCGGGTCCCTGAGGGTCCCCCTCGCCCAAGGGTGCACCTGCCCCACGTGTGCTGATGGGGGCGACCGCCAGACACAGACACACAGCACACGGGTCCAGTGCAACTGCCAGCTAGACAAAGACACACACACACACACACACACACACAGCACACACACACAGCACACAGACAGCACACAGACAAGACACACAGCACACGGACACACACACAGACACACACACACAGCACACAGACAGACACACACACAGACACACAGCACACA
>NW_005355029.1:370355-374491 GCF_000412655.1 Myotis brandtii | reverse complement strand
ACACACAACACACAGACACACAGCACACACACACAGCACACAGACACAGCACACAGACAGACAGCACACAGACACACAGCGCACACACACACACACACACACACACACACACCACACCGGGTCCAGCCCGGCCGCCAGCCAGACACACACACACAGACACACAGGCACACACACAGACACAGACACACACACCACACCGGGTCCAGCCTGGCCGCCAGCCAGATACAGACACACAGACACACTGGGTCCAGCTGGACCGCCGGGCGGGCACACACACAGACACACCACAGACACAGACACACAGCACACGTGTCCAGCCCGACCGCAGGCCAGACACAGCAGCCAGAGGGGACAGGGTCCCCAGTTGAGCCTCAGGAATCACTGAGCAACGAAGGGTGAAGTATTGTATTTAGACAACCCAGAGGGCGGGGGAGGGGCTTGTGTGATGAAACTAAGGAGTGAAGAGTGAGAAGGGGAGTCCAGTGTCCGAGGGCTCGGGGAGGGCTGGCTGTAGAGGGATGCACGGGGCGCAGTGAGGAGCCCAGGACCTGCCGAGGCACCAGGCTGTTTGGACAGCAGAGGGACAGCTAGAAGGGCTGGAGCCCTGCTCCGAGGGGCCAGCTGCAGTGTGGTGCAAAGGCCGTTTCACACGCAGGCCCTGCCCATAGGACAAGGGCTGAGCTTCGATGCCCACGTGCCAGAGATCTCCAGGCACCGAGCCCCCCACTGTGACATGAGCCTGGGTTTATCTGTGCCCCGAGGGTGGCCCTCCAAGCACTCCAGGTCAAAGGGGTGCCCTGCCCTTGGGGTGCTGCGAGGAGAGCAGCAGACCCAACAGGCCCTTCCCAGGAAGACACACAGCTCTGTGTTCCTCCGGAGCTCGTCACCCCAGGTGGCAGCCCCACGACACGACGAACCTGGCGCATCTGAGCCTCCTACCTCTCTGTCCTCAGCTTGGTCTGCTCCAGTTCCCTCTGGATGGCCTAGAAGGTACGAGAAACCATCTGTTTTCACGATGCCATGCTGGCTCTTCATGAAGCCACCCGTGTGGTTGACTACACACACCTACGCAGTGTAAAGCCACAGGTCTGCCTGGGTTCCTCCCCTACAGCCCCAGCCCGGCTGCCGGCTGGAGGGGCGGGTTTGCTTTCCAGACACTGAGAGAGGAGCAGTCACAGAGGAGCAGCTGGTGCATGTCCTACATCTGCGGCTCCGGACCAGCCCAGGGCCCTGACGGTCACCTCCATGGCAGCACAGGACAGGAACACACACGCCCACACAAAGGGGGGTGGCAGGATCCGCTCAAAGCGCAGGCACGGGCTCTGTGCCAGGCGGACAGGCCTTCTCGCAGCCTCAGGCCCAGGAGACAGTGAGCCCTGCCTCAGCAGCAGGACTTCTCCCACCTGCTGGGTGGGCCTCACCGCTCTGACTCGGTCGTGGCTGTGCCCTGCCTCCCCCTGGGTCAGCTGACAGCCTCCTGTTATGCCCTGCTCTGTGCCAGCCCAGCGCCTGGCCTCTGTCCTCTGTCTCCATCAGCATCTGAGACACAGACTTTCCCTCTCGTCTGCACACAAGGTGCCTCTGGAGGTGGCTGTGACAAACAGGAGGCACAGACTCAGCCGGCCCCTGGCGTCTGCAGCCCTGCCCTGTGGCCTGGCCGATCCCTGGGTGCAGGCCTCCCCTCGAAAGACACCTCGGACCATGAGCTGGACATGCTCATGAAGCATCACAGCCACACACGGAACCTCCCAGGGAAACCCTGCGGCCGGAGAGGCCTCCTTCACGTCCATGAGGGACGGCAGCAGATGCCCCGAAAGGGCACTTCCAAGGCCGGGGCGTGCGAACACCGACCCCCGTGGGCTCTCACGTAGGAGAGCACGTTGCCGAGGCCACATGACGAGAAGGAATAGAAGGAATACCTCCAACTTTCCCGCCAGCTTCCCCAGAAGGTCCTCCAGGTCTGAGATGCGCGATAACTGCTCGTGGTGGGAGGTCACCGCGTCGGCCTTGGAGAGAAATGAGAACAAATGGTGGAGAAAGGTAAGCGACAAACCAACAAAACCCTGGCACGTTATTTCCACACAAAATGCCCGAGTATGGAGAGCGTCTGGTCACCACGTGGCAGAGCACCTGGAAGGCTCACCACCCACCAACCAGGCTCTCGTCTCCACCGCCGTCGGAGACCCGAGGAGAAAAGACACCCACGTGGCTGCCCCCGACAAGCTGGGGTTCCCTCTGGGGTCACCGTGACCAGTGCTCAGGCAAACGTCGGAGGTGGCCAAGAACAGAGGGCCAAGCGTACTGAGCCAACCAGACTTAGATCTCAACTCCAGAGAAACGGATCCTGCCTTTTCTACAGGTCATTTTCTTCTTTAAAGAGAACGCAAATGAGCCGTATGCACGAGGGGCGGCCTGCTGGCCACCCTCTTGTGTGGGAGCTCCCTGTCACGAGCGTCCGTGCTGGGAGAGCACTCGGGCCTCAGCTAGATGCTCGGGGGACCCAGGCTCCGGGTGGGACTCTGAGCTCGCCCGGCGGCACAGCCACGCAGAGCTGTGACCAGTGCTGCCCCCCGCCCTCCCCGTGGAGCCACGCCCGCTGAGCGCATGTCTAATGACTTGGTGTTCTCAGGAAAGAACGCCAGCCTGCCCTCCGCACACTGATGCCGACGCCCTAAGGTCCAACAGGAAGAGCAGGGCCAGGCCCACGCTGTGTCCTCCTGACCATGGCCCCAGAGGGAAATGCCTCACCTGGGAGCCCAGCAGCCCACTGGCTCCAAGGTCCTTCAAGTGCTGCCCCACCACGCTTGTCACCAGGGACGACACCCCGGCACCCCCGTCGTCCATCTGGTCCACCCGCACTTGCAGCTTTTGGAGCGAAGCTGTCAGTTCTCGAAGCTTCTCGTCGCGGCTCTGACACTGTCCGGACAGAGAGGTCACCTGCCTCTCCACCTCACTCATCCAACGCCAGGGAGACGCCTCCGCAGCACCCTAAAGCAGGAAGGGGACGTTCCCACAGCAACGCGAGTGAGACATCAAACACCGGGCAGGCCAAAGCTGAAAGCAGAGCCCTGGCCGGAGTGGCTGTGGCTGGGTCATCCTGTGCACCCAGGCGTCGCCACTTCATTCACGGCCGAGGCACGTGCCAGGTTTCGGGCTCCACCCAGTAGGGGGTGTGCGGGAGGCAGCCCATCGATGTGTCACTCTCTTTCTCTCTCTCTCTCTCCCCCTCTCCCTTCCTCTCTCTCTAAAAATCAATAAAAAATCTTTAACAAACCCCCCAAAAAACTCCAAGACAGAATATGACAGCAAAATGTCAACTATAACGCACACAGATACATGAAAGGAAAATATGCAAACATGCCCATCAGTGGAGTCCCTACATGGCAAGCTAGTGGTGGTGTTCATTTCCTCTCTGTGCTTTCTATATTTCCCTAGCAATGAGCACTCTATTTTTCAAGTTAAATTAACTGGATTAGGAGGTTACTTTACAGATGCATTATCTGTACTATTTCAGAGCATTTAAGGAGCTTGATATTTAAAAGTATTTCCTAAAACAGGGCACCCCTGCACCTGCAAGGCCAGGTGAGGGCTTTTAACTGGTTACCTCTGGAGGCTGGCTCAGGTGAGAAGTCTCAGGTGTGAACATGTCTTTGGGGTCATCCACCCTCTGTGTTCTGAGGGTGTGTGTCCAGTTGAACACAGGCAGGAGGGAGAGGAAGCCGTCCTGGCCTCGTAAGGAAAGGCCGGCACCTTGAAGGAGAGAAAACCAGGCGGTCGGCCCAGGCACACCGCCTCCCACAAAGGGCACAGATGCCAACGCTCCCGAGGCACCTCCCAGGGAGCGCAGTCACACCTACTCACCGAGTAAGAGGAGCAGTGGAATGAGCAAGATGAGAAACTTGCAAATATCCCGAAGGCACCTAGGAACCAGGAAAACATTTGCGTGAGGAAGCACAAGGCAGGGTTCCCCGTTCACTTGCCCTCTCCAGGTGACACCGCCCCGCCTGCCCCCGAGTCCTGAGAGGAGCCCACAGAAATGCAGTTACAGTTTCCCCACCAGGTGTGTCTCCACTACAGGAGCCCGGCCTCTAAGTGGTGGCTTGGGCCCACGTCAACAATCACACACAGGCCATGCT
>NW_005355029.1:358571-370307 GCF_000412655.1 Myotis brandtii | reverse complement strand
GGGGCTGGAAGTGGGGGCGCCTCGCTCATGGGCCCCAAGGTAACCTGGGCCGTGGGAGCTGCCCCAGCACTGACAGGGCCTCCTCCCTCAGTGACCCTCCCGTAAGAACATGAGAGCATTTCTTAAAACATAAAATGACATGGGAATGCAGGGCTTTAACATACCATACTACAAGACTATAAGTATAAACTAAGTCATTATAAAACAATAAATCAAATGATGTCCCACAATTAGCACAAAATCAGTTTGTTTGTTTTTTGTTAATCCTCACCCAAGGATATTTTTCCATTGATCTTTTAGAGCAGCGGTTCTCAACCTGTGGGTCACAATCCCTTTGGTCGTCAAACAACCCTTTCACAGGGGTCGCCTAAGACCATCCTGCACATCAGATATTTACATGACGATTCATAACAGTAGCAACATTACAGTTATGAAGCAGCAACGAAAATAATTTTATGGTTGGGTCACAACACGAGGAACCGTATTTAAAGGGCCAGAAGGTTGAGAACCACTGTTTTAGAGAGAATAGAAGAGAGAGGGGAAGACAGAGAGAAACATCCATGTGAAAGAAACACATCGATGGGTTGCCTCCTGCAGGCACCCTGACCAGGGCCCAGGCCGGGGAGGAGCCTGCAAGCAAGGTACAGGCCCTTGACCGGAATCGAACCTGGGACCCTTCAGCCCATAGGCTGAAGCTCCATCCACTGAGCCAAAATGGCTAGGGCACAACATCAGCTCTTTAAAACACAAAGCGGATGTGATGTCAGGTTCCTTACCTTGTAAGAAGAAACACGTTCAGCCAAGAAATCAAAGTCACAAACTGGTACCATCCGCTCCCCAGCCACCAGAACATTCCAGAGGCTGCCGTCCCTGAAAGAGGACACACAGGCCGTCTCGGGGAGTGCTCGCAGGAAAGCCAGGCTCCTAAGCGAACCGTTTTAGGGACGGCCACGCTGGGAGCACCGGGAAACTGACGGACAGACGTTTGGGAAGTTGAGGGGCTGCAGTTCAGGAGCAGGTATGTTAAGGGGTGCTGGTCAGCACAGCAGGAATCCACACGCTCCAACATGGACAGCAGAGGCTGCAGCCACACAGAGTGCTCATCAGCACACCAGACATGACTGGGGGGGACACAGAGCATGCATCTAGTTACGGCCAAACAGGCGGCCAGACGCTCACAGCACCGGACACTGAGGACAGAGCCCATGCACCAAGCCCAGAAGGAAGCTCGCCACAGGGGGAGCAAGCACAGGCCAGGCGGGGATGTCCGCGGGTTAGGGGAGTCGTTCCCTGCAGTGTTAGCTGCCCAGCCCGGGAGAGTGAGCACAGAGCCAGCATAACCACCTGGAGCCGCCGCGGCCAACCAGAGGGCCGACCACACGGCCTGCGACACAGACCGCCCTGCAGCTCCGATCCTCCGCAGCGCCCGCTCCGCGGCGTGACCTGTGGCAGACAGACGCGTGCGGGGGGCACACTCACACACAAGACCCCAGAGCACCAGTTCTCCACAGCGACCACACGGCAGAAAACACCTGCTGGTCTGATTTTACCCCAATTCTCCTCGGAGGAACTCGACTCCCTTCTCCAGAAAAACAAAAACAAAGCATCTAAGCAAGACACTGACATGAACTCTGAAGAGGCTGCTGTGTGAACGCCTCCCTCCCTCCTGCCCGCGGACGCAGACGGGACGCCCGGGAGGCCATGGCGGGGCAGCTGCCCACAGACGGGCGGCGGTGTCTGCAGGATTCACACGGAGGGAGGTACGTAAACCCCGCAGACACCAGTTAACACGCTCAGCCGAGACAGGACCCCTCAGGACCAGACGGAAAGCAGTGGGCCAACGCGTCCAGTGGGAGGGCTCTGGGGCACAGCGGCACGGGGTGCGCGCAGCACACACAGCGGCACGGGGTGCGAGCAGCACACACAGCGGCCGGTCACAGTGCAGTCGCGCACGACACAGCTCCAAGCCGCCCTGCTTCGTCTTCGAGAGGGATTGCTGAGCTATCCACTCCTGTTAGCGCGTGTGTGCCGACTCCTGAAACTATTACGTAATTCCAACATGGCCGATATGCAAAGAAATATGGTTTAAGAGAGTTTTAAAAGTCGACTGTTTTATGTTTATTAATTAACAGTTGACAACTATTTTTGAAGCTCAGCTTTAAAAAAAAAAAGGCTGCCCTAAAAAGGTGCCCCTTTACCAAGAAACTTACAGCTACAAAGCGGAGACACCGAACTCCACGGACATCTCCCCGCTGCCCGGGGAGGGGCAGACGGCCGTCGCTGAGCAGGATGCGTTCCCACACCAGCCTCTGCTAACCCTTTCATTAAACCTCAAGTAAGTTCTTTTTTCATTCATTTAATTCATACTAAATACGCTTTCAAGAGAGAGAGTCTCCATACTTTAAACCAAAGTTAGCTCGAATCCTGTCCTTTGTTAATGGGCATCTGGATCCCAATGTGGACAAGGACCAACAGGCATTTGTGGAGAACATGACAAGAATGGAGCAGAGTGAGAGACAACCTGCACGAGACAGGGTGGGCCGCGTGGTCCCTGCTGCCCTCTCTGTCCTGGGGGACCACAGGGAGGTGGCTGTGTGGGTTTCGAGGTGCTCCGTGCCCGTCCCCCGATAATCATCGCCTGCGGGTGGTGGTGACAAGCAGTTAATATGCAAACCCTGTCCATTCGAAAACTGTGCACAACAATGGCAGTTTGAAAAAATTAGGAAACTCGATTATGAAAAAGAGAAAAGACAAAGCAAATGAACCTGGTGGCATGAGCTTCTATTGTTAAGGATTAAGCAGCAGCTCTGGCCGCCCCACCCACCCAGGGAGGCGCGAGTTCACGGAGTGATGCCCCCGTGTCAGGGGCCTGCGTGCGACCTGGGGATCACCCGAGAGCAGGTGCGGGACGGGCCATACTTACACGACTCCCCATTTACACTGAGGCCTCCGTCCTCTCTGAGAAACTCTGTTACTGTCCTCCTCCCACAGGGATCGGAACGAGCTGCAACACACGCAGAAGAGGCTTAGAGAGCTCCGCGTTCCAGCGCCTCCTCGGCCCAGGAGCCGGGCAGGCAGAGCACACGTGCGCCACCGGCTCAGCACAGCTGGGGGCTCGCTCAGGCAGGAGCACAGGAGACAGGAAGAGAGTTTCAGGCTCCCCTAGCTAAACAGTACACCCACCAACACAATGCACAGGGGCTGCTTGAATGCGTCCAAACATCGTTCTAAATGTCATTCAAATAAATTGTTTTTGCTTTAAAAGAGAATCAGAAACTGAGCATATTAAATTTTTATTTAAAAGGTGGCTTAAAGCCCTGGCCGTGTGGCTGAGGTGTTTGGAGCGTCCTCCCGTACACCCAAAGGGTGGGGGTTCAATTCCAAGTCAGGGCACATGCCGGAGGCAACCGATGGATGTCTCCCCCTCTCTCTCTCCTCCTCACTACCCCTCTCTCTAAAAACGAAAATAAATCCATAAGCATATCCTCGCATGAGGATTTTTAAAAAGTGACTTAAGCCCTAGCCAGCTTGGCTCAGTGGATAGAGCATTAACCTGCGGACTGAAGGGTCCCAGGTTCGATTCCGGCCAAAGGCATATGCCTGGGTTGCAGGAGGCGTGCAGGAGGGGGCGTGCAGGAGGCAGCCAATCAATGATCCTCTCTCATCATTGATGTTTCTCTCTCTCTTTCTCCCTTCCTCTCTGAAATCAATAAAGAAATATATATTTTTTAAAGTGACTTAAAAATGTTTAAACACTGGTCAACTGTCAGAAAACGGAGCCACACACAAAAGACAGGAAGCCCTCCGCCAGCTCCCAGAGGAAAGCCTGAGCCAGGAGAGTCGTGCCGAGACCCTGCGAGCAGAAGCGTGAGCGCCACGCTGGGAAAAGGAGCGCTTTCTCCACCTTGAAAGCATTATTTGGTGGAAAAAAGAGAAAAAATGTATTGAAGTACCTTGTGAGTCATGGCTTTCTGACTTAAAGCTTTCTGATTCACGATCTTTTGATTCATAGCTTTTCAATTTGGAATTTTCTGATTCATAATTGAGCTTCATTAAAACCACTTGAAAAAGTTGCACTAAGAATGATGAAAAGGATGACGAAGTGTACGTGGCCAGCCACAGAATCCTATCCACGTAGAGAGACGCACCGCCTATCAAAAAACCGTGGACACAGTTAATTGCCTCCCACAAAGCCAGCATTTCCTCCCCGACCAATCAGAGCCAAACCATTCGTGTCAAGCAAACCAGAAGCGCTTTGTAAATGGACACCAGACAACAACTGGGGAAGGTGACGACACGGGCGCTGCCGGGAGTGGCACGCCACCCTGACGAGGGGAGCTGCCGCCACGAGTCTCTCTCTGGCCATCTTCACACGAGACCCCGTCTGAGCTCACCTCACCCAATGCTGCTCACACACATGCTCCTCCTGCACTGCTGCCTGGAGGACGGAGGCCAGCGCATCTCCCAGGTCCTCGCCACAGCACTCGAGGGGACCAGAGACAGAGGCGTGGCCTCTGGAGGCAGCTGTGCACTCACGGAGCCGCTGCACCAGGCCTTGTCGCACAGCGCGCCTCGGTCAGCGCCCGAGCTCCAGGACACACGATGGGACCCTGACACGTTCCCTCTGTGACCCTAACATGCGTGGGGGGATACGCTACAAGGTTCAGTTGCTAGAAACCTTTATTCCTGGAAAAGCTTCTTCACGTCACTGAGGGTCCCACCGGGCAAGCGCACTGCCCACTGGAGACCGCCCGGTCTGCGAGGAGGCGCGCTGAACCTCGGCTCACACGGCCCTGTGCAGAAGCCTTAGCGACTCAGATGACGGGCAGGAGGCAGCGGGCTGGGGGGGACGGGGTTGGAGTCATTTTAAAGAAGTAAAAGTAGAGCTTTTTTGCAAACGGCTTCGTGAAGCAGTCGACCCCGGGGGCTGGCACTTCTATAAGAGCCTTGTTCCGCTGCCTGCACTCTGAACAGAGGCTGGAAAGCAGAGCCATTTATTAAGAGGTAACGCAGGGTCAGTCCCCTGATAAAAAACACCAAAGTCCCAATTTTCACCCATCAGACTGAAAAATGTTTAAAGTATGAAAATATGAAGAACTGGCAAGTCTCTGGGCTGAGACCCTCCTAGAGCCGCAGTGGGACAGTGACCGGGTCAGTGGGATCCCGGGGATGACACCTGCAGGCAAGATGCCCGAGGCCAGCCCCAAGCTCCATCACCCAGCAGGTTGCAGATGTGGGAAGCCGCCCATTGTCTTCACTATCAGAGAATGTAAACAAGGAGCCCAGAACGCTGGTGAACCTTGAGCCCTGGCAAGGGCCAGAGCTATGCACCGATTGTTTAGTCCAGATAATGGGGGCTCAAGCTATTTCCTGACCAAAGAGTCTCAGAGTAAATCCTTCTAATATTTACTGACCTTTAAGATAGTCTGTCTGTTACTGCAATTACCAGCGTAAGGGCTAGATGTGTATCCAAAATTGAATAAAAGGTTGGCAAGGCTTGGGCACAAGGGGAAGTCCTTTCCCTTGCATTGGGCTTTCTGCCTGGCCCCCAATATTTCCAAATTATTATTTCTTGTCTTGTCTGTCATTTACGCGCGGACCTTCTCCAGATCCCGAACCCTGAACCATGCAGGACGTGGACACACAGCACAGCTGAGCCTCAGTGTGGCAGCCTGCAGGGTGGGGACAGGCAGTGCTGCCGGGAGGGCCGGGACACTGGGGCAGAGCCCGCAGCAGAGGGCGTGCTTGGCATGCGGGCTCCACAAGGCCTACCCAGGTTCGATGCGTCGCCATGTTAGAAAGGAAGTCCTCCTGTTCATCTACCCTCGCCCTCCCCTTTCTGCTTTCCTATTGTGTCCCTCACGCCACAGCAGACAGAACCACAAGCATCAGCAGCTGTGACAAGACCTCTGAGTCCTGGTACCATCGTCCATTATGTCCACAGTCACCTGAGAAATGTTAACTGAGCACACTCACGCTCAAACACAGCCCTATTCTCCTGGCACCTTCTGTCCCCACCTGGTCACCTGCCGGGTGTGGCCTCCAGCCCTGCAGGCTGACCAACACTCAGACTGAGCACACAGGAGCAAGGACTCGGAAGCGAGGTGATGCAGTTTCGGCCCAGGGCTCCCCAGCCTCCCACGAGCATGGGAGCAGGGACCACAGGCAGGAAGTCGGGGGGCGTGGAGGACCGGAGCCAGCAGGGGCATCTCAGCCACACGACAGAACCTGGAGGGAGGCCTGCAGCTCTGGGGCAGGAGGCAGCCCTGCAGCCCGGCCTGCGGAGGCCACGGCAGTCCCAACAGCCGCAGAGCTCCAGAGCCCCTCCCAGGGCCTCCACGCTCCAGCACCTGCTGCCAGTGCCGTGCCTGCCCGCGGGGCCAGGAAATGAAGCTGCCACCCCAACAGGCCAGGGCTGAGCTGTCCCCGAAATGAAGCTCCCTCGATCATGAATCTGGAGACTAGGGACTGCGCCCTCACTCCTGCTGGCATGAGCCCCTCTGGCAGGAGGCAAAGCACCCTGTGGAGCTGCTCCGTGGGTGCACGTGTGTCTGAAAGTGACCGCACAGTCCCAGCAGCTTCATCTAAGTGCAACTTTACAGACTTTCAGACACTCCCAGGACAGAAACACGAACCACATGAAATGGAAGCTGATGGCCTGACTGGCGTGGCTCAATGGTTGAGCGTCAGCCCATGAACCAGCAGGTCTTGGGTTTGATTCCTGGTCAGGGCACAGGCCCGGGTTGCGGGCTCAATCCCCAGTGTGGGGTGTGCAGGAGGCAGCTGACCAATGACTCTCTCTATCTCTTTCCTCCTCTCCCTTCCTCTCTGAAATCAATCAAAATATATTTTTAAATAAATGTAAGTTGAAAGAGGATAAGAAGGAGCACAGCTACTTTTTGGTGCATTTCTTAAACTTTTATAGGATAATTTTGAGTTCAAGTCTACGACAGAAAAAGTGCAGATGCTGAGGCCTGTGATACCAGGTTTGTAAGAGGGGACGTGGAATCTTTTCCTACCTCTTAAACAAGCGAGCGGGACTTACGTTTCTGACTCCTGTCCCTCGAGTAGACCCTGGAGGAGGCGCCGTGCGCGGGGAGCGTGTCCTGGCGCTCGGACAGCAGGGTGCAGGCCCTGCAGGTGTAGCCGTTGCTCCAGGCTGCGTCTGCGGCCACCTTGCCATTTCCCTGAACGACAGCTTTATTTCCACCTGAAGGTTTCAAAAAGCAGAGGGGGCCTGCTGCTCACAACCTGTGGACCCCCACTCACACTCTATCGTAAAACGGAGGGCAGAAAAAGGACTGAGTCATTACCTTTAAGATCTCCATCATCATCAAGACCTAAAACACACATATTTTTGCAATTGAGCTCAAATGATCAGAACAGAGCAAAACCCACTCAAAAAAGTAAAGGTTACAATGGTTAATGACTCAGCGTTATGGCGCTGGTCAAGATTTACTTCCTAAAACGCCTAACATCAATGGCAATTTCTCCAATACATACACACCGTCTGGAGGTGGAAGGACATTGACGAAAATGCATGCATGCACCCACATGCGCACACTGCCCGTGCTAAGGACGCAGCATGCAGGCAGGATTTGCGGGACCAGCCGTTTCTCAGACACGGCAAACCCCTCCCCACCGCCCCTGCTCGCTGCCTCGCTCCCTAGAGCAGCACATAACCCCAGGAACAAGCCCAGGGCTTCTGTCCCTGAGGCCGGCCAGGGCACGGAGGGGACACAGCACGGGTCTACGCCATCAGAGCTGCCGCCCGAAGCTGCCATTCCTGGCAGGAGTGGCGTTGCCCTATGGCTGTCTCAGTCAAGTCAGCTCAGTCACTGTGTCTACTCTGGGTGCTGTCCAATGGCTCACAAACACGGCCTGCCCGCTGCCGAGGCCGAGGGACGGACGGCCAGTGCCCACAAGCGGCGCGCTTGACCAGCGGCTCTCTGCCTGCTGCCTGACCAGCGGCTCTCCGCCTGCTGCCTGACCAGCAGATGGTGACGCAGCCTATGCCGCTGCCCGCGTGGGCTTTGTGAGCCTGAGGAACACCCTGACCTACGGGGCTCCACTGGCCACGACCTCCCTCCTTCCCGAACAATCTGAGCAACAATCACACCGCAGACAACTCACCCCAGAAGTGGTCCACTTTGGTCTGTTCTCGGATCAGAGACTCGTCCAGCACGGGCGGCCGTAGACAGGCCGCGCCCTGCAGACCGCTGCTCTGGCCAGCAGCAACCTGCCTCGAGGGGCGGTTTACACTAAAAGCCAGTTTGCTTGCACTTCTGTGCTGCTTTGCTGTTCTAAAAAGAAAGGAATAAGGAATAAGTTCATAGACTTTTTCTTGTAAATACAAAATGATTATATTTTACACACACAAAACCTTTGAGAATAAACATAGCATTTAAAAAAATATATTTTTATTGATTTTAGAGAGAAAGGGAGAGGAAGAGACAGAAACATCAATGATGAGAGAGAATCACCGATCGGCTGCCTCTTGCATGCCCCACTCTGGGGATCGAGTCCGCAACCCGGCATGTGCTGTGACTGGGAATGGAACCGTGACCTCCTGGTTCATGGGTCCATGTGCAACCACTGAGCCACGCGGCCGGGCTACACAAAGCATTTTTAAGGCAGCATCTTTGTACATCTCTCTGCTGCAATGCAACACCCACTGATCTGGAAAAGGGAGTCCTAAGCTGGGGTCCAAGAGCTCCTTCTAAAACTGTAGTGGTTAAAACTTAAAATAACCTCGTATAAAAACAGCCTAAATATAAAAATAAAAAAGCATATGATTTCTAAGTCTACCCCTCCCTTCCTTTTTAAACCAAGTGCCCACACACTCGCACACCCCATTCCACTCCTCAGTCACCAGGAAAGACATTAAGTCCAGCAAGCAAAGGCTGTAATCTAAAATAACCCCATTCCCAGTGAGCACAAGTGACAAAGGTGAAGGCCTTGAACACTAACGCTTTCAGACCCTGCGGATCGCTAAGACCAGGAGCAGAAGCCCTTGAGGGAGCAATGCTGGGTGGGAGCTGGCAGTAGGCACAGCTGTAACCACCTGCAGCTCGTGGTCACTTGCTGAGTCTCCAGGGGGAGGGAGGTGCAAACTCCGTCTCTAAACTCCAAGAGGACCCCGACCAGAGCAGGGCTGCAGATGCCATCCAGCCCCGCTGGGCCAGCGGCATCCCTGCTAACAGCACCTTCCCCGCTCCCGACAGCAGAGCCTGCAGGGGAACCTGTCACTCTCACGTGCCCACAGGAGACCTTCAGGTCCACTCTGTCGAGAACGCACACCGAGCTCGCCCACTGTGCTCCTCTGGGCACGGGCAGTCTGGTACTGCACAGGTTCCAGTAACAGACTGGCTGCAATGGCCCCGCCCAGCAGCCTCAGGCGGCCTGTGCCCACGTGAGGGGCACCCACACCCTCCCAGGTCTGTAAGCCCTCAGCACACCAACGCCAACAGCCCTACTGACAGCACAGCCACGAGACCACTTGTGGGTCTGTGTACGCCTGTCCTCAAATCCAAGAGCTGGTCTTCCAGGCCACCAGTGTGTGCGCTGGGCTCTACCTGGTGTGAGCTCGTGTGTGAGCACCAAGGCGGGCTCACCTGGCCGTTCTGTCCTTCAGGGAGGCTGTGCTGCCGAGGCGGGAGTCAGCGTCCCCCGCCTGGCCCCCCTCAGTGCTGCACGCAGTGGTAGCCAGGCGCAAGCTACGCCGGGACATTCTTGGAGAATCAAACACGGGGTCCAATTTGTGCTCAGTCTCGAAATCCAGAGCATCCGAAGAGTAACTGGAACTGGAAGGAGAGAAACGTGTCAGAGGAACATGCTCACAGCACCACTTTACACACACACACACACACACACACACAGGTAACAGAGGAGGGGGACCTGTGGCGCCTTTTTAGAAACACCCATACCATTGTGACTCTTCTACAAGGCAGACAGGCTGCAGCCGACTGGTGCGGGGGAAACCAGCCCCCGTGCTTGCTGTTTAAGTCAGAGCTGACCTGAGCTCGCTCGCTGCCGCCATGCTGAACCCCACCTGCGGGCCATCGTGTCCCCCACGCCTGGTGACGCAGCAGCGACAGCGACCCTCCCGACACAGTCCTGAGTGACCCGAGGCAGGACAGGAGGGAGCAGGTGCTGGACCATCTGCTCGTTTGCCTCTAACTCACCATCGAGAGGCCACAAGCCAGGGAGCTCACTCAGCCCTCCATGGAGTTAGCGTGAACTGAAAGGTGTGTCCCTCTGTGTTGGTAGCAAGCTTTTCCAAACCAAGAACCATTCTCTGAGGGCCTGCTCTGTGTCACCTCGGGGTGGGACCATGCCTCCTGCCCTGCCCAGCGTGCTCAGGGCTCCCGCTCACAGGACACATATTACTGGGCCACCAGCAGGGAGGAGCCACCACCTGGCAGGTAGGAGGAGGTGAGCACAGGTCACTGTGAGGAGGGGAGGGGCAGGACCCGGCTGAGGATTTCCTGAGACGCTGAGGGAGACGGACTGCAGACCCAGGGCACCGGCTGGGGGGTGGGGGACGGGTGCCTGGGAGTGCCACGTGTTGCAGAGGCTCCCCACGGGAGCGGTGGTGTGGGACGCCCACTGCCCAAGGCAGCATGGGAAGGACTTGGCAACCGGAGTGAAGTGAACGGGCTTAGGAGCAGTTTTGCATTACATTTGATATTACAGACAGAGTTTCCTCCTAAACTCATTAGGTCTGACACTAGAACATGCAGGCACAACAGTAGCTGGCACCAGGGCTTCACAGCACAGGCATGGGACACGCCACACGCCTTCAGAGCCTGGACTCAGGGGCTGGAGTGGGAGCCTGCGGCCGCCACGCTGAGTGTGCAGCAAGGAGGCCAAGGACATCATTTTAGTATAGGCTAAAATCGCCTGTTTTCTTTCCAAAATATTTTATACAACTATTAGTGACCCAGTGCACGGATTCGTGCACATTGAAAGGAAATTAATTAGAAGGTGGTCGGTGGGGCGGGACTGGGCAAGATGGGCTGGACACACCCTGGAGCCAACCTCCCGCAGTCCCTCCCCAGCTGGAGCACCTGGGGTGGTGCCATGGCTCGAAGGGCGTTTACGGAGTGAGCAGGGTCCCTCTGGTAGGTGGGGCCCCTCGACCTGGCCTGTGGGGATCGGGCCGAAACTGGCTTTCCAACATCCCCCGAGGGGTCCCGGAGTGCAAGAGGGCACTCTGCAAAGTTGCCTCATACCGGGTGTGGAACGCAAACGCATGTGTGCAGTAAACCAGACTCGGGGCCAATAGTGCCCCAGCAACAACATAACCCATGGCCGAAGGTGGAATCGATCAGGCTCCCTCCTCTCTGGTTTTGGGGTGTATCACCTGAGAACCACTGCTGCCAAGTCACTGCCGCTTGGCAGCTCCTGCATTGAGCATCTGCCCCCTGGTGGTCAGTGCACATCATAGCAACCAGTCGGACACTTAGCACATTAGCCTTTTATATATAGACTAGAGGACTGGTGCACAAAAATTTGTGCACTGGGGGGTGAGGGGGTCCCTCAGCCCAGCCTGTGCCCTCTTGCAGTCTGGGACCCCTCAGGAGATAACGACCTGCTGGCTTAGGCCTGCTCCTGGGTGGCAGAGGGCAGGCCCAATCCCTAGGTGCAGCCCCTGGTCGGGCTCAGAGCAGGGCCGATTGGGGAGTTGGGGCGCCGCCCCCTGTCATGCACAGAGCAAGGCGGATCGGGAGGTTG
>NW_005355029.1:341141-357691 GCF_000412655.1 Myotis brandtii | reverse complement strand
GGCTGAAAGCTGGTTTCTGGGGTTTTGTTTAGCTTCTATATTTGTTACAATGTTTCTTAGAGTTGCAGCTCAGAGGCCGGCAAGTCAGGTGGGGAACGTTGGAGTCTGCAGTCACTGGAACAAGCGAGCCTCCCTGCTTGCTTCCAGCTGCCTGGCTGCCGGCCGCCATCTTGGCTGACAGTTAATTTGCATAAGGATATGCTGATTAGCCAATGGGAAGGGTAGCGGTCGTACGCCAATTACCATGTTTCTCTTTTATTAGTGTAGATTATAGATTATATATATAGATGACTTCCGTTTACGGAAATCACGTTCTTTCAAAACAGAGCTCCACCTGCAGCTGTGGACCCTCCACGGGTCACGGAGGCCCTTCATGAACTAACCTCAGGAAGGATAGTGACGGGCTGGTCTGCCCGCCTCTGTCCAAGCCACACCCGTGTGACGGGCACAGTCAACAGGGCAATCCAGAGGACAGGCAAAGGCAGCGGCTCTCTCCCTGCCCTCCCCAGCCACCCTGAGATCACAGCTGGGCGGGAAGAAGCTTCTGGAAGAATGTTAGAACAGCAGCCTCTGTAGACCGCCTGTAGGGGGTGGGGAGGGAGGAGATAAACATGACACGCCCATGTTTCCTCAGCTGTGAGGCTGTCCGAACCCTTAAAGGTCTATATCTCCTCTCACAGGAAGACACGCTCCAGGGTTGTCCTATCTAAACTGAGACAAACTTGAAAACAAACCACACCTTACACATAAAGCACAGAAAGACCTGGAAGGTCTTCTTCAAACTGGTCACAGAGCTACGGCCCCCAGAGCTAACCCAGGCTGGGTTCACGGCAGGGAAGGCAGGGCAGGGGTCAGCAATCCCCTCTTGGGCTCAGCCCTCCTTCCACAGGGACCTGCATCCAGGACAGCAGGGGCTGTGGCCTCGGCCTGAGCTGGGCCCCGCCATCCTATCCATCCTATGAAACAGGCTCCTCCAGGCAGATGGGCCCGCAGCCCCAGTGGAAAGACCCAAACGACTGCGGAGACAAGAGGAACCAAGCACCCAACCAGCAACACCAGAGTCAATGGGTGTTCAGGCCCTTCTCTGGTTCTCTGTGAAGCTGGGGCGAGAGCATTGGTGACATCACCGGGAGATAAAGAAGGCAGCACAGACGAAGCCCCACAGGGAGCTTGCTCCACCCTCGAGGGCCAGGTTTCAGTCTGGCTCACTCCTCAGTTGTGTTGTTATGGACACCCACTGGTCTTTAAAAATCTATCTAAAAAAAAAAATCTATCTAGACGCACTTTTAATCCAAAGACTGAAGGAAACCACTCTGGACCCTGGGTGCGAGGAGCTGTGCAGGGGGCAGTGGGTGCCAGGGACCCGCCAAGGCTGGTCTGCGGGCCGAGCAAGTCGTGTGCAGTGACCAGCTGGGGGCTCTGACCCCACACTCATGCTCAGCGGTGTGCTTTCTGAATATCTACCCCTAAGCTGATCCTCCCACGCTGACCCCTCGTCCCCTGTCTCTCTGGACCTTCACCACAATGTCCTTCATCCTCAGAGGCCTCCAGTCCGTGATCAGCAGCCTTGGGCTGTGACACCTGCCCCGAGGGCCACTGTCCCAGGGCCTGGCCATCTCTCCCAGCTCTCTCTGTTCAGTTCTCGACGGCTGCAAGGACCAGAGATCCCTGTCCCCACCCCACAGGTCCTCGCTCCTGCCGGGCAACCTGTGTGGGTCACCTGGTCCCAGGTGCTGACAGCATTGCTAACTCTGTCCCCTCCTCACTTCCAGGTCACCCTCCCTGCCTCCACCTCGACTCTCTAGTCCCCAAGGCCTGCTTCCTTCTCCCGCTCGGAGAGTAGGCAGCGTCTCCAACCGCCCACGAAGGATCCGTCACGCGCCATCTGCAGTGCAGGGAACCCCAGGGCCCATCACGCTGCGCTCCACTTTCTGGGCCTCGCTGTCAGGCACCTCTTCTCGCTGCCTTCAGCCTCTCTCTACGGCTCCTCACCATCCACGTCCAGACACCCTCTCCCCTCTCCGGTGGTAAAATAAGTAAGTAATCACAGCATGCCCTTCTTTTCCCTTATCAGCCGACTTGTTGACTACCTGCCCCCCCCTCCCCCCCCATCATTCTCGGCCTGTTGGTTAAGATCAGGGGTAGAAAACCAACTTCCCCGAGACTGAAAGGCCAGCTCTTCCCAGCCAGGCCTGCACCCAGCAGGGTGCCCACCACAGGACAGGAGGCCTGACAAAGCTCCCCAGTGCCGCCACGCCCACCACCGCAGAAGTGATGGGATTTCAGCGAGGGGGCAAGTGGACAACACTGACCAGCTCTCCACCTGAGGGAGAGGCAGGCCCCATGCAGCCGCTCAGAGTGCAGCAGGAAGCACCACCTGCCGTGCAGTCAGGCCACAAACCACGGAAACCTGGGGCCGACCAAACCTCCCAGCGAACTGCAGCCCCGGAAGCACAGATCCACCCGCAGTCACGGCCCCCAGCAGGACAGCGGGCGCGTCCTGTGTCGTTGACTTTTAGAGACGGCCCGGGACGCTGGAGCACTGACTGGTGTCTGACATGTGGGAGCTGCTGGGAGTGACAATTGGCAGGCTCTGCAGAGCTGTGCCGAGTGTCCGCCCTTCGAGACCTGCTCCAAAACAACGCCCTGGGGGCGAGACTGCGACACCAGGCAGGGGGCCGGGCTGGGCCGTTTCTCAGCAGGAACACAGGCACGAAATGCAGAGAGGCCTTCCCGCGCTGCACACAGAGCAGTCACCGGGAGCTCGGTCACCAGCCCACCAGCCAGGAGAGGGGTCAGAGCGTCAGCCACGGGCGGGGGGAGCAGGACGGGGAGGGTCTGGAGGACAAGGCCGAGAGGACAACTTCTGGGAACCCCCTTCTCCACACTGCAGCCTCGTGTCCTTCCCGGCCGGCACAGACCTGGGTACACTGCTCCTAGTTAAAACCCTTCAGTGGTCTCCAGGGCCCTCGACAAAGACCCAGCACAGCCTGCAGAACCACCCGGCCCGTCCTTCCTCCTCAGGGAAGGCTGCAGTCCCCACACAGAGACCCAGGCACAAGCATCTTTTAAAAACTGTATTTAAAATAGGTTATAAAAGCTAAAAATAAATTAGCAAGAATAATAACTATGCTCCACAATATAGAATAAGGAATAGTTTACTTGAGCTGGCCCACTCAATTTCTTATAAAATACTACAAGACTTTTTTTAAAAAAGATATATTTTTTATTGATTTCAGAGAGGAAGGAAGAGTGAGAGAGAGACAGAAACATCAATGATGAGAATCATGGATTGGCTGCCTCCTGCACGCCCCACACTGGGGATCAAGCCCCCAACCCCGGCCTGTGCCCTGATCGGAATCGAACCTGGGACCTTTCAGTTCGCTGGCCGACGCTCTATAACAGGGGTCCTCAAACTTTTTAAACAGGGGGCCAGTTCACTGTCCCTCAGACCGTTGGGACTATAGTTTAAAAAAAACTATGAACAAATTCCTATGCACACTGCACATATCTTATTTTGAAGTAAAAAAACAAAACAGGAACAAATACAATATTTGTATTTGCATGTGGCCCGCGGGCCGTAGTTTGAGGACCCCTGCTCTATATCCACTGAGCCAAACTGGCAAACGCAATACTACAGGATTTTTAACAAACAAAATAAAGAGTGTGTTACTATGGAAAGTGTGAGTGAAAACACAATCATTAAATGTGAGATTTGACTAATGCCCTAAAAAAGTATTGTCCTTAAAATACCCTCCCATGTCCTTGAAGTTCCCATCACACTTTACCTTAGAAGAGCCATTTCCGTGTGCGCAAACCCTGTCAATCAAATCCTGACCATCCGGTGGCCCGTCCGTTGGCACTAACCGTGGTTTTACGATACTTAAGTTCCTGTCAGTCATCCTTTCTGTTTGATAAACTGGACAAGTCAGCACCTCTAAGTGCAGACTCAGGGCAGAGCACGTGCAAGCAGAGCGCCCGAGCGCCGCGAGGGGGGCTCCGGAGCTGGCTGCCCGCCCCGCCCCGCCCTCTGTGGTGCCTCCTCTCAAAGGCAGTCAGTCCTCCCGGGAGAGCTGGGATAACTACAGGAGACCCAGCCGTTAGTATAAGTCACACAGCCCTAACAGAACCACAGAGATTCGGCCCCGGGCCAGCCCTCTGGGTGGAGTTAAAACAGCATTTCGTGTGCAATGACTAATCACTGAGTCATCAGCAACGCACCATTTTCAAAACACCCTCACAATGTCCATGTCAGTTCAGTAATTGCATAAAAAAATAGTATAACAAAGTTTATAGATATTTTCTCTTTCTAAACATAACATTTTAGCCCCACAGAGGCCCCGTTAATTCAATGGCATTGAGGAGTGACAAGACACACACGCTCACCTGAGTGCATACGTGTAGCCAGTGTTCTCGGGCACACACTGAGGCGGCGTGTATATGTGGAGCCGAGAAAAGTCCATGTTCACAGTCTCAACTCATACTGCAGAAGGTGGAAAAAGCAAGTCAGGTTAGGTGAGAGCACACGCAGAGGCCCTGCCTGCCGACCACTGCCCGCTAGGCAGCCTGCCGCCACCGTCTACTGATGGAGCAACGCTAGCGAGCAGTTCTGTGTTTCTTATCTTTAAAACAAAGGACAGAAGGTTTTCATGATTACCCGTGAGTGCAGGAGCTCGGCTGCTATACACAGTCCCTAAAGGACAGACCCATAAACACACCCGGGAGACACCGGATCGGCTGACTTGTAATTACGAAAACGGGCACTTCCCAAAGACCAAGGACCCATCTCACAGCCTATTTTTAAGTTCCCGAAGGAGTCGTGTGCTCTCATGCTTCGGAAATAACTTTCCGTTGCTGTTAATTAAAACAGACAGACTCTACTGCACAGCCAAGAATCACCCCGTGCGTCCCTAGACAGCGAAGTTTCCAGAGTCAGAAACTGCTTAAGGCACTGTTTGTACTTTTATTTTCCCCCAGAAGAAAACATTATTTTCAAATTAAAAAGTGTTGAATTGAGCACACTGCTTCTCAGGTTGTCAGCTAGATTTCTTTGGAATGATTCAAACTTTCCTCTGTCTAAAAACATTCTTCCTCTCTCTCTCTCTGACATACACACACACACAGTCACTCCAACTTTTTTTTAATGCTCATAGTAATAATGCGAATCACAATCTGTTGCTGAATAATCTAAAGGAAGATAAAAGTAAAAATAAAAACCATCCTGGACAAAAAATATTTATGTATAAATGACTGATTTCTACAGAAATAGAACAATCCAAAAATTTGTATGAAACCACCCAAAACCCCAAATAGCCAGAGCAGTCTTGAGAAAGAACAAAGCTGGAGGCATTATGCTCCCAGATTTCAAACTATATAAAAAAGCTACAGTAATTAAAACAGTATGGCATCGGCATAAAAACGGACACATAGAGGAATGGAACAGAGAGCCCAGGAGTAAACCCTCGCACACACGATCGGTTACTCGACGACACAGGAGGGAACGCGCGGTGGGGAAAGAACGTGCTGGGAAGACTGGGCAGCCTCGTGCCGACAGTGAGGCTGGACTGCTGTCTGACACCGAACACACACCTGGATGTAAGACCTGAAAAATGAAAGAAAACCTAGTGGTGGCAATAAGCTGCTTGCACAGGTCTCGGGTGTAACTCCAAAAGCAAAAGCAAGCAGGTGGGACCACATCAAACGAAAATGGTTCTATCAGCAAAATGGAAAGGTAACCAACCAAATGGGAGAAACCATTAACAAGTCATATATCTGATAAGGGGTAAGTATCCAAAATATATAAAGAACTCTTACAACTCAGCAGCAAAACAACCAACAGTCCAAATGAAACACGGGCAGAGGGCCTGAATAGACATTTTCCCAAAGAAGATGTAGAGGTGGCCGACCGGCACGTGAACAGGTGCTCACATCACTGGTCCCCAGGGACGGGGAGACCGGAACTGCAGTGAGATGCCACCTCACACCTGTAGGAAGGCTGTCATCAACGAGCCAAGAGCTACGTGTTGGCGAGGAGGGAGGAAAGGGAACCCTCGTGCACTGCTCGTGGGGATGTAAATTTGTGCAGCCACTGTGAAAGCAACGTGGAGATTCCTCAAATAATTACAACTAGAGCTGCCACAGGCTCTAGCAATTCTGTTTTTTTATCCGAAGAAAATGAAACCACTAACTCAAAGAGACTATGTCCTCCATGTTCCCTGCAGCAGCATTTACAACAGCCAAGACATGGACGCGCCAAGTGTCCATCAACAAATGAGCGAACGCAGCAGCTGAGGTGCATGCACACAATGGAGTGTTATTCAGCCACAAAAAGAACGCAATCCACAGCACGGATGGACTCCTCGGGCATTCTGCTAAGTGAAGTCAGACAGAGAGGCACATACCATAGGATCTCTCTTACAGGAAATTAATTTTTTTAATTTTTAAATAAATGAACAAACAAAAATATTAGAGAACAGAACGGTGGTTGCCAGAGATGGGAAGTGGGGAAAATGGGTGAACTGTTTGGAGTTTTATTAGTTTAAATAAATTGAATTTTTAAAATGAAATTAAATAAAATGATTTGTATAAGCTAAGACAAATGTACTTCACACCACTTTCTGTGAAACAATCTAAATATTCTTTAAAAAATGAAGTACCCATAGAAATAAAGGCCAGTGTTTATACATAAAAATTTTATTATGCCTATTAATTTCACCAAATACTACAAAACTCCTGCATTTTAACCAACATCCCAACGTTGCTTGGTTCCTCCCGGGACCCAGCCCCCAGCCCACACACGCAATAAGCACGAAGCACTCTTCCCTGCGTCAGTAACACACCCTTAACCCTCCGACGCCCGTGAGACGCTACTTCACCAGGAGCTGCTCGTACCTGTTCAGCGGCCTCGCTCCGTCACTCGACCCCACCCTTCCGTGTGGCTCAGAACAGGTCCCAGGAGGCTCAGCCACCAGGAGCCGGTGGATGGGCTCCTCCCACTCAGTGAGGCCAGGCCCGGCGGGAACTGAGCCACACCCAGCAGCAGGGCACTGAGGGCTCCGACCAGGAGCCGGTGGATGGGCTCCTCCCACTCAGTGAGCCACACCCAGCAGCAGGGCACTGACGCTCCGGGGAGGATGTGTACTTGTGACTCACTAGGCAACCAGGGCCTGCTGCACGGCACCAGGACTGACGCCCCACTGCTGCTCATCCTCTGGGGGAGAGCCGCCTCCTTTTATTTGTCCCTTTTAGTTCCTCACTCACAAAACCCAAGCTCCCTAACCTCATTGCCAAAGTGATCTTTCACGTAAATATTTAAAAATATTTTTTAAATATTTTTTATTGATTTTTTACAGAGAGGAAGGGAGAAGGATAGAGAGCTAGAAACATCGATGAGAGAGAAACACCTATCAGCTGCCTCCTGCACACTCCCTACTGGGGATGTGCCCGCAACCAAGGTACATGCCCTTGACCGGAATCGAACCTGGGACCCTTCAGTCCGCAGGCCGACGCTCCATTCACTGAGCCAAACAGGTTAGGGCTAAAAATATTTTACAGTCCTGCACTGTGACCATCAGTAACCCAGGCTGCCTAATCCGACCGCTCTCTACAGCTGGCAGCGCCAAGTGCTCCGCGGCTGAGAGTTCCTGGGACTGGTTCACAGATCACTGCGCCAACCAGTGATGGCGTTGAGCTTACAGACCAGGACTGTGATGCGGAGGCACCAGAGCACCGGCTCCGAGGGACAGAGCCCTGCCACCGGGCTCACATCCCAGCCCTGGCACAGGCACAGCGGGTCTGGCTGTGGCTCAGTCATTGGGCCTGGTGAGGAGGACACACACAGGAATGTGAACCTACAGCCTTTATTTTAAAAAATTACATTAACACGTTCTCACATTTTCATCCACCTAAAGAGACAGATTGGGTCACTTCTCATGCGTAACAAACGATGTTTTCAGAAGCTCTCAGAGGTGCGGACATGCTATAACCACGTTCCAATGAGACGCAGACGAAGCTGGGCCGCACCCCTCCCAGGTCGCTGTAGGCCTCAGGCCACGGCTTACAGAGAAATGGAGCTCCTTGTCTCTGAAACAAAGTTCTATCAAAGAGCCGAGGGCCACGACTGGCCGTGACGGGACTGCAGCAGCGAGTGACAGGCTAAAAACCCACAGCTGACAACGGGGCACAGCTGAGTGACAGACACAGCGGTACATTTTTGGTAAAATAGCTACACGTGTGATAAAATCCCAAAGGTAAGCCCGCTGGAGGAACAGCAGCAGAAGCGTGGGGATCCAGGCAGTGGGCTCAGGCCCGGACGGCGGAGAGACCACTGATGCCCAGGGCCAGCCTCAGCAGCCACCAGGGCACAGGGTGCTGGTCAGAAGGCCTTGCTTCTCCCTGCTCAGGCCAGTTTGCTCCGTAAGCACATGAGTTGAGTTCCATGTTATGTTCTCAGGGACAAGCATCTAGCATAAGGCAGGCCCGTGGCCGGCGCAGTGCTGCCTGGGCCCTGGTCTGCACAGCCCAGGACCAAGTGAAAGGCATGGAAGGTGTGCCTGACACAGGACTAACGCTCCCTTTGACGTCAGCTTTAACTCTGTGGAATAAAGTCATAGAGCCTATGCTTTAAATTTTTAAAAAGAAGGTCGTTTTCTTCTGAGTTAGCAATCCCTGAGAGGGAAGTCACTCACCCCTGGCGGAAACAAAAGACCAAGTCTGTCCACGGGGCCGCAGGCCGGGACGGCTCACTGGAGCCAGCGCCAGCTCCTCCGAAGCCTATCTGAGCTGAAAGCTTATCTACTGAAAACCAAATAGACATGCTGAGCATTTCAAAATGCGGCTTCCAGTCCGGTTTACATCACTGCTAATTAAAGCCCACATGTGACCTGAGAGCCTTCCTACTTGTACCCGGGCAGAAGACGCGGCCTCCACCGCCTCAGCCTGAGACTCCAGGGAGGTCTGACTGCCTTCAACTTCTGAGGAGTGTTGAGACAGCCAGGGGAAACGGTCGGAACACAGGTTTAATGGCATCAGAAAACCCTGTAAAGAATTTGAAGTTAACATTTTGCAAATTGATGTGAAAAGAGGGGCCCTGTCCCGGCTTCACTGTCTTTGTTTTTCCATCCCTTCGGGGCCACTCCCTTTGTTCCCCTAAAGTGTTGTCCCTGGTCGGACCCGTCCCAGGCAGGTCCCAGGGAGTGGCCTGGACTGCAGGAGGGAGGCTGTGAGCTACCAAATGCCTGCCCCACAGGGAAAGGGGCTGGGCTTGCATCAGGCCTCCCCCAGGCTGCCCAGCCCAGCAGGCCGCAGGCAGGGGAGCAGGGAGCCTCTCCTGCCCCCGTACAGAGTACTTCTTAGGGTGGACAGCTTTCGGTTTTGAGCTGCCAGACCTAACAGGATGCTCGCACCCCAGGAAATGTGGGCCAAGAGTGCCACCTGCAAGGGAGCAGGAAGCCCCGTGCTTAGGTGCCCGGGCCTCCTCCACCTGCTTTGCTAGGGAGGACATGCAGGCCAGCAGCTCAGGCCAATGCACATGTCCTGCTTGGGCTGCAAACAGAGCTAAGGTGCTTCTTAAATTACCTCGGGCTCCTCCCTCAGCACCTCCACCTGCTCCAGCGGCTCTGTGACATTTACACCAGGTGGGAGAGAGGAAACTGCAGCACTGTCAGGCTCTGAAGCTCTGAAGTGAGGCTAGCCCCACTCTTTCCCGGGGCACTCAGTCTGGAGGGAAGGGGTGCGGTGGCAGAGCCCCTCACCACTGCCAGCTCCAGCAACGACTGGTGCATGAGCATGCAGGAAGCAGTCGGGCCTGCTGGGAAGGCACTGTCACTGGTTGAGCCGTGACGAAGCAGCTGCAACTCCAGGGAGCCCAGCTGAAACAGGGTAGCTGACGTGGCAGTCCCATTAGAAACCTCCTCACCCCGTGGAAGGCACGCCGCCCGACCCCATCAGAGCTGTGCACCGAGAGCAGCAATCCAAGGAGGCAGCGACAGGCAGGACCCTCCACCCAGCCCAGCACAGCTCCGGATGCGCCATCTGCCACGGTGCCCTGGGGAGCTGGCCCACAGGGCTCCTCCCGCAAAACACAGGCCCTCAGGGACCCGCTGCTGCTGGGCTGTCCCCTCAGGACCTTCCAGAGAAAAGGGGGAGGGGAGACAACACACACACACACACTTGCCCCGGCTCCACCCTCGCTCTCCTTAATCACCTGCGTTGGTTCCAAAGGGCAGCTGTGCCCATTTAGGCCTTTCATTATTGTAAAGACTCACCTTTAAAACTAAAATTCCAAGGTGCGTGCCCCTTTAAAAATCAGTACTAAACCTTAACATAATTACTCTGCTCAGGATCTTAATTCTGTAAAACCAAATAATGTGAAGACTAATAAAAACAATCATTATTTCTGCCTATAGACTTAAAAAATTGCAAACTGGGTCAGACACGATTATTTCCAAGACCATGTTCCAGGTAACGACTTCTACAACATCATAAACAGGAACTGGCATCTCATTCTATTTCCATTTTAAAGAAGCAAAACAATGTTTATTAAAAAACAACTATGATTTATACTGAGTCACCTTAAAAATGAACTGATTGTTTAAAACAGCCAATCAGAAATGAATGACTCTCCCCTGAAAACATGGGAAAGGGCTTTGCAGGATGCCCTGATGCTATCTGAACACCTGAGTAGTTAAACATCCAGAAAAACCCTACACTAAGTTTAGTGATAAATGACAGAGAATGGGACTTCTCCTTTTAACTTATCCCTTCTGTACCGTTTGAATTTTTTTAAGAGTTAAGTATTGGTTGTATAAAAAGCAGTTAACCCAATAAACATTACTTTCAAAAAGAAAAAAAATTAGTGCTCAGTATGAAGCAGAGTGGGGCAGCCAGACTGGCTGGGCGTGGCTCCGCTGTGGCACTCAAGAGCCGGAGGGGAGGCACCCGAACCCCACCCAGGGCTGCTCCTGGGAGCACCCACGGTACCTCCCTCACCCTCCTGAGCGGCCGCGGTGCAATCAGTTAATACACCTAACCTGCTGGGCACTGCCCTACACAGGGCGAAATGCTGTTACAAACATAACAAGTAGATTTAAAAATAAAGCAATAGAATAAAAATAGAACTCAGCTATTTTCAGCAGCAACTCTGTACTGAAAGACAGTTTCTCGCCAAGATGTGATGTTTCTTTCCTTTTTTTGGAAATGACGAAACAGCAGGAAGAGGTGGAGGCTCGATACGCTTGTTCACGTAACAACAGGACTCTGAGTTCCAGGAGCGCGATGCCTCCCTGGAGACCGCACCGCACGCCTCCCAGGACGGGCCCAGACCTTCTCCACAAGAGCTCCTCTAACAGCAATGCTCCCCGTGTTCCAGCAAAAGCCCAAAGGCCAAGGGTGTGTTCTGTGCGGGCCTCTCAGCACACAGAGCACGGACAAGTCTGCTGCAGCCTCGGGCCCAGCACGCAGGAACCGTCGGACAGCCAGTGCCCTGGCCGGGTTAGGAGGGCTGCCCACCCGGCGATTCCTAACGGAAAGAGCGTGTCCACAGCAAGCACCCTCAGCGGCACTGCTGTGCACTGACGCCTGGGGTGACCCACACCCCACAGGTTCCTAACGCTGGGAGTGGCAGACTCCGGGGGCTCCGGGCCAACAGGTGAGGCGACCAGTGGGAGGTTTGTCTTTTCCTTATGGTCGTATAGGATGCTAACCGTACTCCTATCACACAGGCCAGGGACCCCCTGCCCCCACATCTGTTACTGAGCTGGCTGACTCTCATGTCCGGCTTGGAAAGGCCTTCCCTGGCCCAGAAACACACGGGCAGTCGGTCACGGGCTCTCTTACTCTCACTGATGTGATCTACATTTCCAGCCAAGTGTAACTCACCTACCCCATCTGAGCTCCCTGTGCAAACAGTGAGGCAGGCACCTCTTACCCCCTGGAGAGCATTTCTGCCTGCTTCCTGCCTCGGAATCATCCACCTGTCCAATCACTGGCCTGCCTGCCCCACCCCCTTCAGACCAGCAGCGCCTCCTCCCCAGGGCATCACCCTCTGCCTGGGCCCCGCGGGGCGACCACCTCTTGCTGGCGCTAGACCCTGAGCTCTCGAGAACTACGCCTCTCCTGTAGTACTTAGCAGGCTCCCTGCTCTGCCCTTAAGCTGCAAATACCCTTGAGATCTCCCCACTCTGCTCCTGCCCGACCACACCCAGGAAACCCCGCCCCAGTGCTGAATGCACCAGGAAGAGCAGGACCGGCCATCTCAGTCCTCCCAGGGCATCCCAAGCACCTCTCTCCTCATCCATCAGAACAGCGGTGTCAGCCCCACTTCATTCCCAAGTCCAGCTGGGAATGCGAACCAGGAGCAGCAGGCACAGGACTGCATGTGTACATCAATGCAAACAGCCATCCACACCGTTTCCCATCGCCCTTGTAATGCCTGTCCTCTAACGCCAAGTAGCCGGCTGAAAGCGAGTGCCTTCCAGGACTAAAAAGGCTTGCAGCCTAAGTAGCAAGTGAAGCAATCATTACATTGATCTTTTTCATCGTCTAGATCAGTGATGGCGAACCTTTTGAGCTCGGCGTGTCAGCATTTTGAAAAACCCTAACTTAACTCTGGCGCCGTGTCACATATAGAAATTTTTTGATATTTGCAACCATAGTAAAACAAAGACTTATATTTTTGATATTTATTTTATATATTTAAATGCCATTTAGCAAAGAAAAATCAACCAAAAAAATGAGTTCGCGTGTCATCTCTGACACACGTGTCATAGGTTCGCCATCACTGGTCTAGATATAGCTGACATCTCCCAATAATGTTAATTAAGATGCAACCAAGCAAATGGAATGACTAAGACCAAAGCAAGCAGCCAAGCACAGCGCTGTTTTCAGGCCCGACCCCTGGGAGCGCCTCTGACCCCACTGCCAATCACTGATCTGCACACGATCACGTCCACATGACTTAAGTCCGGGACCTGCAGGGTTATTGGCACAAACGTCAAAAAGCATCTGTCACGGAGTTCTTACCTCCTCAACTAAAACTCAGAGCGAGCGACCTTCACTGAGTGTCCCTATGCGACTCAGTAAAAAGCCAAACACCAGCTACCCAGCTCGCTCCTTACAGAGTTCAGGCTGCAAGCCACGCAGATACTACTGAAGGAGAGCCACTCACAGCATCTGATTAGGATAAAGAGAATATGTAAGTATTCTTCCTCTGAAAATCCTACGTTTATTTTGGCCCAATGGGAGTGAACGGTTTCCAACACAGACCCAGCAGGTCTAGTCTAGTCTCGTCTCCTCTATCTGAAAATCAATTCCGGTAAGCAGTCAAAATTGCAACGAGTTCCAAATTTAGGAAGCGAGGGAAAGAGGAAAATGAGAGTGTTTCCAATCAACTAATAAGACTGCGGCCCCCACAGGTGGCAGGGAGCACAGCTGCCCACAGACACTCAGTCCAGTCGGGCATCACTTGTGCTCGGCCATCCCCGCTTGTTCCCACCTGCACCATGAACCCAGGGTAATTCTGGGTTCCGAGCACTCAGCCCCAATCAGCAGCGACTGACGACAGATGCTGCGTCCCCTGGGCTCACCTGAGAGGCGTAGGTAGGGCAGGCATTTCCTGCGGGCAAATTCAAACCAGCTCTGTGTGCAGAATCTGGGGACCATTTGACCATCATAAATTCAGGATGAGGAGACAATGGCTATGAGCAGACGCCCTATCAAACACAGCATCCTTTGAAACTAGATCACAAAGGAATTTCCATTTAGAAATGGTGCACTGAACATAGATTTAGCTTCCACTCTCCTCCAGACTTTTAAAAGGCATATATACAGTGGGGCCTTGACTTACGAGTGTCCCGACTAACGAGTTTTTTGAGATACCAGCTGTCTCTCAGCCTGAGTTGATAGAGTAATTTGAGTTAACGAGCTCCTTAACGAGCTCGGTCTCAGAACGAATTAAACTCGTAAGTCAAGGCCCCACTGTATACCCCAAAAGAACAAAACCAAAGGGAGAAAAGACAACAGTGAGAAACCTGGAAGCTATAAAACACATGGTGAATGAAACCTGGCTCAAAGGCTTACAATGAGGAACACTGAGAAATCATCCAATTTCATCATGGACCCCCCCTTTCCCCCCAAAGACAAGACCATGGCACCCACATACACTTGCAAGTGAGGGTGCAGGACAGAACCAAATACAGCAGGAACTGAACGCTGAAAGTCTGGGTAAGAAGCAGTTAGGCAAAACCACCTGATCATCTCAACTGGCAAGAAGGCACTTGTCGAAACCTGACAAAAGGCATTTACTAAAACCCACAGCTAACCTCACACTCCAGGGGGAAGACCAAAGAGCTTTCCTCTGGGATCATCAGGAACAGACAAGGATGCCTGCTGTCACCACTGCTACTCAGCACTCCCGGGACCCTAGCCAGAGCATTCGGCAAGGAGAGAAAATAAAAGGCGTCCAAAGGAAGAAGAAAAGCTCCCTCCACTCACAGGTGCCATAACCTCATATGTAGGAAATCCTAGGGAACTCACAAAAAACTACTACAACTAATAAGCAAATTGTAAAAGTGACAGCATACAAGTCAACAACACAAAAATTAGCTGCATTTCTATACACTAACAATAAACTGAAAATAAAATTAAGAAAACAATTCCTCTTATAACAGTATCAGAAAAAAATAACAAACTTAGGAATCAATTTAACCAAGGAAGTGCAAGACTGGTGCGCTGAACACTAGAACACTGTGAAGGCCTAGCCGGGTTGGCTCAGTGGATAGAGCGTCCGCCTGTGGACTGAAGGGTCCCGGGTTCAATTCCAGTCAAGGGCACATGCCCAGGTTGCGGGCTCGATACCCAGTGATGTTTCTATCTCTCTCTTCCTCTCCATTCCTCTCTGAAATAAATACAAATATATTTAAAACAAACAAACACTGTGAGAGGAAGAAGACATCAGTCACTGGGAGGACAGCCCCGGGCATGGCCGTCAGCCTGGTGACACTTCCCTGTGCTACTAGGAGTCGGTTCAACTATCAAAACCCCAATGGCGTTTCCTGCAGATATGGCAAAGCTAATCCTTAAGTTTTTATGAAACAGATGGACCCAAATAGCCACAAACAACCTTGAAAAAGAGTTGGAAGACTCACACTTTGAACTTAAAAAAAAGTACATTATTGGCATAAGGATAAACATATAAACTAACAGACTGAGATCCAGAAATAAACCCATACATTTATGGCCACTGATTTCCTACAAGAGGCCAAGACCACTCAAAATAGCCTCCTCAACAGCGGAGCCAGGACAACTGGACGTCCACAGGCAACAGGATGGAGTCGGAGCGCCTCACCCCCCACAGAGTTCACTCAAAACAGGCCCACGACCTAATCGCAAGAGCTAAACCATTGAAAAACTCAAACAAACACACAGGGCAAAGCTGTATTAGCTTTGATTCCACCATGGCTACTTATGATCACACCAAAAGCACGAGCAATAAAAGGAAAAACAGATAAAGTGGACATCCTCGAGAATGAAACCTTTCGTGCATCAAAGGGCACTATCAAGAGAGCAAGGAGGCACCCAGAGAAGGGACGACAGTGTGTGGGAAAGGCCCGGCCCCAGAGCCCACGCGGACTCTACAGTCCACAGAGAGACGGACCCCCTTTAAAACGCACAGAACTGCAGGGACAACTCTCCAGGGCAGCCACACAGGAAGCACAGAGAGAGACACAATCACAGCCACTGAGATCCCACCTCACGCCCACTGGGACGGCCATGGTGTAAAACAACAATCCACAGCCCGGCCGTGTGGCTCCGTGGCTGGGCCTGGACCCACGGACCTGTGAACCAGGAGGTCACCTTTCGATTTCCGGTCAGGGCAGTAGGGGGCGTGCAGGAGGCGGCCGATCAATGGTTCTCTCTCATCATTGATGTTTCTCTCTCCCCCCCTCCCTGAAGTCAATAAAAATATTGTTTAAAAACAAAAACAGAAACAAAACGTATTTTTAAAAAAAATCAAAACAATAATAAAGAAGTGCTGGTGAGGATGTGCGGACACTGGGACCCCTGCACGGTTGGTGGGGTGCAAGGCGGGTGGCCGTGTGGAGAACAGGGTGGAGGGTCCCCTGAAGTCACAGTTACCCCTGAGCCCACAGTGCAGCCCACGCCCAGGAATGCGCCTGAAGAACGGCACACAGGTGCCCACGCGGAGATGTGCACACGGGTCACCACGGCACTGGCCTCCGGCAACGGTGGAAACAACGTGAATGTCCACTCACGAAGACAAGCGAGCTGCGGGGTAGTCACACAACGGAGTGTCACTCGGCCATTGAGAAACGGGGTGCAGGGAACCGGCCGTGGATGGAGAGTGGGGGTGTAGGTGCAGGGAACCGGCCCTGGACGGAGGGTGAGGGTGGGGGGTTCAGGGAACCGGCTGTGAACGGAGGGTGGGGGTGTAGGAGCAGGAGCAGGTGCGGGTGCAGGGGCAGGAGCGGGTGCAGGAGCAGGAGCAGGAGCAGGAGCGGGTGCAGGTGCGGGTGCAGGAGCGGGTGAGGGGG
>NW_005355029.1:330432-339700 GCF_000412655.1 Myotis brandtii | reverse complement strand
GGAGATTGAGGTCCCGGTTGTGCAGACCTGCCGCTGTCCCGGCCGCTCGCGCCTGTGCGCACTGGCGGTGGCCGGGGGCGCATGGGACACGCGCATTTATGGGACTACGGGAAAGAAAGACGGTCAAGTGTTTTAAGATATTAAGATATTACTTGTGTTAATGTGTAATATTTTGGATATACTAGCTAATTAAAATACATTCTCCAGTTATGTTTCTTTTTACCTGCCGCTGTCTCCGGCCGCTCGCGCCTGTGCGCACTGGCGGTGGCCGGGGGCGCATGGGACACGCGCATTTATGGGACTACGGGAAAGAAAGACGGTCAAGTGTCTCAGTATTTTAAGATATTACTTGTGTTAATGTGTAATATTTTGGATATACTAGCTAATTAAAATACATTCTCCAGTTAACTTCATCTGTTTCTTTTTTAAAATATATTTTTATTGTTCTCAAAGAGGAGGAAGAGGGAGAGACAAATATCACTGCTGAGAACCATCAATGGCTGCCTCCTGCACACCCGCCACGGGCAATGGAGCCTGCACCCCAGGCGTGTGCCCTGACCTCCTGGTCCCATGACCCCACACTGCCACTGAGCCCCTCCAGCTGGCATCATTTGTTTCTTTTTTTACTGTGGCTCCTAGGAAATGTGACATGGCATATGTGGCTGGAATGCTGTTTCTAGTGAGCGGAGGTGTTAGTGGAGGCTTCTGGGTAAGGGTTCTGCACTAAAGGTGGATCACAATCAATCTTCTTCCTGCCAATATTACAAATGACCAAAGGCAGCTTTTTAAAAAAGTTCAACATCCCATGGACCAAGAGGTCCTGCGTTCAATTCCTGGTCAGGGCGCACGCCCAGGAGCAGGCTAGATCCCCAGTAGAGGGTGTGCAGGAAGTAGCCAATTGATGTTTCGCACATCAATGTTTCTCTCCCTCTCTCTCTCTCTCTCTCCAGCAACACTGAACGAGGAAGGTGCAAACTCACATGGTATAAGAGGGGGAGGAGACAAGATTCTGGTGAGGGTCGGTGGGGCCCTGGTAGGTGCCAGATAATAAAAGGGCGTCAACAAAACCCTGAGGGTCCTTAGGAATCCCCACCCACTGGGCTGCTGGACAAGCAGCAGGCGCTGGACCAACCGTGCCTGGAGAGCCTCCCTCACAGGACCACGTCCACCCTGCCTGCCTTCCATCTGGTTTGTGTGGGCTTCACTGAGTCCAACTGGTTGGTCTGATACCCACTGGACTGAACTGGCTGGAGCTGGTCTGTACCAGGGAGTTGGTTTCAATGAGCCCATCTGGTACCTAGCGGCTCTGGCGGGGGAGGGCCTGGTCCAGCTCCTCAGGAGGAGGGGGGGAGGGGGGAGAATTCTCCAGGTGATGGAATCCGTGGTAATGGTCACGACAGGGAACCTCACCTGGAGCCCGAGGCCTTACAGGCTGACTGCGGGAGGGGAGGCAGCTCCGGAAGCAAGGCCAGCCCTGGGAGTCACGGGGACCAGGGCATGAGCCACCTTCAGGAAGGGATGAGCTGTTCACTGAAAACCGTGTGTGCTCTACGAGTCCACGTGTGTGCTCTACGAGTCCACGTGTGTGCTCTACAAGTCCGTGTGTGCTCTACGAGTCCACGTGTGTGCTCTACGAGTCCGTGTGTGCTCTACGAGTCCACGTGTGTGCTCTACGAGTCCACGTGTGTGCACACACGCACCCACACACACAAACACGCACACCTACATCAGGCACAGAAACATCCTGCTGGTGGCTCTATCCAAGCAGGAGTGTCAGGCTGGTTTCTTATTTGACGTTATCTGTATTTTGCTCAATAAACTCAATAAAACTGTTTCGAAGTGAATGAAAACCTAAAGGAAAAGGAACCCTGTGATGTGTGAATGAGCGAGTAAGGAGCGGCCTTCTCAGCAGTGGGGGAGGAGGAGTTTTTAAACGAAACGGAAAAGGCACAAACCTTATGGCGGAACGTTGATGGCTCTGATTACATCGCAATGAGAGATATCTGTTCAATAAAAGATGCGTGAGTAAGCCAGCAGCCAGGTGAAGAGCAGAAGGTACTTGCGATGTTAAAAACAGGCAAGGGGCTACCATTTAGAATATACAGAAGCTCCTGCATATCAACAAGAAAAAGACAGGAATGCAACAGAAGACTGGGCAAAGGAGGTGAACAGGCAATCCACAGGGAAAAAACCCAGAATCCACAGGAGCCCAAATCCACAGGGAAAGGAACCCAAATCCACAGGGAAAGGAACCAGAATCCACAGGGAAAGGAACCAGAATCCACAGGAAGAGGAACCCAAATCCACAGGGAAAGGAGCCCAAATCCACAGGGAAAGGAACCCAAATCCACAGGAAAAGGAACCCAAATCCACAGGGAAAGGAACCCAAATCCACAGGAACAGGAGCCCAAATCCACAGGGAAAGGAGCCCAAATCCACAGGAAAAGGAACCCAAATCCACAGGAAGAGGAACCCAAATCCACAGGAAAAGGAACTCAAATCCACAGGGAAAGGAACCAGAATCCACAGGAAGAGGAACCCAAATCCACAGGGAAAGGAGCCCAAATCCACAGGGAAAGGAACCAGAATCCACAGGGAAAGGAGCCCAAAATCCACAGGGAAAGGAACCAGAATCCACAGGAAGAGGAACCTGAATGCACACCAGAGTTCTAGGAGATGCTGAAGCTCCTAGCAATCAGAGCAATGCACGTCGGGGCTGCTCCACGCCTCCGAGCCCGTCCGAGTGGCAACAATCAGCAAGGAGATAACTGAGTGTTGGCGGGCACGTGGAGGGCACAGGGACACGCGTGCCCCCTGACCTTGCAAACCCGCTCCCTGGCCCACGGGAAGGGGATGGGACCGGCCCTTCCTGCCGAGGGGCCCAGCCTGACCTGGTCTGTGAGGTAAATGGACAGGCAGCGTCCCCGAGTCGGGCAGCGAGGACATTAACTCCTCCTCCAAACCAGGACACGGCTGGGTTGCCCCAAGCGAACGGGACAGCTGGTTAATTTTATGTGACAGCTGGTCTGGACCACGGGGTGCCCTGCTGTGTGTCCAGCGTCCTGGAGGGTGTTTCAGGATGGGATGGACATGTGATTCAGTAGATGAGTCCAGCAGGTGGCCCAGGCCACTGCAGGCCGAGCAGGAAAGGTCTTCCTCTCCACCTGGTGGTCTCTGCCCTGGGACGTGGGTCTCCTCTGCCTTGGACTGCGGCCAGACCAGAGCCCCCCTCGCTCCCCTGGTCTCCCCCGCCTGGGACTCAGGCTGGCCCAAAGCCTCTTGCTCCCCTGGTCTCCAGCTCGACTTGGTCTCCATACTGTGCAAGCCAATTCTTATTTTATGTTCTTATCCATTTTAGATTGTTAACCACAAAAACCATTCAAACCTTAAAGAATTTCTGTGAGTTTACTTGAGCCAAACTGTCAACAGTTGCCGGGAAGCAGAACCTCAATGGATTGGGATAATGCTCCAGAGAACGGCGGTTTTCTCATGTTTTTATACATTGCAATCGAAGGAGGGGAAGTAGGCAGGTTACATGAAATCCATTGGTGATAGATTAGGGAGGTGGGAGAAAGCAAAGGGTGGGGGGAGAACCTCTGGAATTGGATAAAAAGTAAAATGATAGACACTTACTTAGGTGGGGGCAGGATATTAACAGTCAACAATTACCATGATAACAATAACAACCAGGAAATTCATGGTCTCCTGTCCTGCCACCCAGGGCATTTGGTTGTGCCCCAGGGGTAGGGGTAAGTATGGGGAATTACATTTCATAGGTCTGTTAACTTAGATGCAAAAAGACAATAGGCTCAATTAGGGTAAAAATTTACTTCCTCAGGGAAAATACCAGCCTAGGACATGACTCCCCACCATCACTGCTTTTAGTTAAGGCTTTAATTTCAGACCATCCTTTGTGGTGACTTTAGGTCTTTAAGTTTGCAAGACTGCCATGCAGGCCTTCCTGAGCTTGTCAGGTCAGCATGTGGCCTTTTTAAATTTTTTTCGTCCACAAGATAAACACAAATTATCTACATATATATAAAAGCTCCCCGCCCCCCCCCCCCCAAGCTGGTTACCCTCTGTGTGTGGGGCAACCGGCGGGGCAGGGGCCTTGGCCTGGCGCTGCCCATGTCTGCCGCCACCCACCCTGGTTCCCTGTTCCCCATCAGGCGATTGGAGCCAGTCGGTCGGTCAGTCGGTCGGGGAAGGGACCAAGAGGTTGGCCCGCAGGCCTTGATCAGGCAATCAATTGGGGCCTGTGGGCTGGGGACAGCTCCTGCATTGAGTGTCTGCCCCCTGGTGGTCAGTGCACATCATAGCGACCTGTCATTCTGCTGTTCGGTTGATTTGCATATTACCTTTTTATTATATAGGACTAGTGACCCAGCACGTGAAATCGCGCGAGACCCAGGACCCCAGACCCTGCCGCGCCCCGGGACTCCCCCAAGTCCCGTTGTGCCGCGAGACCCAGAGTCAAGTCCCTGCCCACCCATGTGCTCCTCGCCGCGAATGCCGCCTCCTGGTGATCGGTCTTTGGTTATTACGGCGTTACGACCACTGGGTTTTTATTATATAGATGTTTGATCTCTATTAAGAATTATTTTGTATTTAAGACATTTCTTATGAACACATGACTAAATGAGTGTTATGTGTACAAACAATATATTCACATATCCTACAGATATCTACATGCACCACAGAGATAAAAAATTGGGCTCCACTTATCCATCATACAAACGAACAGAACTACAACTTAGTTACAACTGCATGCATTGCGGCGTTCACGGAGAACAGCAGATTTAAGGTAGAGAAGCAACACATTCAAGCTTTCTCTACAAAGAGTCCCTTTTAGACTTTAACCCATGGGCGTGGAGTAAAATACCGGGTATGAAGGATGGAGGTGACACATCGGGTTATTTTCCCCAAAGGGTTAACGGGAGGAGGTGGGTGGGGCAGCCAGCTGGAGCCGTGTGACCTTGACCAAAGTCTGAGCCGCCGGGAGCCCCAGCTGCCTCCCTCAGCAGGGTAAGGATGTCTGCCCCAGGCCAGGGCCTGCGAGAACCGAGAACGGAGATGGTGTGCGCCCGGTAAACAGTGCCCTTGTTACCTAAGGAGGACTGTAGGAAACCTCCCCTCACCACCGTGCCAGGGGGCTCAGGGCAGCGGCAGTGGGGGCAGCTCTGGGAGTAAACCAGTCCCAGCCCAAAGCCCACTGGTGTCTGGGGCCGGGCAGGGGCTCAGGCCCCGAGTGGGCGGGCTGGCTGTGGGCAGGTGGGCCGGGCTAGTTCAGAGTCCGTAAAGCTGGGGTGTAAACTAGCAGGTCCAGCTCCTGGGTGTGGTGGGGCCTGGCTCTTAGCTGCCTGGAAATCAACCTTTGCTCCCACAGACACGGGACGGCGAGCAGGCGCTTGTCAGAGCTGGTCCACAGCTACCCACCGGCTCCGGTCAGCTCCGGACGCCTGGGGACTTCCTTCCCTCACCACCCCCCGTGCCACCTCAGGTCTGCTTTGGGGAAAGCTTGGCAGCGGCTGTGCCAGCTCTGCACCCAGAGCCCACTGCCCGGGTTTCTCTCTCGAGGAGACGGACACTGGGCCAGTGTTCCTCTGCCTGTGGGCGCACAGCTGGCCAGACGTGGTGACATGCTGCACCTCCCGTCTTCTCACTGCCGCTGAGCAGCCAGAGCAGCGTGGGATCGCTGTTTCACAGCTAGGGAAACTGAGGCAGGAGCCACGCCCGCAGCCTGCCGGGAGTGGAGCCAGGGGGCAGAGGCACGCAGGCCAGCTCACCGGCTCACAGCCACAAGCAGACCGGGGAGCACCGTGCTGCTGAGCTCCCAGGAGGCAGCAGCCCTTGTTCTGGGTGAGCTCAGGACCCCGGGGAGGGGAGAGACGGGCTGGAAACCGGAGCCGGGCTGTGTGCCTGGAGACCAGGTGTCGGGGAGACCAGAGGGCCAGCTAGCCAGCCCGGGGAAGGCAGGCAGGCAGAGCAGCACCACAGAGGCTCGGGGGCCTGCCCGACCTCTGCCTGTCCTGAGCCTCCATCCTGCTGGGCAAGGGGAGGGGTGCCCACAATAAATGCTGGTTTCCTCCCCAGGGCAGTGCCCTGTGGCCAGCAACGAGGCTCCCAGGAGCTGGTGTGCCCGTGGGAGAGGTAGGACCACGACAGAGAGCCGGACGTCCTGCACTGCCAGCTCGTCACCACCCAGAACCACGCGTCACTGCTGACCGGGTCTGTCTGTTGTGGGCTGGGTGAGGCGGGCGCGTCCGGATGGCTGGCGCGTGGCGGACCCCACGGCCCTGAAGGGTCCTTCCTGGTCTCCCGCTTCTGGTGGCTCCGAGGCTCCTGGCTGTGGCCGCAGCCTCGTCTATGCCGCTGTCTCGCCGGCCGTCCCTGCGTTTGTCTCCTTTTCTCTCTTCCTCCTCCTGGAGGGTGACTTGCGTTGGATTGAGGGCCCACCCTGACCCAGGGGACCTCACGCCCAGCTCTTCACCTTGATTAGATCTGCAAAGACTCTCATTCCAAATGAGGTCACATTCGAGGTTCCTGGTGGGCACATCTCTTGGGGTCACTCTTCAACCCGCTAGAGTTAACAAAACACCCCAATTCTCTGCTAAGCAAATTCATTCCTGAAAAACAAAAATTACCCCCCTTCTCATGGCCACAGGTGCCCCTGAGCATCTAGAATGGGCTTAGGGGACACAGCCACCTGTCTGCCCGGGAACACCGACAAAACACAATTACCCGCACTCGGCCGTCACTGGAATGCAACAAGTAAAAACAGCTGCTTCTTTAAAACCATGGCTTTTTGCTTTCCTGTTTAAATACATGCTATTATTTAAACAAAACCAGCATAGGACCAGTTAGTGTAACTGGTAGTAGTTATTAATAGCAGGAATCACGAGAAAAAAATAAGGCCTCAGACTGTTGGATGTGACAACGAAAACGGCAAAATAAAGCAACACTGTGCCCCAAAGAACTGTCTGCAGAGACTCACGAAAGCAGACACGATGCTGTGGACACGATCGTGAGAACATCGCCCCTCTGCTGCTTACCTGCACCAGCCTCGAAGCCTGCCTGTGTGGTGGCACTGTCCCCTCCCTCCCCCAACACCGTCCTGGGGTCTCCATCAGCCTGCTGGCCCCTGGGGCCAGCCCACACCACCTGCTCAGCAGACCCTGCAGATCGCTCACTGCATGACGCCCACCCCTCTGAAAAAGTTACACGTCAACAAATCTTTTTCAAAAACCTAATACGAGCAGCCCAACCAGCGTGGCTCAGTGGTTGAGTTTGACCTATGAACCAGGAAGTCACGGTTTGATTTTCCTGACGAAGAGCTACTAAAAGCGTAAATGAACTTGTGTGTGAGGAGGGCGGGGGGCCTGCAGCGTCTCCGGGGGAACTGGGCTGAGAAGCAACCCTGGCACAAAGCTCATTAGGTTTGGTTTTTTAAAATATATTTTTATTGATATCAGAGAGGAAGGGAGAGAGAGATAGAAACATCCATGATGAGAATCACTGATCGACTGCCTCCTGCACGCCCCCTACTGGGGATCGAGCCTGCAACCTGGGCGTGTGCCCTGACCGGGAATCGAACCCAGGACTCTTCAGTCCACAGGCCGACACTCTATCCACTGAGCCAAACCACAAGCCTGTGTGTTTTTCATCTTAAAACCGACAGAGTAACAATGGCTAACATTTAGGAGCTTGGCCTGGCGGGCCTGGCTGGGTGCATTCTTCCAGGTGAGGACCCCGAGGCTGCGGGTGGGGTGCCCACTCTGCTCAGAGTGGGGAGATTAACACGACACCCACGTCCCTGTGACGCCACAGCCGGAGCTTCAGCTGCTGTGCCAACTGCCCCCTCATGACCACAGTCTAGGAAACGTGCAACTATTTAAAAAGTTAAAAACCCGAGATCACTTTGACCCACCACTCGGGTAAATTTTGAGAACATGCTCATGTCTGTGCCGTCCCTCCACTGTGAACACTTATGCTTATTTTTATAGACGGGCAGACCGTGTGAACTATCCATAAACTTTCTCCTCAGGCCGCGGAGACCAGGCCCGGTGAAGAGACCGCACAATTTCTCCCCGTCTCCCCACGGCCTCAATGAAATGCCTGGAAAGCACAAGAAGGCAGGTGGGCAGCGGGGAGAGAGGCACCGGGAGTGAGATTTCAGCAGGCAGAGAAGGAGGAAGGAGGAAGGCGAAGGAGGAGGCGGAGGCGGTGGGGCGGGGCGGGCAGCAGGGGATCAGCCAAGTGGGGTGGGAACAACTGCTCCCTCCCACGCCAGGCAGGCAGCTGGCAGCTGGCTTGGCCCCTGGGCGGCCGTGGCTGGGTTTCCCAGGAAGTCCTTCCTCAGCCTGGCACCAGGGCAGGTCTCCAGCAGCCCCGCCCCCTCCGGGCCAACACCTGCCACAGGAAGCTCCTGCCCACCTTTCCGTGTAGGACGGGGCCTGTCGGGGACACCGAGTTCCCTGGCTAACCCAGTAAGTGCTGAGCGCACACAGACTCCCACTCACACTCACAGTAGGGACATCACATGGTCCAACTGCCCTGGACGACGGACCGTGGCCCTGGCCGGCGGCTCAGCTGGTTGGAGCGTCGTCCTGGGCACCGCAAGGTTGCAGGTTCGAATCCTGGGACATCCACTGAACCTCTCACCAGCCTGCCGTTTCTCAGACACGAGGGCTGGCCCTGATGCTGCATGTCCCTTGCTCATCTGTCCCAGGAGGGGTGAAGCCACCCTAGCCCACCTGTATTTTGCAAAAATACAGAAAGCAGAGTTCCATTTACTCTTTGCCCAGCTTCCCCTGATGTGAGCATCTTATGTAATTTTAGCACAACAGTCAAGGCGAGGGCATGAACGCTGGCACGATCCTCTGTCCGTTTGGGCTGCTATAAAATAACAAAATAAACCACAAACGGTTCTGCGGTTTACGTGTCAGTGCTGGCGGCTGGGGCCCGTCCAGGCCCCGCAGGCGCGGTGTCCGGTGGAGCCGCGGTGATGGCTCCCTTCGCGCCGTGTCCTCGGCGGTGGGAGGGACGAGGGAACCCGGGTCTCTTGTAGAAACAAGGGCGCTGGTCCTATGAGGCCCCCCTCCCAATGCCGTCACCGGGATGAGGCTTTAACGCACGAAGGTCCGCGGGGAGCGGGGAGACGAGCGTTTGGTCCACAGCAACTGCTGCCATGAACTCTGTCCGGAGCCCACGCTGCCCGTGACGTCCTCCTCCCGGGCCTGCCCATCGGGCAGCTCAGGCTCGGCCCGCG
>NW_005355029.1:322836-329334 GCF_000412655.1 Myotis brandtii | reverse complement strand
GCCTGCGGCCGCTCAGAGCGCGCCCTCCCCGGGTCACGCCTAGTGGTCAGCAGCGCCTAGAGGTCAGCGCTCTTCCCGCTCAATCCTCGCCAAACGTCAACAGGGTAGAGAGCGGAAACAGAAAGAAACACACGAACTGGGAAGAAGGCACCGCTCAGGCCCGGAAGGGACACCGAGACTGAATCGATCCCTCCGTCTGCAGTTCCCCGTTGTCAGCCAACACCGCGCGCCTCCTCCGGTTACGCTCTCCAGCACTGGACACCCTGCGGGCGACCACACAGAGGCGGCGCTTTTGCCCGTGGCACGGGTTCCAGGCCTGTGTCCCGCCAGCTCCCGGCACCATCATTTGCTTATTGGGAGGAGGCCGAGGCCCTGGGGTGCGAGGCCGCGGGCACCGCCAGGTCAGAGAGGCTGAGGTTCGTTCAGAGTGCAGTGCAGGCTGCAGCTCCCTTCAGAGACGCCGCGGGTGCCACAGCAGCACTGCCTGTGGCCTCTTAAAATGCTTTTAAAATCGTGACTCAAAGGCGTCAACAGGGAAAAAGAAGTGCTACCCAGAGACCACCTCTCCATGCTAAGATCCAGTAATCGCTTCTCTGACACCAGACGTCACACAGGCAACGCCCGGAGGTCTGGGTGGCACGGTGTTTAGAGAATCCTGGAGGATACGGAAAAGTCGGGAAGAAAGACGTCCCTTTAGGGAACATGTACTGTTCCGGCCGCGAGGCAGCTGCTGTGGGGACTCCTCTCCGTCTGGGCTCTCGCTGGTCGTAATACTTTGTTACGAAGGAGTTGACACAAACGTCACTCACACAGTGGAGAGGAGTGTGACGGGCCGCAGACGCCCACTGTGGACGCGGTGACCGGAGAGCACGAACAGCTCCGTCCGTCCTCCCTCCACCTCACATGGCCTTTGCTCCGCTTCTCCAGCTCAGCCTGTGAGCCCCGCCCCATCTGTGCCTTCCTCCTCTGCTCCTTTTTGTTGCAGAATAAATAGTATTCTGTCGGGTGGATAAACTACTTTGTTTACCCATCCATAGCTGTTGGTGGACATCTGCACTATTTCCTGTTTGGGCCGGGAACAAAGCCGCTGTGGACACGAGGGTACAAGTCTTTGCATTTCTCAACAAGACTTTATTTTTACTTTATTTTTAAAGCCTCACTGAGGATATTTTTAGAGAGAGGAAGGGAGAGAAACATCAACTGGTTGCCTCCCGCATGTGCCCAGAACAAACTAAAAATCTTCTGCAAGCGAAGGAAACCGTCAACAAAACAGGTGGCGGCGAGTTGAGTGTGTTGTCCTCTCAGCCAAGCTCACTGCCATTGATTGGTGCTTCCTGTGACACCCAAGGGCTGACCAAACAGATGGGTCTTCAGGCTGGACATGAAAATGCATGGTGCTCCAGGCAGGGGTCCTCCCGCCTTAGGGGCATCAGAGTCCCCTCAAGGCGACCACGGGGCCCCACCTCTTCTGATCCAGGAGGTCTGGGCTGAGGCCCAATAACTGGCATTTCTAACAGGTTCCCATGTGACGCGGAGGAAGGAAAAGGCAGAGGATACAGAAGGCAAAGGGCAGTTTGGGGACGAATGCCTGAGCAAGACCATCCCTGAGGGCTTCCTCCATTCCTGCAGCCATCAATCATAGACACGGCTCAGCAGGGGACACAGATGGGTGATGTCAATGGAGCCAGGGACACATCCCCTGGGGCCTGGGCTGTGTGCACTCAGATCACACCCCTTCTGCAGGCCGCTGTCCCCCATCCCATCACCCAGCCTCCCCCAGAGCCCAGAGCAGCCTTGCTGATGCCCTGCCATCTCCTGGGAGCTCCTGCCACCTGGTGTCCAGAATGGGCACTGCAGCGAGCGGTGACCACCCCTTTCCCTCCACAGGCCCAGGTTAAATCTAAGGAAAAAATGAATGGTTTCTAAAAATTTCAACTAATTATCAAAACACATAAAGACAGGCAATTATAATAAATATTTTTAATTAAGTCAAACACCAAAGCATAAATGTTAACATTTGATTGTTAGAAAACATAGCATTTGGCTTATGGAAATAATAACCACTTTAAATGAAATCTTTGAGGCACTTGGGTGTAGAAAGTGCTGGAGAACAAAGCAAAATTTACTTTCCTGCCATTGAGAGCAACGAGAATCTGGTTAAATCTCCCGTTTTCAACACTGTTAGCATCACTGACCTAAGAAAAGATTCTGACTGAATTGGTCCATAAAACATTTTAAGTTCCAGTATATTTTAAATGGGAAAAATTTCACTAACAGTTCTTAAGATTTCAAATTCCTTTAAGTCTGTTCACTGAAATGTCAATAGACAGAAGCCAAAGAAAGAATGAAAACTTTAAATCCCTTTGGCTTTTTGAATGGTCAGGAACGTCCTTGGTGGCACTGAAGCAGATGGAGCAGGAATCAGCCAGCAGCGCAGGGAGCGTAGAGGGCCAGCGAGCGCGGGCCTGCCTGCAGTGTGCAGTGGACATTTAGTTTTAATGTCCAATGAGCTGTAGGCTTTTGGCTGACCTTTCAATGAACTATAAACAGGACATAAAAATACAGAGCCACTCAGAGAACCTTATTTCAGAAATTGCCGGGTTTGAAACACCGTCCCACAACACTGCGGTTTTCCTTAGGAAATACATTCTTGCTGTCAGAGTCTTCTTGTTCGTGTCCTAGGCTGTGGACAAAAAGGCGCCCTGCTGTGGGGTGCAGGCCGCTGACCCCAGCCAGCGGGGACGAGGGCTGGTGCTGGTGCCCACCTGCGGCAGTGGCACCCACGGCCCTGCCCGGAGCCGTCACAGGGCCGGTGGCCGGGCCTGCACGTGCTGCAGCAGCCGCTCGCAGCGGGTGGGGGAGCGGTGCTTGTGCAGGACAGCCTCGGTCTCTCGCACCAGGAGGTCGGGGAACAGGGCGCTGCCCGCCTGGAGCACCTCTGTAAAACAGCAAACACCAGGCGCCACAGTCAGCACTGACCCAGAACCAGAGCCCCAGCAGCCTGGCCCGGGCACAGCAGACACGCGGCCCCTGGGACAGCAGAGTGCCCAGAGTCAACCCATGTCTACAGCGCTGATGAGTCCGACACAGGAGGCAAGAACACACAGGGGTTAAGAGTCTGTTCAGTAACTGGTGTTGGGAAACCTGGACAGATAGATGCAAAACACATGACATCAGACCACCTTCTATCACACACAAGAACGCACTCAAATGGGTCAAAGACTTAATGTAAGACCTGACACCCTAAAACAGGCAGAAGCTCTTGACACCCCTCTTGGCGATATCGTTTTGGATGTCTTCTCAGACAAGGGCAACAAAAGGACAAACAGACAAATGGGACTACATCAAACTAAAACGTTTCACACGCCACGGACACGTAAGACAATGACACCCTGCTCAGTGTTTGGTTTTGGAAAATACATCTCGCAGAGACACGTTATTTATGCTCATACCAGAGGCCTGATGCACGGAATTCGTGCCAGAGTAGGTCTTCCTTCCCTGGCTGCCGGCACCAGCTTCCCTCTGGCACCCGGGACCCAGGCTTCCCTTGCAGCCTGGTTTCGTCCGGAAGGTCATCCGGTCTAATTAGCATATTATGCTTTTATTACTATAGAGTGGGCTTCCTGTTACATTTACAAAAAAATGCTTTCATTGATTTCAAAGAGGAAGGTAGAGGAAGACAGAGAAACATCAATGATGAAAGAGAATCATTGATCGGCTGCCTCCTGCACACCCCCCCTACTGGGGATCGAACCCACAACCCAGGCATGTGCCCTGACGGGAATTGAACTGTGACCTCCTGGTTCATAGGCCGATGCTCAACCACTGAGCCAATGTGGCCAGGGCGGGCTTCCTGTTACTTTTAACAAATTAATAAATATCTCAAAATTTACTCTATTTTAATTTCTATTACGGTAACTATCACTGGCCTCACACAAAGACCAGCATCCTTTGGGGTGTCCAGTGGCCCTGAGGGACCCCCGCTGCCCTGCCTGCTGTGCTTGTGCGCCCGTCTGACACTCAGCCACGTAGAGCGGCTCGTACCCAAGTAGACACAGGAGTCCCCACAAGGCTTACCCAAGACTGCGTCCTGCACGGCGCTGTCCGGGTCATCCAGGTACACCAGGAGCTCCTTGTACAGGTGCTGGACGTCGCGCTGGTAACAGGCCTCGGCACCGTCATTTCTGATACATTCCAGCCAGACGGCCAGGGCGGAGGCAGCCGCCAGCCTCACTTCAGTGGAAACATCGTCCAGCCGTTTCAGGAGTTCTGGAGGGAGGGCAGCGCGGGGTGGGCCCGGGCCTGCGCAGGTGCTCGCCTGGTCCCAGAGGCCCCAACCTGCACCCGGAGTTTTTTCTGTGCGAGGTGCTGGGGGGGCCGCTGCGGCCCCAGCTCCTCTGCACTTGTCTGCACACCTGCCAGGTGCCCTGGCCACTCGGGCCCCGCGATGCCCAGATTCAAAGCCTGTCACCCACAGGCGCCAGGCCTGGCCACCCACCCGCCCCGACAGCACAGGGTGGGGCGTCTGCGGGACCCGCCCTCCGAGGCTCTGGGGACGGAGACGAGGACCGAGACACAACAGCTGCCAGCAGAGCCAGCGTTGCTCCTGCTGAGCCCCCAGCCGCTGCTGCTGAGACAGTCACCCCCCCACTGCGGTCTCACCATTCACAGTGAGGCTTTGATCGAACATACGCTTGTCTCACATGCCCCCCAAGAATGCTGGCCCCCACCACTGGGCGTCCTGTGGAGACTCAGCAGGCGCTGGCACACACCACACGCACAGGGGCCGAGAGGGTGGCAGGACAGCGCAGCCTATGTGGCCGGGGCCGTCCTCATACGAGGTCACGACCTCTCACCCACGAACCGTCTAGCAAGTTCAGTCCATCGTTACCCAGTGCCCCAAGTTTTAAGTTTCAGTAACTATTTTTCATCGCCAGGAATTCTTAAAACCATCTTTAAAAATCACGCAGTCTTTGTGGCATGCCAGCACAGAGCGTGAAAACGAGCTTAAGAAACAAGAACCCAGCCCAGGCATCCCTTCCCCAGCCCTGCCCCCGAGGCAGCTGCCCTGGCCCTGGGCCTCAGCCCACGGTCCACCTGCACTTCCTAGCGGATTCCTTTTCCCACGACCCTTCTTCCTGCCGTCACCGTTTTGATTCTCAGCTTGTGTGTAACGGGCGTTATCCATGGACCTTTTTGAGGACCTCACACCCATTTTGGAAGAGAACTCTGAGGGTGGGTAACCTGCGTCTCGCTCTCGGGTGGGACGGAAGGAGCTCGCTTTCCCGCTTCCCGGGGCCTTGAGGCAGGACCTCCTGGGCTCAGGATTCCGCCTGGCGGGGCGAGGTCTGGCTCCTGCATCTGAGATCCACCTGGTGCTTTGGCTCCTAAGAGGCAGTGGCACCGGGTTTCAAGTTGAGGGTGGGGCACGCCTCGCCCAGGCCTGTGCTTGCACCCAGGGGTCCCTGCCTCGCGAGGGCTGCCTCCTGGCTGCTGAGGGCACCTGAGCATCCGCCTGCTTCTGCCGTTCGCACCCATGTCCGGCCCATCTGTCTTGTTCCCCGAGTTAGTTACTCGGTGACCTTTGTATCTGTCTCTGATGAGTTGGCCTCTTACTGCCAACTTCACCGGAAGTTAAAGTAGCATTTTCTAATTTTCCAGTAAAATAAAACAGCTTTCAAATATATGCAAATGCTTTGGGAAAGAAGAATGTCCTACCAGGATAAATCTTGATGAATTTATCTGGCTCACTCGCACCACCGGAGGATTTTAAAAACGCGCTAACGATTCGGCAGGAGGTCAGTCGGGTCATCTGGGAATCTTCTTCCAGGGCGGTCAGGACCGGGGGCAGCAGCGTCTCCCGCACGTCCTCCACCTGCTGGCACCAACGCGGGCGTGATGTGCACCTGCACGCACTGGCCGGTATGCACCGGCCGTAACCACGGGCGGGGTTTGGTGCAAATACAATGGGGTCTGGATGCTATTTTGAAATTTCTACATATGCACTTGAAGCTGGATTTTAAAATCTAGATAATTTGAATAATTTTTGTTTAACTTGGTCAGTTGGTTTTTAAAAATCATTATTCACAAAGTCTCACTGAGACACAAACCCTGCACAGCCTGCATTTCCTAGCGCGACTGCCGTGTCGGAGCAAACCTGGGGCATTTTAACTGAAGTCAGGCTGTCCCGGTGCCGGTGGACCCCCCGGAGGGGAGCCCCTGGGGACACTCTTCCTTCTTCTCCCTGAACCCCCTGCTAGCTGGGAGAGGCACACACAGTGCAGGAAGCCGGTCCCCTTTGGTCAGGCTCCTGTGACTACAATCGTTATCTTGTAAAGAGGAACATTCAATGTGCAAACCTAAGAGAACCCCCAAAATGACCACAGGAAAACACCCGACTGCATCCCCCGCCCGCACGGGCCCAGGACGCCCCAGCCGCACCTGTGTGGCCGACAGGACCTCGCTGCTGATGAGGGCCCAGAGGCAGGACACGGCGGC
>NW_005355029.1:321789-322716 GCF_000412655.1 Myotis brandtii | reverse complement strand
GCGGCGGCCGTCCTCCCCGCGCGCCACTGCAGGTTGGGGACCAGGATGTCCGTGACCACGGTGTCGAGGTAGCGGTGCAGCTGCCTGGAGGAGGCACAGAGGCAGGTGAGGATGGGCCCTTCACGGGGAGCCGCCCGGCCCAGGGGGACAAGGCCAAACAGACAGCAGAGACGGAGCCAGAGCGCACCCGCGCAAGGGCCCTCTGCTCCCAGAGGAAGCGGGGGCGTGGTCACGGCCGGGCCGAGTCCCCAGGCCCCTGCTGGACTCTCCTAAAAGCTGCCTGGGTCCGGAGCCCAGAGGAGCCCAGAGGAGCCCAGGGCCCAAGGACCCTCGCTGCTCCGAGCGGCTTCCCGTCACTCCTCCGGCTCTAGGGAGGAGGCCGCGGCCACTCCACGTGTGACGACCCTACGGAGACAGGCCTACAGGTCCGACCACACCCCTCCTCAGACAGGAACCCCAGGCCTGTGCCCGGGACCCTGAGAGCAACGACACAGAGACACAGACGGTCCTGCCAACTCAGCAGGGGGCTGCCTCTCAGTGGTGACCCACCACATCGATGCCATCAGGACACCACACACCAGACCCAGCCCGGCACCGGTGGGTCCGAACGGCAGGTGCCAGCTCCCTCCACACCTGGGACGAGCCCGCACGGCACCCCCGGCCTCCGCTCAGGGACCAAACACAGGCTATTGAACAAGCAACTCCTCCCCCACCGTCCCAAAGTGGCTCATGTCTCTGCCCCACTGCCGAGAGCTCGGGGAGACGGGGTGCAGGGCCGCGACCTCCAGCAGGGGGCGCTGCAGAGCGGGGACGGAGGGAAGGGCGCAGGTCTGGAGGGGTGTGCGGCTCCCTGGGCAGTGCTGACAGGAGCGTCCTGTGCTCTGAGCGGCCCTAACGAGGCTGGAGGACCCGAGGGCCAAGCGCTGG
>NW_005355029.1:320264-321401 GCF_000412655.1 Myotis brandtii | reverse complement strand
CGGACGCACCTGGCGGGAAGCAGCAGGGCTCGCCTACCCTCCTTCAGAGCACGGCGGGACAGGGGCGCCCCGCAGAGCCATCAGGAAGCCCGCCCAAGGGGACCTGCTCGCTGTCGTGCTCATCCCGAGGAGCGCCTGTGGCCTCGTGGGTCTGCGAGACGGGCCGCGGGCCTGGAGCCAGCCCCTCGCCCCAGAGCAGGGCTGACCGATGAGCGAGTCAGTGCATCACAGTCGCCATTTCACAGCCCTAACGATCCAACCACGTGCTCCTCTTCCCCTAAGTAACCAAACCGCAGGCTTCCTCCCCCAACACTGGTTCTTCCAGCGTGAAGCTCAGCACAGCTTCCTTTAGGAACTTCGTCCACACTCGGCCAACACTGGTCCTTCCAGCGTGAAGCTCAGCACAGCTTCCTTTAGGAACTTCGTCCACACTCGGCCGTGGTCGGCAGGTGAGTGCCCTCGGGCCCACGGGGCACAGGCTCTGGTGAGCACCTGGCTGGGCTCACGCGGCCTCAGGTTACCCCGAGAAGGCCTGCCGACGGCGCCAGGCTGCACGTGGGGTGTTTTCATGGTCCCCCCTCAGCCTGGTTTCTGCAGACAAGCCGGAAATCGAAGCTCCTGACTGATGTCTGGCTGGAGGCCCAGCGGAGAGGGGTCCGTGTGGCAGCGAGGAGGGCGCCTGGGCGGCCACTCGTCTGTGGAAACGTCACGGCGACCTCGACAAGCAGGGCTCCCTTGGGGACGGTCCCCACAGCTCCCAGCATCCACCTGAGCCACTACCCAGTTCTGCAGATTTAACGAAGGTCGGGGGCCCTGGAGGCTCTGCCCCTCAGGAGACGGGAGTCCATAGGCTGCTCCCGGCCCTGCAGCCGCACTGCAGCCAGAGGCTCTCGAGGCTCCCCCACCTCTGCGACTCCATCAATTCCGTGCTGGGTGGAAAGGTGCCAAAAGGCCTTTCACACTGAGCACAGCTAATAGACAGACATTAATAGTTAATGTTCCCGGGACGTTTCCACTCAGTGGAATCTTAACGACGGCACCAGAGCGACTCGGAGCAGTGCCTCCCTGTGCGGAGCACTCACTGCTCACCCGCAGGAGCCGCTGCAGCAGGGACTCGCGTCGGGGAGGCGGGGGCAG
>NW_005355029.1:307671-320224 GCF_000412655.1 Myotis brandtii | reverse complement strand
GCGGGCGAGGGGGAGCCCACGTACCCTTGGGAGTCCACGGTCTCCTTTGCGCTCAGCAGCGCCCGGGACAGGATGGAGAGCAGCCTCAGGCGCATCTGGGGGTCTCTGTCGGGCTGCAGGCAGCTCCGGAGGACGGGGACCAGGGTGGGCAGCGCTTCTCCGAGGGCAGGGCCTGGAACAGAGCAGCCGGCTCCTGTCCCCGTGGAGGCGGGAGCCCCCACCAGACAGGGAGCAGCCCCCCGCGCGAGGGGCGACCCCGCCCCATCATGGACGTGATTATCAAAGAAAAGTCACCGAGAACATTCAGCCCCCACTCACCTAATCACTCTGTAAACTTTCTACTTCTTATGTTTTCCCAAATTATTAAAAATTAAAGCTAAGCCATGTATTAAACATCAACAAAAGTCAATTACTAAAGAAACAATGGGATTCCCTGAACGCCACGCCAGGATCTCAGACAGGCCCCAGCCCCCATGGGCACACGCACCCCCCATGCATGCACCCCGCACACAGAGAGGGCGTCGGAGGAAACAGTCAGGTGACTGGGCTGTGCGGCCAGTGTTTTCTGGGGTAGAATGTGAGGTGTGGCCCCAAAGAGTTGGTTTTCCGAGGTGCCAATCAGTGAGGCCACCACCGTGAGGAAGAGCTTAAGCTGCGAGCAGGAACAGATTTTAGGAGGCCGCTCGGGGCAGCCAACTCGAGCCCCAGATTTCCTGCCACAACGCAGGCTGGTCCCCGGACACCTGCCCAGCACCCCCATCTGGGCTGTGACCCCCGGAGCCCCGGACGCGTGGACCTGCTTGGGGAACACGTGGTCCCGCGCAGCCCCTGGCCCTGTGGCACGGGACACTCCTGCAGAGCAGCAGGGGACAAGGATGGGCTGATGGGCTGTCACACAGGACAAACCTGCCCCCGCTCCCACCCGCCTGGGGAAGGACAGGCACGGGGCGGGCAGGAGGGGCTCAGGGAAGCAGTACGGTGACTAATGGACACGAACACAGGAATGAACTAACGGGAACCAACACAGGAACGCACAGCCCGTGCACTCACAGCTGAGAACCTGGGAACAGCTGGGCCCGGCTCCGGCAGCCACTCAACCCGACCGCCTACGCTGGGCTCTGCCCGAGAGCCGCGGACACGCGTGCTGAGCGGACTTAGCTACACTCCAGCTCAGCACAATGTTCTCAGCGTTTCAAAAATTAAGGTTTGTTCCTCGCTCAGCACAGCGCAGGGCACTGGGCCACGGGCTCACCTGCGTGGGCGACCAGCACGCTGAACTGCAGGAGCTCCGGGGAGTGCGCCGTCCAGCCCCGCTGGGAGCCGCCCAGCCACTCCAGGAGGGGGCCCACGTGCTGGCGGTAGAGGTCCTGGCCGTCGCCACTGCTCTCCACCGCGGCCAGCGCGTCCTCGGTCTCCTGAACCTGGAAGGGGTGAGTCACAGGCGGGGTCCATCTCCTCCTCTGCTCAGCCCACTCGGGCCGTGTCCCCGTGAGGAGGAGAGTGCAAACCCTTGGACGCCGTCCAGGGCCGAGGACTGCAGGGGCCGGCCGCTCCCAAGTGACGCAGCGGCCCTGGTGCACATGAGCGCAGACGCCCCCACCCCCGCCTGTGTCCTCTGCTCGGTTCTTGCCCCGACAGGCCCGTGGGCGACAGTAACTGCTGCTCTGGACAGAGGATGAGGGAGGCCGGGTGCCCCCACGCGCCCTCCCGCTTCTCCGTGGGTGGGGACAGCGGTACGTCTGTCCGCAGACCTGAGCTGATGGCTGTGACCTCACGCCCGCTGCCCGCGGAGATGGCCTCTGAAACAAGCCAAGCTGAAGAGGCCCCAGGGTAGGAGGGGGAGGGAGGAGCCCTGTCCCGCAGGCCAGCCGTCTCGGCTCTCGGAGCAGCAGCTCCTGGGCCCACGGGGACGGACGTCCATGTTCTAAGCCTTAAGGCAGGGCCAACGGGACAGCGCAGCTGCCTGAACATTAAACAGGAAGTCACGCCACCAGCGTCTCTCCAGCCTTCAGCCGCGCGTGTGCACGTGCGTTAGCTGTGCGTGTGCGTCAGCCGCGCCACCACAGGGCTGGTCTGGGCGAGGACCCTCCTCCACGCCCCCTGCAGCGACACCCACACTCGGTGCCTTCACCGAGACCCGGAAGCTGGCGACTGGAGGGCACCCAGGTCCTGGGCACCCCGAGGCCAGCTCACGGGTGCGTCTCTCATCTTTGTGAGATTTACAGTCGTGATTTCATCGTCAGAGGTGGGCATCGTCACCCACAAAGCCAAGCGGGGTCCCCAGCAGGCTCACCTGGCTGCCGAGGCCCGGGGCCCCCGGGAGTGCCATCACGGTCACCAGCACTTGCATGAGCTGCAGGCCACACCCCCGGCAGTCCTCTCCACACGTGGACACCACCGCCTGCACGCACTGCAGCAGGTTCTCCCCGTAGCGCAGCTGTGAACAGGGCGGGAGCCCGTCAGCCCGGTTCCTGGGCCACTGCCACCTCACGGGGCCACGGGCATGGCCACCACGAGCCACTGAAACAACGCGCGGTGCCCGGCCACGGCGTCCAGTGTGCCAACCATAAAGGCCATTGTTTACACAATGGCCAACCGAACAATTGGGAATGAACACATTCTTGCTAATTTCATTAACTGCTTAATGGTATTTTACGCACATTTTAAGAAGTTCTTATGTGTTAGTGATGCTAACTCGTGATGGAGAATTCACTAGTGAAATGACTGGGCATCTTGGATTTGCTTCAAAACACCTCAGCTCCTCCCCGAGTTCAAGAAAAAGGTGGCGGACGGCAGACAGGAGCTCGAGAGCCGGTGAGTGACGCCTGGAGGTCTGCTCTATTCTGCTTTTGTGCATTTGAAAACCCCTCTGTGCTTCTACGTCGTCACAAAAATAAAACTCTAGGGACAAAAACGGCTTCCGACGAACGCGGGACAAGGTGGCAGGGGGCGGGGTGGGTCCGTCGGCACGGCCTGCCAGGCCTGGACACCCAGCCCCGTGGAGCTGTTTGGTGCTTACACCTGACCCCTGACTTCTCCCACGGTCCGATTAGGCCTGGGCTGGGGGACTGATTTTTTGAGGATGTGATTTTGTCTAGTTTCTAAAATGACCTACCATATGTATTTAAGGAGCGTTCATTTTAATAGTTATATTAAACATAAACATAGTGTTATGTTTAAGGAGCGGCCATTTTACCATAATTGTTAAACATAAACATAACATATACGTGAGGAACAGTCATTAAAATAAAAAGGAATTTGCTTTCTAGCACCGGCTCGTCCTTAGCACCTGAACCCTGCTGTGACCATGGCAACGGCTGGAGGAAACACTGCAGTTCTCCGTACTTAACCGGGAATTTCAATCTACCTACACACAGAGGGGGCTGCTCCTGCAACAACGCCACGCGAGCCCCAGGCCTCCGCACCCCGCACCCCTGCACCCCGAGAGACGGCGTGAGCCACCCGTGTAATCCCTTCCTCACTTCCGCTGCCTGTCACTAGACGCATTCCAAAGCCGAGGCTGCGTTCCTGCACGGAGCCCAGGCGCACGCTCGGCCGGACACCTGGGGCCGTGGCACCACGCCCAGCCCTGCAGCTCCCAGCGCCCTGGCCCCTCGGCTTCACAAGGAGTTTTCAAATTTCAGGCTGTTCTTGCAAGACATTCGCGGCCTGTTCTTACAGCTACTGAAGGTAATTGTAGGAAACGCCACCGCCTTCCTACAGACGTGTGACACACACACACACACGCTCACACATGCACAGGCTCACACTCATGCACACGCACTCACACGCCCACATGCACTCTCACTTGCACACGCATGTCTGGGGCGGGGCAGGGCGCCTCTGCCCACACGGAGGTGCAGGACACGGGTCTGTCCAGAGGAGCAGAGTGCCAGTCTCGAGGCTCGACACGCTGGCCTGGCCTGGACGGGGCTGGGACGCATCCAGAGACGCGCGTGCGATGGGACTTGATCATGAAAATGTTCCCGGATAACATGACGGCGCCCCACCTGCCCACTTACGTTCTCCGAGCCTTGACGGATGTGCGCCCCGGCCAGCTCCGTGGTGATGGCCTTCAGGTGTGGCCGCAGGGCTTCCCTCGGGCAGCCCCGGATGACTGCGGCGAGGACCAGGAGGCCGGAGGCGGAGGGCGACTTCTTCAGCATCGGCCAGAGCAGCTTCAGAAATACTTCTGGGCTGACGAACGTCCCGATCAGCTCTGCGGACCTGGTACACTGCGGAGGAAGCCAAGGGCTGAGGGCCGCCACCCCAGCACATCTGCTTTCTAACCAGAAACGGCCCTGGGCCCTCTCGGGCAGGTGCCCGAATCAGGCCCGGGCTGCGCTAAGAACGTCCCTGAGCAGAGATGACGCCGCTGGGTGCAGGCAGCGCGTCTGGCTGGTGGGAGGCTCAGTTCTGGGGGGTCCCTAACGCGGCCACCGCACAGGGCCCAGGCCCTGGAGCCCCTGGCTGTGAGGAGGGACAGCTCGCCGCACAGCTGGGTGACCCAGGGTGTGGGGATGCGAGAACACCCCCACCCCCCAGGCTGTGTGTCTCCAGATGGCCTCAGAGGACAGAGCGCAGAGCGGGATGGGGCGGGTGAGGGCATTGGGGACGGGGAGCGTCTGGTCTCAGCTGTGGGGCTGGGTCCTCGGCTGCCACCCTAGGTGCTGCCGCCGCCCAATCAGAGCGCACGGAGGGAGCGGGAAGGCTGGGAAGGGCGGGAGGGACTCACGCTGCTGACCACGGCGCCCTCCTCGTCGGCGCAGGCCAGCAGCAGGGTCCGCAGCAGGACCTCCAGGTGCTGGGTGGCGTGGTCCTCCGCGTGCAGCAGCAGCACCGCCAGCAGCCGCGCGGCCTTCACCCTGGTCCCCGCCACCCAGTCCGTGACGTCGTGGCAGATGGCGGGGAGGATCTTGGAGAGGTTTCTGAAGACGAGCTCCCGACAGCCCAGCCCTGGGCGCGTCTCTAGATGGAAAAGACGAGACGTGACCGTGAAGCTCAGAGCCTCTTCGTGCTGGCAGCGCTGTCCTTTCTAGCGACGTCACGTACGCGAGCTGCTTGGACTGAGCATGTGTCTGAGACCATGGTGCAGCCGTGTCAGAACTCCATTCCCCTCGTGGCCAAGGAACACGCGTGCCTGCAGGGACCCGTGTGTGCCCCTCCGCTGGTGGGCACCTGGGTCACTCCCGGTGGGGCTGCTGGGAGCACGCCCACACAAACCCGGGTGGGTGGACAGGCCTCCTCTCGCTGCGTGTTAAGTGGGTGCCTGGAGCCCACGTAAGCAGTTAACGTGCGGAGATGCTGCCGTGCTGCCGCAGGCCACGCGTGAGGGCCAGCGCCTGCACCCCACGCCTCTGCAGAGCTGGTTATTTATTTTTATTTTTTTAAAAAAATGTTTTTATTGATTTCAGAGAGGACGGGAGAGGGAGAGAGAGACATCAATGATGAGATGAGTGAGAATCAATGATTGGCTGCCTCCTGCACACCCCCTACTGGGGATCCAGCCTGCAACCCGGCATGTGCCCTTGACTGGAATCGAACCCGGGATCCTCCAGTCTGCAGGCTGAGCTCTATCCACTGAGCGACACCAGCTGGGCCAGAGCTGGTTATTCTGAGGCGACACAAGGTGAGGCCTTTGCCCGGCAGCAGTGGTGGCGACAACGGTCCCAGGGAGGTGCCTGGAGGCGTGTGGATGAGCCTCTTCCCGCCCAGAGCGCGGACGGCCCGCAGGAGCCCAGAATGCGCAGTTACCCACCAACCTTCTCTTTGAAAACACAACTGGCACTTTCACAACCAGAAAGCTTGCCAGGGAGAGGACAGCAGGGCCCGGCCGGGAGGGCGGTGCAGGGAGCTGACGCCGCTGTTTGCGTGAGACTGAGCAGAATTTAGCTGCAGCAGGAAAACAGAAACCGATTTCCTACTGCTTCCCCGAGTCCGACGGCAGGCCTGCAGGCCGACTCCCAGGCCCGCACAGCAGGCAGGAGGCGCGCTCAGCTGGGCTCAGCTGTGCCGAGAGCGCCAGCGTGGGCCTTCCCGCCGTGCAGGGGCCAGGGGTCAACCAAGATGGGAGTCAGGGAAATGACAAGGAGCCACACCTGCTCGGACCTGAGACCTGGCCCAGGCAGGTGCGCACCCGTTCCCTCCTGGGCCGTGAACTGAACCAGGTGCGACATGGCTGCCGGACGGAGGCCTGTCCCGTTCCTGCCCATAATGGGCAGTGCCCTGGTCCTCACCCTCGGAGCACACCGCCCTCCCGCCACCTCCCGCGGCCTCTCCTGTCTTCGCACAGCGTAACGTTTCTGACAACTATCAGGCTCTTTCCCGACACCTTCCGAACCCTGGATGAGCACAAAGCAGGGCAGCGAGCTCCGGGCAGACGTGGGAACAGAGAACACAGTGCTGGACAGGGAGCACCTGCTACAACAGACCTAGTCGACGGCTCTACTTCCTCCTAAGACAGTTAGCAAAGCCGCCTCCACGCCCGTGTGAGAGGCCGCGCTGTGGGTACTTCCTTTCCCTCGAGCGTTACCATGGAAAACAGCCTCAACAGGGACGACTTCACAGCAGAGGAGCCCGGGACGCGGTCACCTGCCGCTGCTGGGCCGTTCAGGCACCTGCCGGGTGCCGGGTGCCTCCTGGCCAGGGGCACTGTCAGGTGAACACCGACGGGGAGACAGCGGCGAGGCCCTGCTGAGCTTCCCGCCCGCGGCTTCGCCGTAAAGGGCTATTTCAGTGCCGTGACTGGCACCTCACACCTGTGTCCTCAGGAGGGGCCGGCCCTGACCAGACCTGGCCCAGGTGCCGCTGGACAGGCGTGGTGCCCGCGTGCGGTGCCTCCCAGCAGTCACGTCACCTTCTCAAAGCGGGTCTGTTAACCGCCCAGGTCTGTGCCTCAGCCACACATCAGACCGTCCGCCTCACAGGTGAGAGGACAGTCACCCACCCACCACACCTGCTGAGCGACTGCACCCGCATACCTGCCCCAGGTGCCGGACGCAGGCACAGACAAGCCTGCCCTCTCGGACGACGGGGAGAGCAGAGGTTTTTACTCAGAAGCAGCACCCTGTCTGCTGTGGAGGGAGGCAGGTGGGGGGGAGGACACACTGAGGAGGGAGCCCAGGGCCCGCTGGGCCGCCGGGTGGGGACAAGCGGGGGCCTAGGAGCCACACAGCACAGGTCTGACCAAGGACCAGGTCCAAGACGGCGGAGAAGCCTCGACACCCCTGAACAGGACAGAGAACCCAGCTCAACACCCTGTGTGGTCCTGCCCAACACCCACAAGGCGACACGCCTCACCGTGCCCGGGCCTCGGGCACACACGGGGCAGCCCCCACCCAGCCCCAGCCCCCAGCCCGCGGCTCAGCATCTGCCGGGGAGGACAGTCACGCAGAACCTGTGTGCAGGTGGGGACGCTGGCCTCACAGGACGTCACCAACATGACCGACCGAGATGTCCCTCAAGTGGAGACAGACACACAGACTGGCCGGGAGGGGAGGCGCCCAGCGACGAGCCCTGCGCAGGCCCGGCTCCAGCTCCACGCTGGGCTCGCCCTCTTCTCCTGGGACAGGCTCTCAGGCTGCCCCACCCAAGTCACCGTCCGGGAAGGCGGCACCCACCTGGCGAGGGGTGATGGGCAGGTGGGGGGGAGGCGAAGTCGAGCTTGTCCTTGAGGTCCTCCTCGTTCTCCTTCTGCCACTGCAGGCCGGCCTCCTCCCAGAGGCTGGCGGCCTCCTGCCTGCGGACAGACAGACGGACAGACACAGGGACAGTCAGGGAGGACGGGCCAGGATTGCCGGGCGCCTGCGCACTTTACCGACAGCACCGAGAGCTGACTGAGGTCTGTGCCCAAAGTGTTAAGTAGGAAAATTACATTTAAAAAACCACAGAGCCCTTTTATGCCACGTGACCTCACACATTCAGACCAAGGGCAGGCTGGGCTCCGTGAGCACACGACACTGTTGTCAGGGACGGGTTCGGGAAGGCGGGTCCCTGACAGCCAGCCCACAGGGACACGCAGCAGCAGGGGCGGGGTGGTCAGCCCACCTCCCTGCGCCGGACGGGAGGCCCGAGTCCCCGTCACTCACACGATGTGCGGCATCTCGTCGTCGAGGCTGCTGAGCAGCAGGGGGACGAGCTTGTGGAAGAGGGAGTACCGGTCCCGCAGCGCCAGCAGCCAGCCGCCCACCACGCGGGTCACCGCCTGCCGGACCTGCGGGGCAGAAAGCAAGCTTCACGCTGGGCAGACAGCGCCGAGGGCACGTGTGGGGCACGCTCACGGAGGACAGCGCTGGGCCGGGGTCCCAGGTGCTCACTCGGCTCGCCGGCCAATCCCGGGCCCGGTCGGTGCTCCGGCCCGACCCTCTGCTGGAGAGAGCGAGCCTCCCGCCCCCAGCACAGTGCTGTCTGCAGTGTTCTGGGGGGAACCTGCGGGCCGCGGGGGTTTAACCAGCTGCTGGCGACCTGCTGGGACTCTTGGGGAGCCCAGCGGGCACCCCCAGTCCTGCTGCTGGCTGTCTGTAACGGTGATGGGCACACCTCTACCTACCTTCGCACCACAGGGAAGAAAGGAGCTCAAAACACACCCGGTGCCCAGGTCTAGTTCCCTGAGGGCAGAGCCCGTCGCCAGTGAGGGGAGCAGGAGGGGCAGAGCTGTAGCTTGGCTGAAGCCCTGCCTCCGCCCGGCCCCTGGGATGGAGTTCACAACCAGGAATTTGGTCCAAGATTAACAACAGCAGCAAAAAAACCTAAAACGGCAGATTTTACCTTCCGTGTGTGTGTGTGTGTGTGTGTGTGTGATGGGCTAATCCTCACTCGATTTTTTCCCATTGGTTTTTGAAGAAAGGAAAGGAAGGGGTAGGGTGGTAAGAAGGGAGGGAAAAAAAGAGAGAGAGAGAGAGAGAGAGAGAGAGAGAGAGAGAGAAACATTGATGTGAGAGAAACACATTGATTGGTTGCCTCCTGCACAGGCCCCGATCAGGGACAGAGATCAAACCTGCAACCCAGGTATGTGCCCTTGACCTGGAAGTGAACCTGAGACCCTTTGATACGCGAGCCAACGCTCTAATCACTGAGCCACGCCGGCTAGGGCACGTTCCATATATTTTACCAAAAATTTAAAAATAATGTAATAGCCAAAACCGGTTTGGCTCAGTGGATAGAGCGTCGGCCTGCGGACTGAAAGGTCCCAGGTTCGATTCTGGTCAAGGGCATGTACCTGGGTTGCGGGCACATCCCCAGTGGGGAGTGTGCAGGAGGCAGCTGATCGATGTTTCTCTCTCATCGATGTTTCTAACTCTCTATCTCTCTCCCTTCCTCTCTGTAAAAAATCAATAAAAATATATTTAAAAAAAAAATAATGTAATATATCAAAAACATTGAACACGTTAAATAAATTGTATGTTATGTGAATTACAGCTTAATAGAGGTGTTTAAAAAAACTAAAACCCTAGCCAGTTTGGCTGAGCTTTGGCCTGTGGATCAAAGGTCCCGGGTTCGATTCCAGTTAAGGGCACATACCTGGGTTGCAGGCTCCTCCCTGGCCCAGACCCTGGTCAGGGGCGCGTGCAGGAGGCAACCCATCAATGTTTCTCTCTGTCTCTCCCTCTCTCTTTCACTCTCCCTAAAAATCAATGGGAAAGTACCCTCAGGTGAGGACTAACAACAAACACAAACCAAAAAACCAAAGCAAAGTAACTGGGAAGAACGCCGTGCGCCTGGGGTGGGAGGCAGCCTGGTGCCACCAGGTTGGCCGGAGGCTCGCTCCAGCTGGGTGACCCTGAGCACGTCCCATAGCTCCAGACCGCAGGGCAGGGAAAGCACCGACATGACACGAGACCCAGGAGAGGCTGGGACGCCGGGCTCCACGCACGGGGCTAACCCTTCCCCCATGGGGGGGGGGGGCATGCCACCACCCAGGGGCATTAGAGCCGACGGCAGGGGAGCCTCCTACCCTAGGATTCCTGCCTGGGGCCGCAGCCTCCCCCTCCCGTGACTGGGAGCACGGGGTCCCCTCCACGTGCCTCCCCTGGGGAGACAGCGTGCCCGCTGCAGGCTTCCTCTGCCCCTTGGGATGTTTTATGAGTTAACACGCCCTCCGAGGTGGCTTCTGCCAACAAAGAAAGCCAGCATCCCGATCTCTGTCTGTCCTTCGCTCAACGGGACCTAAAGCCCAAAGAAAAGAGTTAGCCCCGACCCCCCTTCTCCTCCCAGGCCCGGTTTGCCACTAAGTCTGCCTCAGAGGGGGTCACGTGGGAGATGCCTCTGCACACAGAAGCACACAGCTGAGGTTCCCTCCTCCCCTAAGAGGACACAGTCCTCCTCACACGCTCGGGCTGAGGAATAACAAATGTATTCAGACAGTTCAGCTCCCAGTTCCTGGAAGCAGTGAAACGGGCACCTGGGCTGAGGCAAGGCGTCTGGTGTAACATCTTGAAGAAAAGGAAGCCAGCGCCAGCGCACACCAGCCTGCAGGCCCGCTGGCTCCTGGGAGGAGGGGCCTCCCGTTACCTGCGGGACGTCATCGAACAGCCGCTGGGCAAAGTGAGGGAGCACGTCGTCCACCGACTTCGCGTTGCCAAACTGGATGACCGTGCCCGTGGCCTCGATGACGGCCACTCGGACCTTCCAGTGCTGGTGCGAGATGCTCTGCATCAGGGGGCCGATCAGAGACTCGGACTGCATGTGGAAGTGGTCTGCGGGGCGGGGAGGCCTGTGAGCGGGCTGCTCCGTGGGCCGCAGCCCCTGCCCAGCGCGTGGACCCCCAGGACAGGCCACTGCCCGCGGGGCCTTCCCTCCCCACCAAGGTCCCTGCTGCAGGAGCCGACCGGTGACCCAGCAGCACCTCTCCGACCCAGGTTGGGGGCCAAGGGGAAAAGGCTGGGGCTTGAGCCCCTCAGCTGAAGATGGGGGCCGGGGGGAGAGCCTGAGGACGCCGACCAAGAGAAAGAAACTGAGCCAGGAAGACCCTGCCCCAGCCCCCACCCCAGCTGTGCCCAAGCCAGACCCCCAGCCCTGCTGTGGGAAGCGGGACCAGTGCCGCCTGCTTTAGGACTCAGCACTGGAAGGGTCAGTACAGCCAGGCCGAGCCCGGCCAGCGGGGCTCAGGGGTTGAGCATTGACCTATGAGCCAGGAGGTCACAGCTGGATTCCTGGTCAGGGCACATGCCTGGGTTGCAGACTCCATCCCCCGTGGGGGTGTGCAGGAGGCAGCCAATCAATGATTCTCTCTCATCATTGATGTTTTTATTTCTCTCTTTCCCTACTTCTCTGAAACTAATACACACACACACATACACACACACACACACACACACACACACACACACACACACACACACACGACAGCCAGGCCGGCCCTCTGGTGTTGGGTCTCTGGCCTCAGTCCTGCCGCTGCTGGAGCCCTGTCTACAGGTCATTATCTCCGTGGTACTTTGAGCGAGTTCTTGGTCTACTGCTGCCCCGTGACCAGGATCCACAGGAGAGGGCCCCCCAGGGTGGGTGGGCAGAGGGGACGGTGTGGAGTTGGGGGGTGCACCTCCTCCAGGCAGGCACGACTGGGCTCTGTGCTGGCGCAGCCAGGTGCGGCCGCCCTTCTGGAACCACAGTCCATCAGGGAACCACGCCAAGGCTGGGAAGCACGAGGCAGGCCGTCGGGCTGGCGGCACAGGGGAGCGAGGCGGTTGAGGGTGACGAGAAATGCATTAACAGCAGGAATGCCACCGGCCATCTCCCATCCAAGTCCAGCCGCTCCCCAGCCCCGCGGGGATCTGCACCATTTGAATCCAACCTTGACCTGACATAACCCTACGCCCGGCTCTTCCTTCGTCGCCTGTCCACCCAAACCTCCTTGCCCCTCGCCCCTCACCGATTCAAAGGGAAGTCCGCCAGCTGGAGCTTCACAGCGCCCGTCTGCTTCCTTCATCTCCACTGGCAGACTGCCCTGCCCTGCCCTGCCCAGCCCACGCCCGGGGCACCTAAGTACGGATTGGGGATGGCCCCTAACTGGCGCCCTTCCCTCCACGGCCATCCCTGTAACGCCCTCTCCACCAGCACCGGTCACCTCCTACCCACCAGGCCCCTGCTCCACACTCCCCCGGCTCCCACTGCACCGAATACTAAGTTCAACCCCCACCAGCCGCTCTTCCTCGCCCCTCCTCCCCTGAATTCAGTCACCTTGGCCTCCTCTTTGCTCCAACCTGATTCCTCAAGCCTGGGTCCCTCCTGACCACCAGCACCCACCTTCCCTTCAGGGCTCTCTCCTCCGGGAAGCCTTCCCGACCTCGTCACACCCCCGCCTGGTACGGCGAGGAGAGCTCCCGGGCCAGATGCCGCGGGAACGGCTGCTTAGGGAAGGGGATGTCCATGAGACTAGCGTTTCTAAAACAAGGGAGGATGGACTGGTGGGAGGCGGGAGAGGAGCGGCCTCCCTCCATTTGGGAGGAAAGCGGTCCACGCCAGGAGACAGGGGGACCCCGGAGAAACGCGGATGGAAAGACTGGAGCGCTGTTTCTCAAAGCGTGTTCCCCCGCGAGGGGCAGGCCCGTCCCCTACC
>NW_005355029.1:303511-306739 GCF_000412655.1 Myotis brandtii | reverse complement strand
CCCCCGCAGGTAAGTGGGGCCCCGGATGGGCCCCCAGCCCGCTCCCGCCTGGGACGCTGCGCGGAGTGCATTTTCAGGAAGCAAAGCGTCCTTCACTTTAAGGGCCGAACTTTATTTCGAACCCGACGCGTCTTTGTTGGCGTTTGTTTGGAAAGCGGTGGTGTAATGGATGATCCTTGTGTTTCCAAGTGTCTTTAGGTCGCATTGGGCACCCTTCGCGCCTGCGTCCCTGCAACAGGCGAGGGGCCACCCTGTCGGAGGCACCTGGGAGGCGAGGACCTGGAAACGCAGGAGGCTCTCAGGCTTTACAGGGAAGAATGAGCCGGCGCGGGTGTTACGGCCAGAATCGTGTCCCCCAAAGTTCCCGTCTTGGAGCCCTAGCCCCCAGGACCTCCATAATCAGAGGTAAGGCCTTTACAGAGAGAACAAAGTTAAAGCCAGGTCGATCGGATGGGCCCTACCCCAATAGCACTGGTGTCCTTACCAAAAGGGGACATTGGGGGTGGACACATACAGGGGGAGCCCTGTGAACACGGGGACGGCCATCTGCAAACCCAGGAAGGACAGATAGAGGCCGGGAACAGACACCCTCACGCCCGCAGGAGGACCCAGCCTGGGGACGCCTTCCCCTCGCACCTCAGGCTTCCCGGATGGTGAGAAAGTAACTTCCTGGAAATCATAGTTGCCAGAGCCGTTCTGCTCTGGGAGAGGTCAGATCCTGGTCAGCAAATGGGGAAGAGCAGGCGGCCTCCATCCAGGCTGCTCCCAGGCCTCTGCCTGATCCTTTCATAGGACCGAATGCTCCTAGCGACTGAGATGACATGTTGGGTTTACACCTTGTTCCTTGCTCTTAAATGTGTTTTCACTAGAGGCCTGACGCCCGGCATTCGTGCATGGGTAGGGTCCCTAGGCCTGGCGGATCGGGGGATCTGTGGGGCGATTCCTCCCCTCCCCCACTGGCACCCGCCTTGGCTGGCCTGGGGCCTGTGGGCAGCTCCTGCATTGAGCGTCTGCCCCCTGGTGGTCAGTGCGCATCATAGCACCCGGTTCCACCCTTTGGTCGATTTGCATGTTAGGCTTTTATTATATAGGAGGATTGATATTAGAGAGAGAGGAAGGGACAGGAAGAGAGAGAAACACCGATGTGAGAAACCAATCAGCTGCCTCCCTACTGGGGATCAAGCATCCAGGGCATTGTCCGACCGGGATTCAAACCAGTGACCTCTTGGTGCATGGGGCGATGCCCAACCCACTGAGCTGCCCCGGGCCGGGCGGGGTTTCTTTCTTAGCATTAATTGTAGAACTTGGAAGTCTCTGCATTTGAGCCCAAAGGGGGTGGATCTGTCCAAGTGTGTATCGGGGGCAGAGAAAGAGCCCCCTCCTCTGAGTTTAAAGAGCAGTGAGAGCCCGGCCATGTGGCTCAGTGGAAGGAGAGTCCTCCTATGCAGCAAGAAGTCACGGGTTTGATTCCCAGTTGGGGCACATGCCTAGGTTGCAGGCTCGATCCCCAGTAGGGTGTGTGCAGGGGGCAGGTGATTGAGGATGTTTCTCTAAAATAAATAAAAACATTTAAAAAAAAAAAGCAGTGAGAGGTAAGAAAAGCAACTTCATCTTGTTCTAGGCTCATCGTGTGGTGTCCTGGTTGCACGTAGTGTAAAGTGTGCCATTTAAGCAAGTGCAATAAACTGATTTTAGCAAGTAATACTCTCTTGACTCATTATTTCATCCAACAAATGCTTGTGGGAGGTGTGCCATTTCAGACATTCTGCCCGGCCCTGGAACAGAGCCGTGAGTCAAAGCAGAGACTGGCCCTCCTGGAGCTGGTGGCCGGGTGGGGAGGTGGCTAATCCAGTGGCAACGCCGGGAGATGCAGTTGTGATGTGAGTGACCTGGGTGGGGTGACTTCTCGGGGGGACATGGGAGGTGGGATCTGAGGAATGAGGTTCTGGGGCCCTGTGATGGGGAAGCAGGGGGTGGGGGGTGGAGAGGGGGATGCGAGCTGTCGCCTGGCCCTGCCGGCCTCAGGATGCTCCTGGACTGGCCTTTAAAAAGGTGTTTGTCTCCTCGCCATGCAGAGTGAACAAAGAACAAGTCAACACCACCCGTGCCTGGGAGACAAATCAGGCAAACAGCCTGGTGTGTAGATATTCAACAGCATGTGACGAGAGCTATGAAGTACAGGGGCCGGGCAGCCCCCTCCCCCGGAGGCGCCCAGCCTCTCTGCAGGGGTGGGTGCTCAGGGAAGTCCCTGCAGAGGAAATGTTTCCATGTTGAATCGTGGCGGGTGAACTGGCTTCGCAGTTGGATCTTTGCAAGGCTTGGTCACCAAGGCTCTAGGGGAGAAGAAAGAACCCCAAGGTCCAGGAATGTGAAAACCTGCTGGGGAAGGCGAAGGGCCAGGCACAGGGTGGGTCCTTCCCCGTGGGTGGAGGGACACGCTTGGCACAATTTACAGGAGTTTTGAATGGGTAACACTATCACTAATGGCATATTTCCATTTTAAAAACTTTTTTTTTTTACTGATTTTAGAGAGGAAGGGAGAGGGAGAGATAGAAACATCAGTGATGAGAGAGAATCATTGATTGGCTGCCTCCTGCATGCCCCCCACTGGTGATGGGCATGTGCAACCCGGGCATGTGCCCTGACCAGGAATTGAACCGTGACCTCCTGGTTCATAGGCCGACGCTCAAACACCGAGCCATGACTGCTGGGCACTAGTTGCGTATTTCAATAGGATGGCATGGATATAAGACCAGGATTTGTCACTGTCCAGCGGGGTGGCAACCTCGGTCCAGCTGCATATGCCAGGGCTGTGGTCCACGTTTCGAATCCAGCCCCTAAAGGGCATTCCTCCCATCTTCCTGCAAGGGCACCAGCTTCCTTGCCTGACCCTGTGCCCACCAAACACCATCCCCCCCTCTTACCATGGGCCATTTCATGGGCTTGTCTGTGGGGAGGATTGTGTTCATCAGGGGTGGACCCAGTGGGTGTTTCTCAGCCGCAAAAAGCAAAAGCCAACTGTGTAAATGACAAAGGCAGTCCGGGCCCAGGTGAGCGTCGGGCATGGTTTGCTCGTGGCCCGGTTCCCCTCTCGGTGTTGGGTTCATCCTTGGGATGGAGCAGAGAGCAAGCAGGATGTTTGGGAAGCGTTTGCCCTCCACCTGAGCCAAGGAGGGGACAGCAAGAGAGACGGGAGGCTTGTCGGGCGGCCGGGAGGCTTGTCGGGCG
>NW_005355029.1:302106-303472 GCF_000412655.1 Myotis brandtii | reverse complement strand
CTGCCACCTTGGTGATGTGAGGACAAGTCAAGGCTGAGAGGCCAGTCTCAAGTGGGGCCAGCTTTCTGGTGGGCTCGGTGCACCCAGCTGACCGCAGGCCCCTGACCTGGGGAGATCCACGTCTTGCAAGAACACTGTTCAGCAGCGTGAGGGTGTGGGGGCCTCGGGGTCAGGAGGCTGTCCAGAGAGGGTCACCCCACCCCAGGGAGCAGTTACGGGAGATCCTCACGGGAGACGAGTCCCGAGAGCACGAGCCAGCCCTGGAGCACTGCCCCAAGTCCATTGGGTGGTCCTGTCCCCGAGCCACCACAGAGGGGCCAGCGTGATAGGAGGGGGGAGGGGGAGCAAGGGGTGAGCTTGGAGACAGCCAAGGGTTGAAATTGGTGGTGGGATGGAGATTCGATTCAGATGAGACTGGACTCTGGTTCTCCAAATGATTCTCCTCCAATGGGTGTGACCCGGATGGGTGTGAGTGTGCCTGAGACACGGGCAGGGCCAGGGGCATGCTGAGGGCAGGGCTGGGGAGGCAGAAAGGAGATCCTAGTTTGTCCAGCTGAGTGCAGCCTGTTCCTTCACCTTCAAGGAGCCAGAAAGAAGCAGCCGGGGCAGGGCAGCCAGCCTGTGGTGTGCCTGCATGGACAGGTGAGCAGGGACAGGAGAGTGTGGACAGGTGAGTGTGGACAGGTGAGCAGGGACAGTTGAATGTGGACAGGTGAGCAGGGACAGGTGAACTGGGACAAGTGAGTGTGGACAGGGGGGTGTAGGCGGGAGTGGACAGGAGAGCAGATGTCTTCCCTGTCAAGGCTTGGGCTCCCAGGACAGTAGGGACCCAGACTGGCTGACATGAGGTCTCTGCCACCACGGCACAGCCTGGGACGGCGGGCAGCCTGGGACAGCGTGCTGGGAACAGAAGATGAGAAGGATCCCGTGCTGCAGCTTGGCCTGTGGGTGAGGCAGCCATCGGGCTCCGGGCCTCAGGGACGCCCTGCACACCCCGGGGTGGAAGAAGTTAGGGAGCACCCTTCAACCAGAAAAGGCAGTAAGCTCCCCTCCCTGGAGGTCAGAGCCCGGCGCCCCTGGGAGCTGGAGACAGACCCTGAGAACTAAGGCACCTGCCCTGACCGCCCAGGTGTGAGCAGTGCAGGCCCACGGGCTGCGGCCGGCTGGTGGGCAGTCACAGGGTCTGCGTGGGGGGCGGGGAGGACAGGGAGCGGGCGGTGGTCCTGGCCTGGCTGCGCATGGGTCCGGGGCCTTGTCTGTCCACTACGAGGCCTGTCCAGGCTCCACGTGATGCACCCCTGAGAGCCAAGGGGTGGAAAGTGGGGGATGGGGCAGAGAGGAGGTGGGGAGACGGAGGGAGGGAGGG
>NW_005355029.1:300892-301130 GCF_000412655.1 Myotis brandtii | reverse complement strand
GCGGAGCCTCCGCGCCTACGTCAGAGGCGTGTTTGTTTATTTATTTTCTAATCCTCACCCGAGGATGTTTCCCTGTTGATTTTTTGAGAGAACGGAAGGGAGAGGGACAGGCACAAACACAGGATGGGTTGCCTCCTGCGCGCGCACAACCAGGGCCGGGAGCCTGCAGCTCAAGCCTGTGCCCTTGGCCGGACTCGGACCCGGGACCCTTCAGTCCGAGGCCGATGCTCTATCCTGA
>NW_005355029.1:297615-300665 GCF_000412655.1 Myotis brandtii | reverse complement strand
GGCGCACTGGCCGTGTCACCTGAAGGGCCAGGTGGGCCCGGCCAGGGATGGAGGCCACGGGCACGTGGGAGAGGGAAGGGCTCTGAGGGGCTGATGTGGGCGCTGAGCTCGGACTCCTGTTCATCTGCCCACTCGGGTGGGAAGGTGCCCTCAGGCGTGTGCGGGGGGCGGGGCACATGCCTGGTGCCCCTTCCGAGGAGGGAGACCCCTGCTGGGTCCACCCCCAGGACAGGCCTGGGAGCAGGGGACACCACCCTGTCCACCCGTCCTGCTTCCCTGACCTGCAGGGAGCGTCCACCTTCCGCACGGGGTCGCCCCTCAGCTCTCTGGTGCCGCCCAAGTCCCTCCTCGCGGCCGTTCGCCGCCCTGAGCCGTCCCTGTCCCGTCCCAGGGGCTGAGTGGGACCCGGTCCAGGCTCAGTCTGTTTTCAGCACCTGAGTCCCTGCGGCTCCCCCGGCGCTGGTTCCCTTGGACAGGGGCCTCGCGGCCACAGAGCCCTGACAAGGGAATGCGTTTATTTCTTCCCTTTAAAGCAATCTGTTAAAGGACATTTTAGTTATTTTTTAAATATTTTTATTGACTTCAGAGAGGAAGGGAGAGGGAGAGAGAGATAGAAACAATCAATGATGAGAGAGAATCATTGATCGGCTGCCTCCTGCACGCCCCCTACTGGGATTGATCCTCCCCATGCGCTTCCTCCGCATGTGCCCTTTGACCGGCACTTGAACCCGGGACCCTTCAGTCCACAGGCCGACTCTCTATCCACTGAGCCAAAGGAGCTAGGGCTTAAAAGACATTTTAGAGCCGTGCAAGCCTTTAAAGAAAACGGGAAGTTCAGAGGAGAGAGAAGAAATAAACTCGTCGGTTCTCCTCTCGCTGCGATCATGTTATAGACGCCCCTCACGTCCCGTGTGATGTATTTATCCCGCGTCCCTCATAGACTGGCTGTAGGTGACGGACAGGCGTGTGCTGGGAAGTTACACGGAGGTTCCCCCGGCCTCTCCCTCGTGACTGGAAGCGGTTGTTTGTTTTTTCAGATGAAAAGCAACGCCACCCTAACGTGTGTACGCGCATCTTTTCCGTGCGCACTTTTGTGGGTTCAGTGTGGCTTTTCAGAAATGCAATTCCTGGGGTTCCCACTGCAGCCTCTGGCCGGAGGGGCCCGGTCGGTGCTGCCAATGTGATTTTTAGAGAATGGAAGAGAGAAGGAAAGACAGAGAGAAACATGGATGTGAGAGAAACACATCGATGGGTTGCCTCCTGCATGCGACCTAACGATGGCCCAGGCCGGGGCGGAGCCTGCAACCAAGGTATGTGCTCTTGACCTGGGAATCGAACCTGGGACCCTTCGGTCTGCAGGCTGATGCTCTAGCCCAGTGATGGCGAACCTTTTGAGCTAGGCATGTCAGCATTTTGAAAAACCCTAACTTAACTCTGGTGCTGTGTCACATATAGAAATTTTTTGATATTTGCAACCATAGTAAAACAAAGACTTATCTTTTTGATATTTATTTTATATATTTAAATGCCATTTAACAAAGAAAAATCAACCAAAAAAATGAGTTCGCGTGTCACCTCTGACACGCGTGTCACAGGTTCGCCATCACTGCTCTAGCCACTGAGCCAAACCGGCCAGGGTGGCTGTTTTAACTTAAACACGTTTTCCGGCGGAGAGATGAAAATGGCCATGGGCCCCAGTCCACTTCGGTTACTTCTGAGGTCACGTGCAGAGGAGTTCCGGTCCTCGAGCACCAGGACAGAGGACGGGGCGGGGGGTCCCAGCTCCTGCACATTTGAAGAAGGAGAATCAGGCAGGTGATGTCCTTAACCTTCTCAAACCGTGACTTGGCTAGAACTGGAGCTACTTAACTAGTCTCACAGGGTGTGACTTATCAGCCGTCCCAGGCAGGGAGCCTGACAGGACGCCGAGGCCGGTCCAGGCCGGACTGAACTGAGGTGCTCACCTGGGCGCACTTCGCACTCCGGGGACACGTTCAGTGGCTGGAGACGTATTGGTGGTTCCATGGGGTGGGTGTGGCCATCTACTGGGAGGTGGGGACTGGAGGCGGAGACACGGTCAGGTGGGCCTTGTCTGGTGGGGATGCTCCGGTCTTGCTGGTGGCCCGGGTGTGGGGTGAGGACAGAGGCCTGGGCACCACTCCTGGGGCTTGGTCTGGGCTCTCAAATGGGTGGGGTGCCACTTGCCAAGAAGGGACAAGGGGAAGAGGCAGGTTGGGCGGGAGAAGGAAGAGTTCAGCTTTGCACGTGCCGGCGAGTCCTCAGGGAGGCTGAGGGTTTGGAGCTGGGGGAGAGGCGGCCGAGGACGAGGCTGCGGAAGCTGAAGCTGACGGGTCCCTCTCGCCCTGGGAGCTGGGGGACCGCCTGCCGGGACAGGTCCAGACCGAGTCCTATGGAGGCCGGTGACCCGCGCACAGCGCAGTGAGGGGGCCTCGGGTCCAGTCTGCTCTGAGCCAAGCATCTCCTGCTGTGCACGTGGTCCTGAGTCCTTAGTTTCCAAGGCACGGTTGCCATGGCGACTGCATCCGTAACCAAGTCCCACAAGCTGGGGCTGGAACAGCGGGAACGGGCTCAGTGCAGGGGCTGGTGTGGGCAGGAGGCGCCCACTGACCAACTGCGGCCACTGCTGATGGGAACGCCGTGGACCTCTGGGCGCAGAGGAAGCGTCTGAGCCCCTCGTGTCCGGGACCAGACCATAGGCTGTCTGTTGCTTTTTTCCTGTGAGAGCTGCTGGGGACAGGCTTCGGGCGATTTTGTGAATTCTCTGAAATTGTGTGCATGCGGATTCTCAGGTGCCCTGCGCTCCTCAAGCAGCAAGTCCTGGCATTGCCGCATCTGCGCTGCCCACTGTGAGGGCCTCCCCACCGGCCGCTGGGCAGTGAGTGAAGCCCCTCGATAAGGGCCAGGAAGTGTTCTTTCCTCTGGGAGGCCCGGCTCAGGGCCGCGGGGCCCGGGCGGAAGCCCTGTCACAGGCAGGAAGGGCAGGAAGGCTGTGAGCCTGAGGCTGGCGGGAGTGGCGGGGGGCACAGACC
>NW_005355029.1:290511-297561 GCF_000412655.1 Myotis brandtii | reverse complement strand
CGGTGCCCGGGCCTCGGTGAGTGCGGGCGGCGTCTCGGGCCAGTGATTCTGGGAGGAGACCTAAGGGGTAAGATAGTCCCTGTCCTCTGGCGCTTCTGCAGGACTCGGCCTTCCAGGAGGGTGTGTGACGACAGAGCCACCTCCTCCTCACAGTGAGTTTAATGCCACAGAAAAGATGGCCCACAGACGCACTCCGCTGCCTTCCGTCTCCGGCCCCGCGGTCGCCGTGGGGCAGCGTGTGGCCGTGGTGGGGTTTCAGGTGCTTTTAGTTTGCGTTTTTTGACGCCTGCGAGGCGGACACCTTTCCATACGCTCCCCTGCCTTTGGCACGGCCTCCTCGGCGGAGCGGCTGCTCACATCTTCTGCCCGTTCTACTAGGGCCGTGGTCGGCAAACCACGGCTCTCGAGCCACATGCGGCTCTTTGGCCCCTTGAGTGTGGCTCTTCCACAAAATACCACGTGCGGGTGCACACGTACAGTGCGATTGAAACTTCGTGGCCCATGCGCAGAAGTCAATATTTTGTGGAAGAGCTGGCATTTTGTAGAAGAGCCACACTCAAGGGGCCAAAGAGCCGCATGTGGCTCGCGAGCCGCGGTTTGCCGACCACTGTACCAGGGCGTTTCCTTGCTGTGGAGCGTGCCGACTCCCCGCATCTTAAACATGTGCCCTGACATAGGCGGATGCGCGTTCCTTGTCAGGTAGGCGGTTGGCAGGCGCCTCTTCCCGTCCGTGGCTTCTCTTTACGTCTTCCACAGGCAAACGTTTGTGCTTTCAAGACCCAGTTTGTCAGTATTTTTCAAACGGCCTGTGCTTTGTGCTTAAGGTTGTATCTCAGGCTTCTCTGCAGAGGTGGGTGCACCTTGGCCACCGGCCACCGGCCACCTGTCGGGCCTGGTCCTTTACTGAGTATCCCAGGCCCTGTGTCTTTCAACTTCGTTCTTTTTCAAAATTGTTTTTCTTACTTTGTTTTTATTGGTTTCAGAGAGAGGAAGGAAGAGAGAGAGAGAAGCATCAGTGATGAGAGAGAACCATGGACCGGCTGCCTCCTGCACGCCCCCCACTGGGGATGGAGCCCACAACCCGGGCCTGTGCCCTGACCGGGAATCGCACCCTGACCCCCTGGTTCATAGGTCAGCGCTCAACCCTGAGCCGCGCCGGCCGGGCTCAGAATGGCTTTGTCTCCTGTAGTTCCTGCGCCTTCCCAGGGATCTGCTGGAAAGACCTGGTGGCAGTGACGGGAACCCCTTGGGATTTTGACTGGAATTCCATGGACCATGGGAGTCGATGTGGGGAGAACAGACAGCTCAACAGCGTTGCATCTCCAGTCCATGAACTCGGAGCGTCTCTGTCTAATGAAGCCTCTGATCGCTTTCGTGAACGAAAGAAAAACATTTGTTGTCTTCAGGTTGTAGGTCCTTCACACACGTTGTTAATTTACTCCTCCTTCGATTTTTAGAGATTTTAGTTTCAGTTACCATTTGCACTCCGCCTTGTGCTGTGTTTGTTTCAGGTGCACAGCGCAGGGGTTAGATCGTCATGTCCTTCTCAGAGTGGTCCCCCCAATATTTCCAGTACCCCCCCGGCCCCACACGCCGTGAGGACAGTATTATTGACTCTATTCCCTATGCTGTGCTCTGTTTCATTTTTTATCCTAAGTGGTACTTTTTGAAAAATATCTATTTTTATAGATTTCAGAGAGGAAGGGAGAGAGAAACATCAATGATGAGAGACAATCATGGATCAGCTGCCTCCTGCACGCCCCACACTGGGGATCGAGCCCACAACCCAGGCATGTGCCCTTGACCGGAATCGAACCCGGGACCCTTCAGTCTGCAGGTGACGCTCTCTCCACTGAGCCACACCAGCCAGAGCTCAGTGGTACTTTTAAAAAGACGGACGGTCTTTACCTTTTAGAGCAGTTGCAGGTCTGCGTGAAAACGGAGCATAAAGCACAGGGACGTGCCCATCACCCCTCCTCCCACCGTCTCCCGCTCACAAACGTTTGTGTTGAGGTGCAGCTGCTACAGATGATGACTCGTTACCATGAGCTGAAGCCTTAGCCCCCCTTGAGGCTCAGTCCTGCTGTGCGTGTCTGTGGGCTGTGACCGCTTCATGGTGTCAGCTGCCAGGACAGTTCCCGAGGCCCCTGCGCGCCGTTCGCTCACCCTTTCTCTCCCCCAAGCCCCTGGCAACCACTGGTCTTTTTAAATCCTCACCTGAGGGTATGTTTCTAATTAATTTTTAGAAGAAGGGAGAGAGAGCGAAATATCAGTGCGAGAGAGACTTCGATCGGTTGCCTCCTATCCGCCCCCTGACGGGGATCAAACCCGCAACCTCGGTGTGTGCCGTGACCGGGAAGGAACCTTCTGGTGCCTGGGACGACGCGCCAACCAACGGAGCCGCGGCCAGGGTGCGCCCTGATCTGTGTATGGTCTGTAATTTTGCCTGTTGGAGAGCGTCACACAGGTGCAGCCTCGCAGCCCGCAGCCCGCGGCCTGTCAGACTGGCTTCCGCCACTTAGTCACCTGCAGCCGAGGTTCCTCCGTGTCTCTTCATGGCGGGCAGCTCATTTCTTTTTCCCGCTGCATCATGTTCCGCCGTCTGCGGGGCCGGTTTGCTTGTCGTCGCCTGATGAAGGGCGTCTCAGTGGCTTCCAAGTCCTGGCGACTATGAACACAGCTGCTGTGAACACCGTGTGCAGCTGTGGGCACGGCCCAGGGCTCCCAGAGCCCCTGTCGGGGACAGGCCTCCACGTGGTGGGCGCTGGGCACGTGAGAGGAGAACCCCGAGGCCTGAAGCCACAGCCTTGCAGCCCTGGCGCTGGGGAGCCACGCCCCTGGTGGGGGGAGCCACATCCCCCATTGGGGGGGCCACATCCCAAATGGGTGCCGCCTGCTGAATGTCTGTCTCCTTGGTGCTGACACCGCTGGTGCTGCCCTACTGTGCGCTGCTCCTCCTCCCGTCCCGACACCCTCTCTCCAGGCCCAGGCCCAGGCCGGACGCTGCTCCGCTGGCTGGGACCTGGCTCTCAGGGCACCTCCAGGGTCTCTGAGCGAGCGATGCACCAGCACAGGACGGCCAGAGACTTCAAGCAGGGACTTGTCGCTGTCCCTCCACAGGCTTTTGTTTCCAGGATGATTTTTTAACGGACGTCTTAACAGAAACGTCCACTTAGAAAGAAGTCCGTCCTGTGGACGTGCTCCCCGTCTCTCCGTGTTTCTGTCCATCTCACTGTTCGTACTTGTGGGTTTGGTGTGAGTGCGGTTTTGTGCCCCCGGCCCCCCCATCACACGTGGCCACATGGACAGTGCTGCTCACGGGAGGGACGGGATCATCGCCGCGTGCCCAGGCTCCACGCAGCGTGTCCCCGCTCGCTTGCTCCTGGGGACAGCAGCGTGTTTGTGCCGAGGGCGCCACGTGAACGTCTGTCCGATCCGTGTCTCACAGGCGGAGCCGGGGCAGTGGAGCTGTTCGTCCTGCCTGGGTGCATTCCGCTGCGGCGAGATGGGGCCGCAGCCCATCTGGAGCGTTTTTTTCAAAGGAGCCTAAACCTCCCAGAAACGACCGAATGATAGGAAGAGAGGTTGGTTCCCCAAATTCTAGGGAATTAAGAAAGTACAGGAAAGGACGAAGCCACGGAAATGAATCATCAAGCCTCGCGGGAGCGACTTGCACGCCTGGCTTGTTCCTCCTGGGTCGGTCCTTCCTCTCCCTTCTCTCTATCCCACCCGTGAGAAAGCCGGCCACTTACTGGATGTGCCTTTTATTTATTTTAATTTTTTATTTTTTAAAAAATATTGATTTCAGAGAGGAAGAGAGAGGGAGAGAGAGAAACATCAATGAGAGAGGATCATTGATCGGCCGCCTCCTGCACACCCCACACTGGGGATCGAGCCCACACCCGGGGCCTGTGCCCTGACCGGGAATCGAACCCTGAGCTGGTTCATAGGTCGATGCTCAGCCCCTGAGCCACGCTGGCCGCCTGGGTGTGCCTTTGAAAGCGACAGGCTATTTGAAGAGAAGTGTCAGGTCTACAGAAAAGTTGAGCAGAAAGTCCGGTGCCCCTTCCCTGTTGTAACTTCCTGTGTCCGTCTGGCTCATCGTGAAAACCCACAAACCAACATCGTACACACAGGGGTGGGCAAAAGTAGGTTTACAGTTGTTCGCATGGAAAACAACACTAATCTATACACATAAAAGCAATATGCAAATCGACCGAACGGCGGAACGACCGCTCAACCAGTCACTATGAGGCACACTGACCACCTCTTGGTCCCCTCCCCTGGCCAGCAGGCTCCCATTGCCCGGTGGCAGACGGGGAACTGGGGGTGGGTGGTGGCCGAGGGGGCGGGCGGGGCCAGCTGCCGGCAGCCAGCAGCTGGGGAAGACAGCCCTGATCACAGGCCAGGCCTAGGGATCGTACCCGCGCACAAATTTCGTGCGCCAAGCCTCTGGTCCAGCGGTTCTCAACCTGTGGGTCGCGACCCCTTTGGCGGTCAAACGACCCTTTCACAGGGGTCGCCTAAGACCATCCTGCATATCAGATATTTACATGACGATTCATAACAGTAGCAACATTACAGTTATGAAGTAGCAACGAAAATAATGTTATGGTTGGGCCACAACATGAGGAACTGTATTTAAAGGGCCAGAAGGTTGAGAACCACTGCTCTAGTCTATAATAATAAAAGCGTAATATGCTAATTAGACCTGACAGCCTTCGGGACGAAGCTGCCTCTGCGGGGGGCTGAGCCCCTTGCACGAATTCCGTGCATCGGGCCTCTAGTTAATAAATAAGAATGAACTTTCACGTACTCACAACTGTCAGCCTGCTTTTGCCCGCCCTGTGTGGTTACCGGCAGCCCCTGGTTGGCATGAGGGTCCCGTGGCTGTGACTGCCGCTGGGGGAGGACCCGGGGCATCTCCTGAGCCCCGTTCTACCTTTTCCTTGGTCCCTTCAGAGCACGACCAGGGAGCATATGGGATATTGAGAAGGGGCGCAGGTCAGGATTTTAGGATTTTAGAATCCAGTGTGTGCACTGTGGGGCGTTATTTCAAGGCACCCTAGGATGAGTTCAAATCTATTTCTCACTCAAAACCCATAGTCTTCCCCTGGCTGGTGTGGCTCAGTGGTTGAGCATCGACCTATGAACCAGGAGGTCGGGGCACATGCCTGGGTTGCGGGCTCCATCCCCAGTAGGGGGCGTGCAGGAGGCAGCTGATCAGTGATCCTCTCATCATTGATGTTTCTCTCTCCCTCTCCCTTCCTCTCTCTAAAATCAATAAAAATATTTTAAAAACCATATTATTTGACAACAACCCAAGCAAGCTACAAGTTATTAATAAAAAGCCAGAAAGAGAGAGTCTCCCTGTACTTTTGGAAACCAGTAGTGAGCTTTTGCATTATTTATTGGTTAAAGAAGACTGTCATAGTGAAAGATGATGAAATTTTCAGAACTGAGTGACAGCAAAAGCACCTCATGTCTAACCCTGTGGGGTGCAGCACAGTGGGTAGTTAGAGGGAAATTCATAGCTTCGAGAGAAAGCAAGGTTAGAATTAGTGAGCGGTGTGTCCAGGTTTCCCAGGTGCCATGGGAATGATCACAGTGGAAAGGCAGCAGCCCCCCCCCCCCCAAGGCAGCAGCCCCCCCCTCCCCCCCGTTCTGGGGCCAGAAGCCCACGGCCAGGGCTTGGTCAGGTGGTTCCTCTGGGCTCTGAGGGGGAAGCCACCTGGGCGGGCGCTGGATCAGCCATCTCCGCCTCCAGCATCACGGGCGTGTCTGTGCGCACACTCCCTCTTCCTATCAGGACACCGTCGTGGGGTCACCCCCACCCCAATCCTGGATGACCTCGTCGCCACCTGATTAGATCTGCAAAGATCCTCTTCCGAATAAAGACCACACTGTGAGGTTCTGGACGGATAGGAATTTTTGAGGGAAGTCAGAAACGGAGAAATAAAGCCAGAAAAATAAAAACAAGGGGAAAATAATAGAGGCAGAAGCACAAGTTAATCAAGTGGAAACCGAAGAAACAGTGAAGACAATCTGAGGCTGACTCTGAAGAGAGGAAGGAAACAGACAGACATCTGGGAAGGCCACGGACGGAGAAAAGGAGAGATGTGCACCCCGTGGGGCAGGGGCGCTGCCCTGAGCAGGGTGCTGGGGAGCGGACAGGGGTGAGCTCCGAGCTGCCCATGGCGTGTCCCCTGGGTTCGGCTCTTCTCATCGGGGTCAGCTCAGAAGACACCGCCTCCAGGAGGCCCTCCATGACTGCTCCTTCACGAGGGAGGTCTGGGAGCCTCACCTCCCACCTTGTCCTTTCACGGTGCTCACCCCTTACCTCACTGGGACCTTTCACGTCTGTCTGTCTTGTTAGATCGCAACCCCCCTCACGGCAGAATGGTGCCTTCCCCTCTGGCCGTGTCTGGGGGGGCGGGTCGGGGGGCGGGTGTGCAGAAGGTGCCCAGTGAGTGACGGAGCTGCTTCTCTCTTCACCTGCCGCTGGGTGGCTGCGGGCCCTGGACACGGCCGTGGCCCTCTCCAGCCTCAGTTTCCCCGCCGCGGCCGGGCCTGCCCTCCTCTCTGAGACCCACGGCGTGACAGGAAGGCTGTGGTTCCTGGGCGGGGCTGGTGACCATCACCCCACGTGGACCGGGGTCCTGGGTTGTGCCGGCACCTCCTCCCGGGAAGGCACCCGTGGGCGTGGCCTCTCCTCTGGGGCCGAGGCCAAGGGAAGACTCAGGCCGCGGGATTAACGGCCCCTGGAAATCCTCTGGGGAGGGGCAGCGTTTTTTCCCGCGTAGCGTTTCCTTTCTGGCTGCAGTCGGTGCCCCTCCTTGTGCAGGAAAACCCAGGTCAACAGGAGACAGTGACCACCACTGAGGTCCAGGGAGAGCTTGGCCCGGGGACCGACGGGGACAGTCCCTGGGCTGTGTGCCCGGTTCAGAGGCAGACGGGGCTCGGAGCTTTCTGGAAACCCGTTCCCACCCTGCTGTTAGGAAGGTCCCGCCGGCCGGGAAGGCCTGTCCTGACCCCAGCCCGGCCCCGGCC
>NW_005355029.1:285574-290189 GCF_000412655.1 Myotis brandtii | reverse complement strand
GGGGGCTGCAGGGCAGGCCTGGTCCCCACGGCAGCGGGACCCCGAACCCCACGCCAGCCCCTCGTCTGTGAGGGCCCCTGGGGCACCACCCCTGCATCTCCAGGCGGCCCCTCTGCCACCCTCAGAGCTGCTATCGCGCCTCCTCCTGGGTTTCGCCAGCTGCTCACAGGCCGCTTCACGTGGTCACAGTGACTTCAGCTGCCGACCCTCCCAGGGGCCACGACCCTCCCAGGGGCCTGTCCATTCCAACGACCCCCTTGGCGGACACCGGGATGGGGTGGCGTGACGGCCGTGGCTGAGTCGTGGCCCTTTCCCTGTAGGTGCTGAGGTGTGGGGCCGGCCGCTGTCTCCCTGCCCCCTGGCCCTGGGACGTCACGCTCAGCTCTGACACCCAGCGGCCGAGTGTGGTCTGTGGCTGAGACGTTTCTACGCTGTGGGGACACGGGGCTCAACCCTCCATCTTGATTCCGTTAGTCTCTCCTTTCTCTGTTCATTCGTGCATCCATCTGTGCGTTCACTCATTCTCCCCAGCGCTTGTAGCTCCCCTCCCGTGTGGGGGAGGTCACAGTTGTGATGTGAGCGCCCACAGGCAGGAACGGAAATGCTTTGCAGGTGGTGGGAGGAAGGGAGAGCTGGACGGGGGGCTTCTTGCTGGAGGTGACATGGAAATGGGCCTTGAAGCATATGTAGGAGTTCGCCAGGAACGGCCTTGGTGGGTGGGCAGTGAGGGGGTGGACGCCCTGTCCCCCCAGCGCCTTGGCTCCTGGCTCACCTGCGAGCGGACAGTTGCTGAAGTGGCCACTGATCTCGCTTCCTCCCCGTCTCCCCCCAGGAAGAGAACAGGCAGATTTTGGCTCAGAAGTCAGCCTCCCAGTCCGACTCGCACGACGAGGAGGTCTCCCCGACTCTGCCGAACCCCGTGGTGAAAGCCCGCTGCCGCCGCGGGGGCGTGAGTGCCGAGGTGTACACCGAGGAGGACGCCGTGTCCTACGTGCGGAAGGTGGGTGCGGGCCTGGGTGGGCAGCGTCGTCGTGGTCACGGTTGTCGTGGTCATGCCGTGGTCATGGTCACGGCTGTCGTCGTGGTCACGGCTGCTGCCAGCCGGCATCTGTGCGCTCGAGGCCCTTTGGTGCCCCGGCTGATGCTCCAACCACTGAGCCACGCTGGCCTGGGTTCTCTCTCTTTTTAATTTATTGATTTGAGAGAGAGCGAGAGAGACGTCGGTTTGCTGTGTTACATGTCTGCACTCGCTGGTGGGTTGCTGTATGTGCCCTGACAGGGGCTGAGCCCACAACCTTGCTGTATCAGGGCGACGCTCTAACCAACCGAGGGACCCAGCCAGGGCCTCTGTCCTCAGCCCTCACCCCACACCCCAGTTCTGAATACTTTCATGATCAGAGCATGGGAACCAGTGACACTTGTTAAAAGTCTGCCAGGCCGCCTCGCTTCTGGGGGCTCCCTCCCTAAACCCAGGACCCCCCTACTCAGAGGTGACCCCAGGATGACCGGCCAGCCCTCCTCCGGCGGCAAGGTCATCGGAGCGAGGAGGTCGCAGAGCAGGGGGCTGAGGGCCGTGAGCTCCCCCAGCCTCTTCTGGGAGGCTCCGAGCCACCAGGGCCTGTCCCCCGAGACCCAGTCAGTGCTGAAGCCACCTTGGGTCCCCCCAGGTTTCTCTTCTTCCTTTTTTGTTTCTGAAATTAAAAGCATGTGGCACACCTACATCGCCAGCCGCCGATCTGGAGCGTGACCTGGGATCAGCCAGGCGGAGCCCCCGGGTGACTTGAGCCGTGTCAGTTTCTCGGGGTCGAGCAGGTGCCCCGGGGACGCCCAGAGCCTGACGGTCCCTCCCCCACAGGTCATCCCCAAGGACTACAAGACCATGACGGCGCTGGCCAAAGCCATCTCCAAGAACGTGCTGTTTGCTCACCTGGACGACAACGAGAGGAGGTAGGAACAGGTGGGGCTGGGCAGGACCGACGGCCCTTCCTGGCCACGCTGCTCAGGGCGTGAGTCTCAGCGACACCGGAGGGGCACACGGCCCCGGAGTGGCCGCTTCCGGATAAGGCTCCGGGAGCCTCTGGGAGCCTCTTTGGTCACTGCGTCAGCACCCGCAGCTCCCACCACCTGTCCGGAGGGGGCACACGGCCCCGGAGCGGCCGCTTCCGGATAAGGCTCCGGGAGCCTCTGGGGGCCTCCTCGGTCACTGCGTCGGCACCCGCAGCTCCCACACACCTGTCCTCGAAGGCCTGTCGCTTTGCGCAGGTCACCAGGGGCTACTTGTCCAGCACCTCCCACGTGTGAGGATCTTCCGTGTCTGCCCCGAGCTCACTGCCCATGGGACCTGGGCTGGAGTGCTTGTCCGGCTGCTCCCGCCCGTCCGAGGGGCCTGGAGGTGACAGTCACATGGTCTAGAAGGGCCTGGGAGTGTCCCCTTCCCTGGCACGGAGGACTGTGCAGGCGTGAAGTTAGGGTCTGGGTGCGTGGGGCGGACCCCGGGTTCCCAGGTGGGCCCTAAATGCAATCACAGGTGTGTGAGGGACATTGGAGGGGGCGGAGCCGCCGTGTTTCTCAGCCAGGGGCAGGCCGGCCCCGCCCACACCTGGTGTCCACCTGGGGACTGATTTTGGACTTCTGCCTCCGGAGGGGGGGGCGGGGCGGGGGGAGACAGCACCTTTCTGTGCTCAGCCCTGAGCCAGGTGTCCGCCGGCCGCTGCGTCCTCGGTCACCAGGTGGACCCAGGTGACTAAGCGTCGTGTCTGTTTCGACCTGAACGTACACGTCACTTTAAAACGCGATGTCAGTCTGGGTGTTGAATGGGGGCTGCATTCCCGTGGCCGGGGCGCGGGGCCAGCAGACAGACCCGACCCTCAGGCCGAGGCACCTGCTCACCCAGAGACTGGCCTGCAGGGAAGGGGCTCGCCCGGTGCAGCCCGGCCCGGACTCACTGTGGGGCCCCGCTGCACCTCCCAGCCCTCCCCGCCCCCCCCCTGCAGCTGTGTTTAAGGCAGACTCCTCCTACCCTCCAGGCCCCTCCTAGCCCCGAGCACTAGCTGGTTCAGTAAGTGCGTAGTTGAGGGCCAGCCTGGCCCGCGTGCCAGCTGATTGAAATCGTGTCTCCGGGCTCCAGGCTGCGTGTGTCCAGGACGGTCTGTGCTGGGGTCCTGGGCCCCAAGTTTCCAGGTCCACAGGCTCGTGGGGTGGGAGAGCCAGGTGGGCAGGAAGTGGAAGCAGATGGTTGGATTAACGTTCCTCTCTGGGAGGCTGGCTTGAACGAGGCCTCCCCTGTGGCCTGTGCTCTAGGGTTTGGCACATAGGAAAGCTCACGTCCCATCTCCAAGCCCCACGGCTCCTTTCTCTGGCAACGGCCCCCAAGGAAACAGGCTGATGGTCAGGGCACAGGTTCCGGGGGAAGTGGGCAGGGGCTGTCTCACCTGCCCCGGGATGTCTCCCCTGTGGCAGCCAAGTGGCTGCTTTCCCAGTTCTCGGAAGCTGGCTCCGCGGCTTTGTCTGCGCCCAGCTGCAGTTTGGCGAGGGCAGCACTGTTCTGACCAAGTTTGCAGGGCATCTGCCTGCTTCTCCCTCCGTGTCCCCACCAGCACATTCCTTTGCAGACAAACCCACGTGTAGGGTGACTGCACTTCTCTGCTTAGTGACTCTTCCTGTTGAATTCAGGTTTAAGACAAGTATATCATCACTACTGTTACCACCACCATCATCACCATCACCATTATCACCACCATCACCATCACCACCATCACCATCATCACCTTCATCATCACCTTCATCACCATCACCATCATCACCATCACTACCACCATCATCACCATCACCACCATCACCATCACCTTCATCACCACCTTCATCATCATCACCACCATCATCACCTTCATCACCATCACCATCATCCCCATCATTGTTGCCATCATCTTGCTGGAGGCCCTCTGGCTGTGTGTGGGGGTAAGTCAGTGGGCTTCCCCCTTGATGCCACTTTGTCCAGACCTCCACATGGACCACCAGCCATGCCTCAGTGCTCGGTCTGGGGAGGGGCTGGTGTGCCCTGAGGGCATGCCACAGGGTCATGCTCTGCTCCGCCTGTGCCTGCTGGAGCGGGCTGCCCTGGGGCTCAGGGCACAGCAGCAAGGACTCTGAGAGGCCCGCGTGTCCCCTCCTCACTGCACAGAAGGGGACCCCTAGCCCTGGCTCCAGGCAGCACGTGTCCCGCTGGGGCTGGAGCCGGTCCTCATGCTGGGCGGCTCTCCACAGCCCTCTGCCGAGCTGAGGGCTCCAGGTGAGGGGCTGGGAGGCGGCAGGTGCGGCCTCCTCGCTAGGTCAGCGGGGACGCTGGGCAGTTACTCTCTGGTCAGTGGCCCAAACAGCCCCAGCGGTGCCCTGAGATGTGTCGAGAATCTGGCCTGGCCCCGAGGGCACGTCTTAGGCCTGGTGGAGGGAGATGGGAGCCCTTCTGGCTGCCCAACCAGGGCCCTGGAGACGGAGCAGCGCACGCCCCTGAGAGCCGACAAGTGTGACCATTGGGAGGCTCCGAGGGGGTGGGTGGTCCAGGCAGCAGCCTGTGCGCCGGGCCCTCTGCTGGGGCCTCATTCCCGGGGCCGCCAGA
>NW_005355029.1:278602-285075 GCF_000412655.1 Myotis brandtii | reverse complement strand
TGGGCCTAGGAACCTGCGCTTCCCTTTCAGGCCTCGAAAAACAAATGATTGTTTTGGAAAACGCCAGGCCACATCTGAAGAGACGCCTAATGGCTTGAACACGCAAAGAATTTGATTCTCGTTTTGCCAAAGCCGAACTCCCTCTCTCGGCAGAGCTGCCAGGTTAGCAAACCGTGGGCCTCGTGAGCCAGCGGGTCTGGACGGCGTGTTCCCGGGAGGCTGGGCTCTGGGCTCTGTGGCCGAGTCACATGATGTGTCCCGAGTCCGTCCTGGCCAGAACAGTGCAGGCTGGAGATGTGCAAGGTGCATCGTGCAGGTGAGGCCCGGAGCTAGGGCTGTGAGAAGCTGGGGTGGAACCCTGGCTAGGATGAGGCTGCGCTGGGCTGACCTGCCCACCCCCCAACCCCCCACCCCTCGCCACACACACACACACACACACACACACACACACACACGACGATGCCTTGCCCAGCTCCTCATTGTGCAAGGGAAAGGCCACAGCTTTTATTTTTTTAAAATACATTTTTTATTGATTTCAGAGAGGAAGGGAGAGGGTGAGAGAGATAGAATCATCCACGATGAGAGAGAATCATTGATCGGCTGCCTCCTGCACGCCCCACACTGGGGATCGAGGCCACAACTCGGGCCTGTGCCCTGAGTGGGAATCGAACCGTGACCTCCTGGTTTGTAGGTCACTACTCAACCACTGAGCCACTTCACAGAGAGGAAGGGAGAGAGATAGAGTTAGAAACATCGATGAGAGAGAAACATCGATCAGCTGCCTCCTGCACACTCCCCACCGGGGATGTGCCCGCAACCCAGGTACATGCCCTTGACCGGAATCGAACCCGGGACCTCTCAGTCCGCAGGCCGACGCTCTATCCACTGAGCCAAACCGGTTTCGGCCAGGCCACACCTTTTAAAGAGAATAACTTCCCACGTGCCCAGAATTTTCCAGTGAATCGGGTCCCGCGGTTCTGTAAGGAGGACTGCGCTGCAGTTTTGCTTCTCGAGGGAGACCTTCCTAGAAAGGGACTTGCGTTCTCGAGGCGCCTCTGACCGTGGGATTTGGAGGAGAAAGGACCTTGGGCCCCCAGCCTGGGGCCACCATCTGGCAGCCGCGGGGATCTAGCCTGGGCAGTGGTTGTTGGTGCTTCAAAATGCCCAGAATTTGGCGGGGTGCAGTCGGGCCGCTGCAGACCCCACCACTCCCCGTTGTCGCACACCCGACCCATTCACCTCCTTTCGTCACCTGGGACGCCGATGGCTTCTGTTGGCAGCACCCGCTGTATCGGTGGGGACACTGAGGCTGGAGACGGGCAGACGGCCCAGCTGCCCCCTTGCTTAGGGGCAGGAAGTGGGGCCATTTCTTCAGACAGGAGAACACCCCAGGGGGAGGGGTCCGGTCCTGGAGGGACACCAGGTTCGTGCCCCCTGGCTGTGAGCTGGCCTCCTGCACCTCCCCGTGGGGTGAGGCCGGGAAGGAGGGACGCCTGTTCAGTCCCCGTGGGCGCCTCGAATCACTAAAAACAGCCGTGCGTCCTGCCAGCGGGGGTGTGAGGTCACCGGTCGGGGCTCGGGGAGGCTGTAGGTCAGCCCTCACCCTGACCAGGCGGTGGCCGTGCGGGTTGGGAGACGCCAGGAGGAGACCAGAGGGCCGTGGGTCTCCCGTGGGGACGGTGTCTGTGCCTTCTTCCTGGTCGTGGCCTCGTGTCCTTACTCCGGCCTCAGACCTCGCCGCACGAGGCGCAGGGACGGCCCCGGTGGGAAGCGTGTCGGGAAGGGGGCTGTGCCGTCGCTCCTCACTCCCGCTCCAGGGTGGCCGGGCTGGGCCGCACCGTCTGGGCTCTGTGCTCAGGAGGCCCCGGCTCTGGTTCCGCTCTGCGTTTCACACGGCCAGCCTCTGAGCAGGGCCCCGCATGGTCCTCTTGTGCTGGGGGAGGGGCTGCTGGCCCCTTCAGGGGAGGGGGATCGCGCCTTGTCCACCCGCTATTGGGGCTTCTGTATTAAATACATATATATATATTATTGATTTCGGAGAGGAAGGGAGAGGGAGAGGGAGAGGGAGAGAGAAACATCAATGATGAGAATCACTGATTGGCTGCCCCCTGACCCCGCACTGGGGATCGAGCCCACAACCCGGGCAGGTGCCCTTGACCGGAATCGAACCCAGGACCCTTCAGTCCGCAGGCTGATGCTCTATCCACTGAGCCACACTGTCCAGGGCCCAGTTGGTTGTTGGCTTTTCACTGTCACTGGAGTTCCTTTGTTGTTTGGAAGTTCACCTTCTTCCCTGGAATTTCTCGCAGGGGATGAAGCTTACCATGTTGCCGTTCTTACCTGTCCAGTTCCGTGGCATCAAGTGCATCACGTGTCCTGACCGGGAATCCAACCGTGAGCTCCTGGTTCCTAGGCCGCGCTCACCCACTGCGCCCGCCGGCCGGGCTGCACAGGCTGTTGGACACAGCCTCCCACGTGGAGAATTTCGGGCGCCCACAGCAGGAGAGGGACCGCGTCGGCGAGACCCGTGTCTGTGCTACAACCCCCCTTCCCCCACTGGACAGCTGAGCAAACCCCGAGGGCAGGTCACCCCCCACGACCACCTCAGTGTCGGGCGAGTGCGCTCTCGGCCCGGCTGCCCGCGTTGGGTGGGCAGGTTCAGGGACCGGGATTCTCACCTGAGGGCGCGCTCGATGGGGGGGCGCGGGGGGCCAGTTCTGCTCGGCGGGGGGGCAGCCCCGACAGCCTCGCTCTTCCTGGTCTGGTCCTCCCTCGCGAGGGGGACAGACAGCTGGTTCGGCTCCTCCTTCAGAAAAAGCAACAGTTGCCGAGAGTTGGAAACAAAGATGAGCTTTGACTGGGGAACAGCTGTGGGGGGGCTGCCACCTCCTCCCGCAGCTGCCAGACCCGTTTGCAGCCTTTAACCCTTTGGGGCCGCGGGGCCTGCCGCCCGCCCTGCCCGTCCGCCCTGGTAGCTCCTGCTCACTTTTTGTGGTAAGAAGACGCTTTCTTCGTGACTGTAGAGCAGTCCTGGATTCGAGGCCGAGTCGGGGCCATTGAGGGGGCTGTAGTGAACGTGCGCACGCTGTGCCTTCTCTGGGGGACGCGGTGTCTGTTCCCATGGGGGGGGGCCCTAGTGGTGGGATTTCTGGGTCGTGTGCTGACCTCACGTCTAACTTCCAAAGAAACCACCTGTTGTCCAAAGTGTCCGCACCACCCACCCTCCCGTCTGCAGTGTGGTCTCTGCACCCCAAGGGAGCTGTGGGGTCCCCAGTCTCTGTACCCCGAGGGGTATGTGTGGGGTCCCCATTCTCTGCACCCCAAGGGGTATGTGTGGGTTCCCCAGTCTCTGCACCCCGAGGGGTGTGTGTGGGGTCCCCAGTCTCTGCACCCCGAGGGGTGTGTGTGGAGTCCCCAGTCTCCCATCCTGAAGGTGGTGTGGGTCCCCTTTCTCTTGTCCTTGCCCTGTCAGCAGTATCTTCTGAGTCTGGTCACTGTCACGGGTGTGGTTTGACCTGTGTTTCCCTCCTGACACTGATCCACGTCTCCCTGTGCTGTGGCCACTTGTACAGCTTCTCCCGCGGAATGTCTGTCCCATAGGTCTTGAGTCTCGGTCGTCTGCCTGTGGAGTTGGAGAGCTCTGTATATTGGGTGTTTATCAGATCCCCCCCCCCCCAGTCTGTATTTGAGCTTTTTGTTTTCTTAATGGTGTCTTTCAAAGGACCAACGTTTTAAAGTTAGATGAAGTCCAACTTATCGATTCTTTATGTACGGTGCCTCTGTTGCTACATCTACGAGCTCTGCCTAACTCCGGTGAATGAAGGCATTCCCCTATATTTCTTTTAATAATTTTGTAGTTCTGGCTTCTCCATTGGGGTCTGTGATCACTGCGAGTCATTGTGTGTATACCGCAAGCATGTCAAACTCGCAGCTGGTGGGCCGCATGCTTTGTTTATTTTGTGGCCCGCCGGCCGCGAATTTGACATGCTTGGTGTACGGTGTGAGGTAGGGCTCTACGGTGTGAGGTAGGGCTCTATGGTGTGAGGTAGGGCTCTACGGTGTGAGGTAGGGATCTACGGTGTGAGGTAGGGATCTACGTTCACGCTTCTCATGGGGTACGTCCAGCTTTCCTGACACCATTTGTGGGAAAGACAGTTCTCCCCCAGCGCCTGGCCTCGGCCCTGGTTGAAGGCCAGCGCCGTTTGTCCCTGGGTCCCTGGGGCTGGTCCATGGCCCCGTGCGCCCGGCATTGCTCAGAACTGCACTGTCTCGAGTGATGACTGTGGCTTTACTGTGAGTTTTGAAACCAGATGTGTAATCCCCCTTACTCAGTTCTATTTAAAGACTGTCTGGTGCCCTGGCCAGTGTGGCTCGGTGGTTGGGCATCATCCCATGCACCAAATGGTTTCGGGGTTGATCCCCGGTGGGGGATGTGCAGGAGGCAGCCAACCAATGTTCCGCTCTCATATCGATGTTTCTCTCTCTCCCTCTCCTTTCCTCTCTAAAAAAAAAAGAATCAATAAAAATGTATTTTTTAAAAATGGCCTTGGCTTGTCCTAGCCATTTCGGCTCATGGATGTGCAGGAGGCAGCCAACCAATGTTCCGCTCTCACATCGATGTTTCTCTTTCTCTCTCTCTCTCCTTTCCTCTCTAAAAAAAAAAAGAAAAATCAATAAAAAATATTTTTTAAAAATGGCCTTGGCTTGCCCTAGCCATTTCGGCTCATTGGATAGAGCACTGGCCCTCAGACTGAAGGGTCCCGGGTTCGATTCTGGTCAAGGGCATGTACCTCAGTTTCAGGCTCCTCCCTGACCCTGGTTAGGCACATGCGGGAGGCAACCAATCAACGTGTCTCTCTCACATTGATGTTCCTCTGTCTCTCCCCCTCCCTTCCACTCTCTCAGAATCATGGGAACATATCCTCGGGTGAGGATTAACAACAACCATGGCTTGGCTGTTAGGGGCCTTTGCATGTGAATTTTAGGTCATTTTCTATTTAAAAGCCTGCACTGGACTTATGGACCCGTTTGATATAGAACTGGCCCGTGTCCCACCGCGGCTCCCAGGCCATGAGCTGGGAGGTCTCCCTTCACCTGGTGCGGAGGCAGACCTGGCAGACAGGTGTCTGGTCTCCGGGCAGGTCTGTCTCGTGTTTCATTCTTTTCCAGGGCGTCCTCGCAGGTGGCTGTGCTTGTGGGAGCCACCGGGGGTGTCTGGTGGGCGGGGTGCCCCCTGCACGGGAGGCAGTGGCTGGGCCTGGGGGCGCCCCCCTCCCCCGCCCTGTGCGTGTGCTCCAAGCCCCTCTGGGGGACGGCCTCTTGGTCACCAAGCGTGTTCTGTGCAGCCATGGCCTGCGGGAGATTCCAAGCTGGTTTTTAATTGTGTGGGGTGTTCACGGGCTCCTGCCTGACGCCGCCGGGGCCAGGCCGGGGCAGCTTTACCCGGCCAAGCACTCGTCCCCCAGTTATCTGGGCACAGGGTGGCATTTAAATTGCAGCATGCCAGGTTGGGGGACGCAGGGGTTCCTAAGGAGACTTCAGGGCCGGGTGCAGGACTGGGTACGAGTCCCCTGGGCCTTGTCCTCCCGGAAGGCAGGGGGCCCTCGGGAGCAGGCCGATCGCTGGGACCTTCACGATTCACCGTTTAACCTCACGGCGACCACGGAGGCTGGTGTTCCAGACGAGGAAGCTGAGTCCAGAGCAGCGAGGGGACTGCCCAGGCCCGTCGCTGTGGAGGGAAAGCTGGGATTTGAGTCCTGCTCCACAGACGGGGAAGGGCCTTGTCCGGCTGGGCCTGGGGAGCCGGTGGGCGGCTCTGCGAGGCCCCGCAGCCCATGGGCAGGCAGCAGAGCTGGGGGTTGGCCCCAGCCGTCCTGGTTCCGCATCCACATGCTTCACCCCTGACCTGTCCTGCTGCCCCCCGACCCCCCAGAGGAGGCAGCACCTGCCATGCCCCTCCTTTTGTGTGGAGCCCTGACCGGCTCGGGGTTTGGGAGGAGGCTCCCCCCCAACGCCCTGCCCACTTCCTCCCGTGAGGTCCCAGCTGTGGGCAGGAGCTGCTCCCGACGGGACAAGAGTGAGGAAGGGTGGTGCCCACCCCAGGCCAGGAGGAGAGAGACTGAGACAGAGACGGGGGTGGGGGGTGGGGGAGCGTCACAGAGAGAGGGAGAGAGAGGGCCCGCCCACAGCGGCTCAGGGAGCTCTGTGGTGAGAGGCTGCGTCCCAGGCTGGGAGGTGCGGCCACCTGGTGTCACTGTGCCCCTGCTGTTGGAGCCGTTGGAGCCGTTGGAGCCATTGGAGAGGGAGCGAGTGGCTGGGACTAGTGACCGACCGTCTGGGTGGGGAGGGAGGGACAGGCCAGCAGGGCTCAGGAGGAGGACAGGAGGCCTGCACCCCCCTGGGGAGGCGCGGTTCTTTGGGCGAGGAGGGTCCCAGGGGCGCAGGGCGCACGGGGTCGAGGCGGCGACCTTGCT
>NW_005355029.1:276548-278381 GCF_000412655.1 Myotis brandtii | reverse complement strand
CCTAGCTCCAGAGCCCGAGGGTCCGTCCCTGTCCTTGTCCCCGCCCCGCCGGCTGCCGTCACAGGGGAGGGTCCTGTGAAGCTGTTCTGGGATCGAGGCCCAGGGTCCTGGGGCGGAAACGCCTCTCAGCCCAGGCTCCAGGCCTGCAATCGTGTCCTGGGGGTGGCCCGCGTTGCTGGGCGTGGGCCTGGCGGGAGTGGACCGTGGGAGTCGGGCTCAGGTGTGCCCACACCCTGACATCCACGCACAGGCCAGGTCCGCACGCAGCCTCCGTGGCCCGGCCCTGGGATGAGGCCTGTTGGGTGGCTGTGTGCTTGGTCCTTGCCCATCTGTCTCCTCAGCCCCTTGGGCACCTCCTGCGCCAGCGTGGCCTGGGGTGGCCTGGGCATGGGCGTGGGCGTGGCCTGGGCGTGGGCGTGGCCGGGTGGCTGGGCGTGTCCCACGGTGCCTTCAGCATGAAGTGGTGACAGTGAGGGCGGGAGGAGCAGCCACGCTCCGGGCAGCCTTTTCTCTCAGGATAAAGGCCAGGCAGATGAATAACAAGACCCAGTGCCCCGAGTCCCCCTCCCTGTGGGGGAGCCATGGCCACGACTCGTAGAGACCACCCTCTGGGAGTCCACGCACCTCACATGTCCGCCCACCGGACACGTCCCTGCCGGACCCCCCGCAGGTCATGGAACGCCCCCCACCCCGGTTTGCTTTCTCGGCTCCACAGGGAGGTCAACGCCTGGGTCCCCCCCAGAAGCTGACCGAGCGGCTCACGCACCTGGGGGCTCTCGCATCTGTGTCCCCCGCCCCCACCGCTGACGGGGTCCTGCACGTGCACCTGCCCCGCCCCATGGTCAGGCCGGTGCCCGGCTCTTTGGAACAGCTGGGAGCCTCTGATCGGTTCCGCAGCCGCGGGAAGAGCACAGGCGTCCAGGAGCCCGGAGGGCTCTCCGCGCCTCCCGCCCACGTGCTGCAGGGGCCGGAGGCTGGGCGCACCAGCTGCCCGGATCTCATGATCGCTCCGTGGGCCGCTGCGTTTAAAATAAGCAAGGTGCCGTTACCCACAAACATTCCACCCCGGGAGGTGACGGGAGGGGGAGGGAGGGGGAGGCCGGCAGCCAGGGCTGGAGCGGCTCCAGGATCTCCCGTCCTCCACCTCGGACACCGGGCGTGGCCTGCACGGAGGGCCTGAGCCCGGGGTCACGCCTGCCCTGTGGTGACGGGGTGGCTTAGCGACTGGTTGGAGGAGTTCCCCAGACGCCTCATCCATCTGGGCTTCTCACTGGTCACCTGCAGAACGGTCCCCCTCGGGGTCCAGACTCGGGGGGGGGCGGGCGGGGGCAGACTCCAGCTTCCTACAGCGAGTGGGGACCAAGGAGCCCTGATTGGTGGTGATGGGGGGAGGAATCCCGGGGGGCTTCTTGGAGGAGGTGAGGGCAGGGTTGTTCAGGTGGGAGAGATGGATGAGACGTGGGGCTCTGTAAACCCCTGTGCTGGCCAGGCCAGGCCCGTGTTGTACCCGAGGAAGCAAAGCCCAGGGAGTGGACGTGCTGGCCACCGTGTCCAGCCGGCCGGCCGGTGGGGAGGCCTGGAGTGGGCGGGCCTCCTCAGGCCCAGCACGGCTCTGGCTTTGCTGCTGAAATGCCCCCTGGCAGCCGTGTGACTGCAGGCAGCGTGTCCCCCTCTCCCTCCGGGGGTGGGATCTTTGGAGAGTCTCGGGGGAGAGGCCTTGGGGCGACCCGCCCCCGCCCCGACCTCACCTGAACCCCAGTTGGGGGCCACCCACGTGCGGGCCCCGAGCCCTCGGAGCAGAGGCTGTGATGAGGTTTCCAGCTCCGAGCGAGC
>NW_005355029.1:276041-276247 GCF_000412655.1 Myotis brandtii | reverse complement strand
CAGTGGACAGCGGTCCAGGGAGGGGTGTCGGTCGCCCTGCGGTGTGTGTGGCCGAGGAGGCTGGCCCCGGGCGCCCTCTCTGTGTTTGTTGAGTGAATGAGTGACACCCTGTTTGGTGTTCACCCGTTTTGCTGTTGACTTGAGTCGGGGACTGTGTTTGCCTGGGTCCCTGTCCTCTCCCTGGGCTGACGCAGAGCCCAGCTCCG
>NW_005355029.1:267396-275903 GCF_000412655.1 Myotis brandtii | reverse complement strand
TGGCTAGATGTTTCTAGGATTTTTAAAAATCTTTTTAAAGAGCTAGCTTTGGTTTCATGGACTTTCCCTGTTAATGTCCTATTTTAAATTCCACTGATTTCTAGTTGTAACGTTTATTGTTTATTTTCTTCCGCTTACTTTGGTTTTAATTTGCTCATCTTTTTAGTTTCCTAAGGTGGGAGTTCAGGTGTTTGGTTTTAGAGCTTCTTCCTTTTCTACTGTAGGCACTCAAGGCTATGAATTTCCCTCTGAGTCCGGCTTTTGCTGCATCCTGCGAGTTCTGATGGGTTGTGTTTTCCTTTTCATTGGGTTCATCTTCTCAGCGTCCTTGGGGCTTCTATGCGTTATTTATAAGTGTGTTCTTACCCTGCAGATACTCACGTTTCCATGACTACGCCTTATCCACAGGGCGGGCAAGGGCACGGAAAACAACACAAGTAATAAGTGGTGACACAGGAATAGACTCTGTTTTGTGTACTCACAACCGTAAACCCGTGTTTGCCCCACCCACACGTTTAAACTGTTCTTGGGGCTTCTATGCGTTATTTATAAGTGTGTTCTTACCCTGCAGACACTCACGTTTCCATGACTACGCCTTATCCACAGGGCGGGCAAGGGCACGGAAAACAACACAACAAGTAATAAGCGGTGACACAGGAATAGACTCTGTTTGGTGTACTCACAACCGTAAACCCGTGTTTGCCCCACCTGCACGTTTAAACTGTTTCTTTGGTGAAAATGCTAAGAATGAAAGTGTAAACCCTGCAGGTCCAAGGGCACACCCGTTTTTGTGCGTGATTTTTTCTTTTAATTTTTTTATTGATTTCAGAGAGGAAGGGAGAGGGAGAGAGAGAGAAACATCAATGATGAGAGAGAATCATGGATCGATCAGCTGCCTCCTGCACACCCCACACTGGAGATCGAGCCCACGACCCGGGCATGTGGCCTGCCCAGGAATCGAACCGTGACCTCCTGGTTCCTAGGTCGAAGCTCAGCCACTGAGCCGCGCCGGCCGGACTGGGCAGGCTCATTTTGAAGGGAAAAGTGCACGTTCGCCAGCCTGCTCCCGAGTCATGCCTGGGAAGAGAAGTGGGCGCGTGCTCAGGCTGTGGCCCGAAGCAGAGACAGCGCCGTGTGCGGGCCTCAGCCCGGACGGGTGGCGGTGCACAGGGCCCGGCTCCTGGGAAATGTTACCATAATGAGTTCAAGTTTTTTTTTTTCTTTTTCTTTTTTCCCACATATGAAGCTGGAATTGCAAAAGCATTTCTTAAAGACCTGCTTGTGTTAAGAGCCCCGATGTGGTGGTTCTGAAGAAATTCAGTTGTAAAATGTGAACAGACTGTCTGCAGGCTGAGAATCCTGGCCCGGCAGGGGAAGGAGGCCGGGCTGGGCGGCCAGTGAGGGGGCCTGGGAGGGGCCCCCACAAACCTCCCCAGAGCCCCTGCCACCTCCTTGGGCAGAGAGACTGTCGGAAGTAGAGAGAAGAGAGCTGCTATTCTGTGGACTTACCTACGTTTTCTGGGGCCTGGAAGCAGGAGGTGCAGGCTGTTGGTTCTGCGTTTGGTTTGCTTCCTGCAGCTCAGCCTGACATCACACAGCTTCTCAGGCGCCCCCTTAATTAGCCGGCGTGCATGCGCAGCCTCGAGGGCGGTCATTGCATTTGGGGTGCGGACGCTGACCTCTGACTATGTTCTGGCTGGGGTCCTGGAGGTGAAGGGTTCGCCAAGCATGCCGCGCCCTGCCCACCTCCCGTAGGCCGGCTGGGGGGGATCTCTGCCTCCGTCCACTCCACAACGAGATTTAGGAAATTACGTGGCAGCTGCCGTGGCACAGCCCTGGGCGTGGCCTCGCTGGGTGTGGCTCACCGAGCAGCAGGTCGGGGTCTGGTGTCTAACGTGGAGGCTCGGCCTCGGATCCCGTTTCCTATCCAGCTGCTCAGGGCGCCTGCGACGGGGAAGGGCCGGGTTCTCGCGGAATCCCACCGGCGGGAGGGTGGGCAGCCCGTTGCTCCTCTTGCTAAGTTGGAGTCCAAAGCGGCGTTTGCAGGGTGACCCCATTTATGTGAAAACCCGAACGGCAAACCCGCCCGGGCCAGAGGTGGACCAGGAGGGCCGGGCCGCTGCCTGGACAGCGGGGTCACGAAGGACTTTATGATTTATTTTTTAGGTTCATCCTCACCTGAGGACATTTTTCCATTGAATTTTAGAGACAGTGGAAGGGAGAAGGGGAGACAGAAAGACGCATCATTGGTTGCCTCCTGCACGCACCCTGACCAGGGCCAGGGAACCTGCACCCGAGGTGTGTGCCCTTGACCGGAATCGAACCCGGGACCCTTCAGTCCGCAGGCTGACGCTCTATCCACTGAGCCAGGGCAGATTCTATTTATTTATTATTTTACTTGATTTATTGAATTTTAGAGAGAGGAAGGGAGAGAGAGAGAGAGAGAAACATTGATTTGTTTCCCCTTGTCCCCCTTGTGCATTCATTGGTTGATTTGTGTATGTGCCCTGACTGGGGATCGAACCCGCAACCTTACAGTATCGAGACGGCGCTGTAACCAGCTGAGCCTCCGGGCAGGGCACGAAGGGTTGAATTCCTCCTTTACCTGACGGGACGATCTTCTTGCAATAAGACTGAGCCCCTGTGAGGTGAGGGGCGCCGGCCGGGGCCCCCGCGGGTCTCACATTCACTGTGTCTTCTTTCCAGCGACATATTCGACGCCATGTTCCCCGTCACGCACATCGCCGGGGAGACCGTCATACAGCAAGGTAGGCCCCCTCCTCTGAGCGAGCCGACGGGGCATCGGGCTGTTCCCTTAAAGTTATTTATTATTTGTTTGTTTTTTAAATATGTGTTTATTGACTTCAGAGGGAGAGAGAGATGGAGACATCAAGGATGAGAGAGAATCCCGGGTCGGCTGCCTCCTGCACGCCCCACACTGGGCATCGAGCCCGCAACCCGGGCCTGTGCCCGGACCGGGAACGGTGAGCCACGCGGCCGGGCTCACTGAGTCATTCATGTAAAATCTTGTGTGTCTTCGGGAAAAGTCACCAGTGAAACAGCAGTTTCCTGAACAAGCGAACCCGACACGTGTCAGTGATCTTGCTGTCAAGTCCACGACCTGAGCCCGGGGAGCACGCGGATCGGGGGCGGGCGAGGTCCCCACACGGGCACTGGGGGCCGTGGGGAGGCGCCATGCTCGCCGGCCGACTGAAGTGAGTTCACGGGGAATGTGCACTGCAAAGCACTGTGTTTACACCTGAGATGCAGACCTTTCATTTACATACTTTCTTGTTAATCCGTGGATTTTTAGAGAGAGTGGAGGAGAGAGGGAAAGACAGAGAGAAACATCTGGGTTGCCTCCTGCATGAGCCCCGACCGGGGCCCGGGCCGGGGAGGAGCCTGCAACCAAGGTACGTGCCCTTGACTGGAATCGAACCCGGGACCGACGCTCTATCCACTGAGCCACACCGGCCAGGGCCATTTAAATACTTTTAAAGAATAGACGAGACCCAGGACTCCTTGGCTGGTGTAGGCGGCAGCGCACAGAGAGGCCACAAGACAAACAGGCCGCAACTGTGTCCTTTGCGTGAAACACGTTGTATCTCTCTGTTGTTTCAGGGGACGAAGGCGATAACTTCTACGTCGTTGACCAAGGGGAAGTGGACGTAAGTACCTCCTGGCCGGTTTGGGGAAATAGCGCCTCGGTCCACGTCCAGCTTTGGTGGGACACCAGGTCACTGGCCAGCTGAGGCCTGGAAACGCCTTCTTCCTGGTGGTAAATGTTCATCCTGAGAGTAACCCGTGGCATTAACAGCTGGTAGGGACGTACGGGAGCGCAGTCTGACATAGGCGCTTGCTGGCGGAGCTCCCGTGGGCAGCGTCCGCGTCTGCGGGTCTGTCGGTGGCCGAGAGGTTGGGCGTGTTGGGTGTTAAGACACCGTCTGTCTCCCAGAATGGGGTTTCTCCTGTTTTTTTACTGTTTATTTACTCCCACCCGTCTCGGGGGTTGGGGGACCCACACTTTTATGGAACTGCTGCCCTTCAGTCACGGTCGGGCTGGCCCCTGCTGCATGGCTCTGGGCGTCCCCCACCGGCTACACCCACAATGCGCCCAGCGTGGCCTGGATGCCGCGGCCTCTCGTTCCTGCATCCCCTGTGCCGGGAGCCCCACCCTCGGTGGCCTGTCAGCTCCTGATCTCCTTTCGTCCCCCCACACACTACCTGGGTGTCGGCATGGCCAGTGCCCCTCGGGTGTGGCCCCTGTGGCCCCCAGCCGTCCTGCGTGGGACTGCTTCTGGTCTGCACTTCGGCGCGACCACGTGTGCTAGCTGCCCCGGCAGTTTGGGGTCCGGGCCCTGGTGCACATTCAGGGTGTGTCTGCCAGACCCTGCAGCCACCGCATTCCAGGCTGGCCCCTGAGTCACCCCTGGACCTCGGACACCAGCACTGGGGACAGGGCATCTAGTGGCCTCCACGCCCACCCCCTCCTTTGTAAACAGTAGCCCCTCGAGGTGGGCCCCCTGCTGCCCAGGGATGCCGCCCGGCTGGGCTGCCCAGCCAGGGTGCTTCAGGGCTCGGCCTCCGGTCCAGCCGAGCTATTCTGGGGGACAGGGACTTATTATCTCCCCAGCAGCCCGTCTGTGTCCGCTGTGGCCGCGTTCTGGGAACCGGGCAGGCGGCCCCGGCTTCCGGAGGTGGTGGCAGAGGAAATGAGTCACCATGGAGAGCTCGGTGAGGTCACGCGCGTCGTCCGAGGGCCGCAGCCCGCCGACGGGAGTCGGGGTGTCGTGCCTGCCGAGCGCAGGCCCTGGGCCAGGCGGGGGGCGCTGGCGGGGGACGGGCTTCTCTCTCCCACCAAAGAGGGACACTGAGGCAGGAGCCGAGGGCCACGGAGGAAGTGCGGAGGCGGGAGGCTCGGGCTGCCAGCCCACAGAGTCCGCTCCCGCTGGCTTCACTTGGGTTAAAAAAAACTCCAGCCCAGGAAACAGAGAAGACAGACGCGGGTGCGGCCTGGGCCCAGCTGGGCAGAGTCCTCAGCGTGGACGCCGGACGGCCCTGCTTCAGAGCCACTGGGCGCGAGGGGGCTCTGGGGGTGTTTGGGCTCCTTCCTGGTTCAGATCCAGCTCCCCCTCCGCCCTCACCATCCCCAGATCTCCGCTTCCCTTGTTTATTCTTGCTCCTGTGTTTAGGGGGCACTGGCTGTGTGCTGGGCCCGGGCACAGCCCCCAGTGTGCACTGGGGGTGGCGATGTGGGGGTGGGGAGGTGGCCAGTAGGCAGGGAATTCACGAGTGAAGGTCTTGCCTCTGGGTCTGCACCCCTCTGTCTCCTCTGACGCCGGCTCTGCCCTGCAAACCCCTGTGCCTCCTCCAAGGCCCTGCCCAGCTGGCCCGGCTCCCCTCTCGGCCGCCCCCCGCAAGCACCCATGTGGTCCGGACCCCGCTTCCCACTGCCCCTCGCCCTGAAACGTGCCTCCCTTTCCTGCGTTCGTGGAGTCACGGGAATCTTCCCGTTAAATTCCAAAGGCCTCTTCCCAGTGCCGATCGTGTGCGGGAAGCTGGGGCCGTGCTGAGCGTGGAAACCTGAGGTCTGCTAAGCCAGCGGGTGTGGGGGGAAACCCTTTTGCCCAGAGTGCTTTGCCATTTCTTTCTTTCTTTCTTTTTTTTAAAAAAAAGACATTTTTGTTGATTTCAGAGAGGAAGGGAGAGGGAGAGATAGAAACATCAATGAGAGAACCATTGGTCGGCTGCCGCCTGCACGCCCCCCGCTGGAGATCGAGCCTGCAACCCGGGCCTGTGCCCTGAGCGGGAATCGAACCATGACCTCCGGGTTCATAGGTTGACGCTCAACCCCTGAGCCACGCCGGCCGGGCTGTTTCTTTCAAGGAGCCTGGGGGCCCAACGTTGGGGTCTCTAGAGCTGTCCCCCGGCCCTGTGGGCAGACAGCAGGCCAGATACCCCTCGCTTGGGCCCGAGGCTCAGGCCTGTCACCTGCTGCTGGCACCTGAGCCTCTGTGTCCCCGTAAGTCCTCCCGGAGGACAGGCCGAATGAGACCAGTCCTGGCGCGGGGCCGGTGGGGCTCGGTGGGCGTGGCCTGTCTGGCCCTGTCCCCCCCACCATCCTCGGGGGACCCCACACCTGTCTGTGGAGCAGAGGGGGACCCCGAATCTGCACCGGTGCCCCTGCTGCCCGAAGCCCCCTGAGGACCCAGCCTGGCCTGTTAGCGGGTGGGGCACCCTGAGCACCCCCTGCTGTGGGTGGGCGCTGCCCTCTGACCAGTGGTGCCCGAGGGGTCGGCCAGGTGACCAAACGCCACAAACACCAGGTTTAGCTTGAACCGTGGTTTTCCGGAGACGGTGGAAGTGCCTGCCGTGGCCTGTGTGTTGCCAAGAGCTATAATCCGCTTTCTAAGTATAAAAGCATCTTCCGACTTGTTTTATTCCTGGAACGTGGCATCTCCAGCTAAAAGGGCACTCGGCCCCGGCCCGTGGGCTGAGGAAATGCCAGTTCCTCCCTCGGCCTTTGCGTGGGGCTCAGCCCCCCCCCCCTCCCCCCCCTTCCCCCGGATTCCCTCTGGTTTCACCCGAGGGTCTGGGAGGAGAGCCTCTGGCCCCCATGGTGGGAGCGAGGCCTCACGCAGCAGCTGGGACAGGGCGCCCGGGACATGGCCGTCTGCTCTGTGGGTCACGATGTTGCTCAGTGTTGGCCTGGGGCTGTTCCGTTTTCTCATCAGTAAAATGCTCACAACATAGAACATAAACCTACTGTGTTGAGGATTTTTAAAAAATATACTTTATTGGTTTCAGAAAGGAAGGAGAGAGAGAGAAATACCAATGATGAGAGAGAATCATGGATCAGCTGCCTCCTGCACGCCCCCCACTGGGGATCGAGCCCGCAATCTGGGCCTGTGCCCTGAGTGGGAATTGAACCGTGACCTCCTGGTTCCTAGGTTGACGCTCAACCACTGAGCCACGCCGGCCGGGCCGCGTTGATGATTTTGAGGTGCACAGTTCAGGGGCAGTGAGCACATGCACACTGCTGTGCAACCGCCACCACCAGCATCTCCGGAACTTTCCATCTTCCCAACCTGAGACTGTCCCCATTAAACACTCACTCCCCCTCCCCAGCCCTGGCCCCACCCTCCTGCTTCCTGTCTGTGAATCTGAGGACTCCAGGGGCCTTGTATGGACCCAGTGTGTGTCCCTGACGGGTGGACGTCCCCGAGCACATGCCCTCCGGCTCCTGCCCAGGCAGCGTATGTCAGTTTCCTGCCTGTGTGAGGCCGAGCGATACTCCGTGGTCTGGATGGCCCAGTGCTTGTCCGTTCACCCACCGGTGCCCACTGGCTGCTCCCGCCTGTCGGCTGCCGGGAACGCGTAGCTGCGAACGGGGGTGTGCAGGTGCGCCTGCCCTCAGGGGGTCACCGCGTGGCCGCGGCCCAGAGCTGGCTGGGTGTTTTTCTGCAGCACCTCGGTGCCCTCTGGCCTGTCTCACCCACAGACCCTCGGGGCCCCATGCACGTGGGGTCGACGGCATAGGGCAGGCCGGGACCCTGAGCCACGATGGATTTGGGGTTCCATCGGAGGGAGCCTGCCCGGCCACCTGCCACCCCGAGGGATGGAGAAAGAACCCCCGTGGCTGTTCCACGTGCCCAGGTGCACAGACAGGAGCTTTGGGGGTAACGCCTTTGCCAGGGGAGGCACCTCGAGCAAAACCCAAACAAATCTGCCGCCAGGTGCTCTGGGCTGAAGGCCATTGAGGGGGGACCTGGGAGGAGCAGGTGGCATGGCTGGGGCTGCCTCAGGGGGCGCCTCCGGGGGGCGCGGGGAAGGGGACTTCCCGGACCAGGTGCCCACACACCTGCACAGTCGCCCCCACTCCTGGTGGCGGGAGCCTGGGAGGCGGGAGGAGACGGGCCATGAGCTTTGTCACCACCTAGAAAGCACTCGCGGAGCCTGCTGCCCGCGGGGTGACCTTCACCCCGGCTGTGGCGACGGCGCAGGAGCTGGGGCGGGTCGGGGCCGCACGACCGTGTCTGCCTCGGCCACGTGGGCCGCTCAGGTGACTGGCTGCTCGTGTCCGGTTCCCAGACAGCTGTTTCAGCTGCGTTTTATTTTCTGTGGCGTCTGGGCTCAGGGGCAGGCGATGGAGCGAGACAGCGGGGCCTCCCCGCCTCCGGGCACCCAGCTTCTCCTGGCAGTTTCCCCAGTTCCCAGCGGCCCCAGCTGCCTGTCCAGCTGGGCATGACCAGGTGGGCACGGCCAGGTGGGCACGGCCAGGTGGGTGATGTTCTCAGTGCTGCTCTGCCCCTGGCGTCCTGTGCTGACAGGAGCCCAGTGCTGCCTGAGGCGGCTTCTGCGGTTTTACTGAGGAGGTTGCTGTGCTTCCCTCAGCATCGTCTCCACCTCCAGCCTCGTCCGGTCAGAGCTAGTCCAGCCCGAGCCTCTGTCAGAACCGTCTGCTGCAGCGCCGGCCGCTGGGCCCTGTCCCTGGCGTCCGACGTCCA
>NW_005355029.1:259741-267380 GCF_000412655.1 Myotis brandtii | reverse complement strand
TGGCGGGCCCCGTGGGCCGCCCGTGGCTCACGTGGCTCCCGGAGGAACGTCCACGCTCTCCCTGCCCACGGGCATCTCCCCACATGGTGTGGCTGCATCCAAGGCCTGTGTCCTGGCCCTCTGCTCAGACCCTCTCTCCACAGCCTGTGCAAGACCTTCCGGAGCCTCTGCCCCGTTCTCTCCTGGCTCGTGTGTACGCGTGTGTTCGTACCATCCTTTGCCCACAGCCTGTCTCCTGGGTGGGCAGTGTGTCCCGGGAACTGGCATCGCCTGCCTTCTGCTGCTGGCCCCAAGCGCACGGGGCTCCGGGCCTCAGCGCTCGGGCTGCCGTGTGCACTAACGGACGGATGAATGAAGGAATGAAGGGATGAACGAACGAAAGGACGCAGACGGCCGGGCGGGGGCTCTGGGTTTGACCAGAGAAGCCACAGTCAACGGCGATAGCGTAAATGTGGCCGAGTGGGGCCTCCCACCATTTTTCTTCTAAAAGTAGAAGAAGAAAACAACAAAATGAAACAAAGCAAGCAGCAGCCCTGTGCGTGCCAGCTGGGGCAGGGCCGGACGCCGAGGGGACAGAGGCCACTGTCCGGGAGAGACGGCCTTTTGTGCTGGGCCGGCGTCCGGTCGCACAATGCCTTCCTCTGACTCCTCGCGGGGCGTGCAGTCCTGGGCTCTGGGTGTCCACCCGCGGGGCCCAGGTCCCCGTCCTGCCTGCCGCACCAGCCTTGCCCCCCCCCCCCGTTAGGGATGTGCCCTGGGAGAGTTGGGGGTGCAGCCGTCATGCTGGCTCTGCTGTGACACCCCTGTGCTGGGTCCCTGTGCCGTGTGGTGGGTGACGGGGCGTCCGGCCTGCCCAGCAGCCGTTCCGGGCGTGGCTGCCTGGGTCCTGGGTGTGAGGGGAGAAGCCACCCCTCCCAGGCCCCTGAGCTGCGTCTCCCTCACGACTCGGTGCCATCAGACTCGCTGGGGCTTCTGCGGGGACAGCGCGAGGGAGCTGGCCCGAGGGCCTTCGGGGACAACCTAGCGAAACCCACGTGACGCTCTGGGAGGCGGCAAAGGCCACCCCCGGAATTTCCCTGCGGGGCGGGGGGGTGTGGGAGCCCATGCGGCGTTCGTGTCAGCGTTCTGGGTCCCAGCCCGAACCGGAACCAGCCATCCCCCCAGGCCGGTCCCGCTGTGTGGCCGAGAAGACGAGGGGGCTGGACCTGCGACACGGGGGCAGCGGAGGATTTGCTGCGCGATCCCTTAATGCACCAGGGTCCTAACGGACCTGTCCCTGGCAGGGGCTCCGGGAGACCCCGCACTGTGACCTGAGCGGTGGGAACGAGGAGCCGCACACCCGGGGTTCGTGCGCGTTGGAGTTTGCGGGGTGCAGCTCCGGGTCGGGTTTTCCGGGGAGCGTGGGCATCGGGAAGACCAGCTGAGAGGGGCCCGAGGTGCCAGCGCCGGGCTGCACCCTGACTTGTCATCAGCGCCCCCCCTCCCCCTGAAACGGGCTCTGGGCTCTCCGAGAAGACAGGAGAGTGTGCTGTCTGCTGTCCCTCCTGCCCTGGAGCCCCGGATGGGCCCTCGTCCTCAGCTGCCTCCGGGAGGACAGGGCAGCCTGGGCCGGCTCCCTCAGGCCCTGTCATGTGGCTGGTGTTTCTTCTTGCCGTGACCCGACACCTCTCTGGGCGGAGGGCGCTGGGGGCTGAGGGAGGCTGGGAGCAGGGGCGGGTCCCGGGTGGAGGCGGAAGGCTCCCCTGGTCGGGCTCTTGGGACAGACGCACAGACTCCGCAGGAAGCTCTGCTTGCGTTTCCCGGCTCGTCCCTGTCCCCTCCTGCTGCGCGGCGTTGTCACCTGCCGGCATTCCCTCCGCTGGGCAGCTCTGGGCACTGCTTATCACCAAGATAATGACGCGTTGATTGTGACAAGAATGGCTTCCATGACTCAGGGCAGCCCAGTCCCCCCAGGCCGCGCCCACGTCCCCAATGGGGGCCATTCTTCGTGCCCATTGACACGGGAGGGAAGGAATAAAGCTGCTTTGTGCCGTGGGCGGGCCGCTCTGCGTAACCCACAGTCCACGCTGTGCTGGCTCGGATGCGGGGCCTGCGCCAGGGCACAGTGGGATCAGGGCACGGGGAACGCGGTGCAGCCGCCCTCGCGGCTGAAAGGGAATCTTGTCTGGCCTCTGGCGGGGCCTGGCGGGGCCCATTGACGGCAGGGAGGACAGCGGGGAGAGACCCAGGCTGCGGTGGGGGAGGGGGGCTCCCGGGGCGGGAAGAGGAGGCAGTTGATGAATGAAGAGGCGGGAGCCTGCCTATGGACGTGCTGAGCGGGAGGGACTCATCGGGGTGCAGTCAGGGAAACCGAGGCCAGCGAGGCCCATCTCCAGTCCACGGGGAACGGGGTGGAGATCCGCCGGGCGGTGCCCACCTCCAGCCCCAGGCCATCCTCTCAGCCTGACCAGAGGCCACCTGCCTCGGGGGATTGAGCAGGGCTGGGAGGAGAGCACGGCGTTCCACCCACCAGCCAGGGCCCCCGGTGGCGGCCATGTGGTCCCTGACCCCACGCGTCCCGTGACCTTCCTCTTGCTGCCCCAGGTGTACGTGAACGGGGAGTGGGTGACCAACATCAGCGAGGGCGGCAGCTTCGGGGAGCTGGCACTCATCTACGGCACCCCCAGGGCGGCCACCGTGAAAGCCAAGACCGACCTCAAGCTCTGGGGCATCGACCGGGACAGCTACCGCCGCATCCTCATGGTGAGTGGCTGCGCGGCCCCGGCCGGACCTGAGCCTGGGCGTGGGGGCGGGGGCGACTTCCCAGCTCCCTGTGGGCAGGGCCTGCGAGCTGGTGGGTGTGGAGGGGGTGTGGGGAGCTTGTTCAAAGGGGGCCTGCGGTCACACAGGTGCTTTTCTGAGCTGGTCGGGTGGCCCCGGAGAACCGGGCAGGGTGGGCACGTAGCTGAGGGGGCCCCGGAGAACCGGGCAGGGTGGGCACGTAGCTGAGGGTGCCCCAGAGAACCGGGCAGGGTGGGTACGTAGCTGAGGGTGCCCCGGAGAACCGGGCAGGGTGGGTACGTAGCTGAGGGTGCCCCAGAGTCCCGGGTGGGCATGTAGCTGAAGGTGCCCGGGAGAACCTGGCAGGGTGGGCATGCCCAGGACAGGAATCCCTGCCATCAGGAGGGAGGTGAGCAAGAGGAGAGGTTGCTGGGAGACTGGCCTCTTCTGCCCTCTCCTCCCTGGGCCTGTCCGTGCTTGCCGCCACCTGCCCCTGGGGCTTGGTTGTCTTGCGAAGGCCAGCCTGGGAGGGGCAGTTTCCGGCGAGGGGCTGTGGTTGGAGGACGGGGAGCCTTGTGAGCTCGGCCAGGTGTGAGCCTGGAGGGGGTGCCCCTCTCGGGAAAGAGGGACGGGTGTGGCTGGTCTGTCACGATGGGGAGGGGGGGTTCGGCTCGGGGTCGGGGCCCGTGGGGAGCTCCTCGTTCGTGCACGTGGCAGGGGACACTGAGTGCCCACCACGGCCGCACCAGGAACGGCTCGAGCGCCCCAGGGTGCTGCCCGTGGACAGCGTTCTCCTGTCTTGCGCCTGCTCACCTGCCCACCTGCTCACCTGCTCACCTGCTCACCTGCTCGCTCTCTGTCTGTCCTGAGGCCTCCTTCCTCCAGGGGTGGGGTTTGGGGACAGTTCCTGTGCCTGGAGGCACCTGGCCCCGGGGGTGTGCGAGCCCTTGTTTCCCGCCAGGCTGCCGAGCCCTGCTTGGCTGTGGGATTTTTGTGGCTGGAGCCTTATATTTAGAGAAGTTCCCAAACCAGCGAGGCAGCTGGCACTTCCTCTGAGTTAATTCTGGTCCCTGGGCACTAAGAATAGCCCGGCTGTGCTGCAGGCAGGAAAGTGACAGTGTGCCCCGCAGGGCGTGTCCGCAGGGCGTGTCCCCAGGGCCTGTCCCCAGGGCGTGTCCGCAGGGCGTGTCCCCAGGGTGTGTCTGCAGGACCTGCCGTTTCGGCCTCAGGCCCTTATGTGGGCAATTTGATGCTGTGAAATAGTGGGTCCCATGTGTTTGCTTAGCACCGAGCTGGGCAGGAGCTGGGGAGGGGCATCGGTGGTGTCGCCAGGGAGGGGGCTGCCTCCCGAAACGTTTGCTCCGATTCTGGGTTCCCTAGAGTGTTCCCTGTCTTCCCCCCACAGCTCCCAGAGGGAGGCCCTCCTCCAGGCTCCTGGCGGGCGCCCTGCACGGGCTGGCGCACCCACCGTCTCCTTTCTTTTAAGCTTCAGGACCCTTTGTTCACCTGAATCTTACGTGGGAGCCAAGTGGTTAGAACTCAGAATTCCGTGGTAGAGGCTGGGCTGGGGTGTCCTGAGCCAGGGACCGAGACCCTCCCGCCTGGCTGGGCCTCTGGCTCCCGGGCTGTGAAGTGCCCGTCCAGCAGGAGCGTGACAAATGTTCCACTTCTCCAGCAGGAGGCTGAGAAGTCCCCTGGTCCCAGGTGGTGGGTCCTGGGTGAGTGCACCTTAGGGGGGTGGAGGTGCCGGCAGACGCCCTGCAAAGCCACTAGGATCACAGCTGGCCTCCTAGACGCCCGCTCGGAGCGAGCACATGGCCTGGGTCCCACCCCAGCCTCACCTGCTGTCTCACCACAGAGGAAACTTTCTGAAGCTGGGGAGGGGGGGAAGCATCCCATCAGCCTTGGGGGCGGGTCTCCTTCCCCGGGGGTTTCGGGCCGCCCTCCGCTGTCATTCTGCACGGGAGACGGATGGGCCTTCGCACTGAGCTTTCGAGTCTCGGGGCCCCGGGCAAGCGTGCCTGCATTCCACCAGCGGGCGGACCTGCCGGGGTCAGAGTTAAAATTGTTGTTCAAAAGAAATGCCTTTGTCGTGACCGGCGGGACTGGGATGGCTGGGGCTGGGTGGCCGGGCTGGGTCTCCCTTCCTCTGGTGGAGAGGCCAGAGGGCGGGCGGTCGTCCGTGGAACAGGGAAGCACGTGGTGCAGGGCAGGCCCGTGCCTGCCCCTCTGGGGAGAAGTTGTTTCCAGAACAGTGAGCAGCTCTGTGGTGTGGCATCGATTCTGTGTCCACCGTGGCCCCACCACTTAGCAGCCGCGTGGACATGAGCAGGTTGGGACCCCTCCCTGAGCCTCCACACCTGGAAAGACCTGAGGGACAGGGGAAGCTGCTGACCCGGGAGGACTGTGTCCGGCAGCAATGGAAGGCTCCCTGTGCCTCCTCTGTCCACTCCCCCCAGGCAGGCCCGTGTGTGGGTCTCTAACAGCATCAGGCGGCGGCATGTTGTCCGAGGGCTGACCCTGCCTCCGCGGGAAGCAGGCTGAGGTGGAGATGCCATCGGCAGGGCACTGGCAGCAAGGCAGGGAGGGAGGAGCCCAGATCAGAGGTAGACACAGGAGGTGGTGCCCGGGCTACCCTCCTGATGGAGAAACTGAGGCCCAGAAAGGCTAGATGGGTCTAGGAGTGAGGGGTCATGGGCAGTCTGGGGTTGGAGGTAGAGTGTGCTGACCCTCCCATAGTCCTCCTTCCCTGTACTCATTGAAGAGTGCAATACTACTACCACCACCATCACCACCACCATCTTCATCCCCATCACCATCACCATCACCATCACCATCACCACCATCATTATCACCATCACCATCACCACCATCATTATCACCATCACCATCACCATCACCACCATCATTATCACCATCACCATCACCATCACCACCATCATTATCACCATCACCATCACCATCACCACCATCATTATCACCATCACCATCACCATCACCACCATCACCATCACCACCACCACCATCATCATCACTATTATATCATCACCACCACCACCATCACCACCATCACCATCATCGCCACCATCACCATCATCACCATCATCACTATCACCATCACCACCACCATCACCATCACCACCATCACCATCACCACCATCACCATCACCACCATCACCATCACCACCATCACCATCACCACCATCACCATCACCACCATCACCATCACCACCATCACCATCACCACCATCACCATCACCACCATCACCATCACCACCATCACCATCACCACCATCACCATCACCACCATCACCATCACCACCATCACCATCACCACCATCACCATCACCACCATCACCATCACCACCATCACCATCACCACCATCACCATCACCACCATCACCATCACCACCATCACCATCACCACCATCACCATCACCACCATCACCATCACCACCATCACCATCACCACCATCACCATCACCACCATCACCATCACCACCATCACCATCACCACCATCACCATCACCACCATCACCATCACCACCATCACCATCACCACCATCACCATCACCACCATCACCATCACCACCATCACCATCACCACCATCACCATCACCACCATCACCATCACCACCATCACCATCACCACCATCACCATCACCACCATCACCATCACCACCATCACCATCACCACCATCACCATCACCACCATCACCATCACCACCATCACCATCACCACCATCACCATCACCACCATCACCATCACCACCATCACCATCACCACCATCACCATCACCACCATCACCATCACCACCATCACCATCACCACCATCACCATCACCACCATCACCATCACCACCATCACCATCACCACCATCACCATCACCACCATCACCATCACCACCATCACCATCACCACCATCACCATCACCACCATCACCATCACCACCATCACCATCACCACCATCACCATCACCACCATCACCATCACCACCATCACCATCACCACCATCACCATCACCACCATCACCATCACCACCATCACCATCACCACCATCACCATCACCACCATCACCATCACCACCATCACCATCACCACCATCACCATCACCACCATCACCATCACCACCATCACCATCACCACCATCACCATCACCACCATCACCATCACCACCATCACCATCACCACCATCACCATCACCACCACCACCATCACCACCATCACCATCATCACCACCATCACCATCACCATCACCACCATCACCACCAGCACCACCATCACCACCACCATCACCACCATCACCACCACTGTAGATAACAGGTGTTGAGAGTCTGTCCTTCACCGCGGTCAGTGAGGTGGGTGTTTATAACCGCATGTCACTGAGGCTCAGGGCACAGTGGCACCCCAGCCCACCTTGTCCGGCTGACAGGTGCCCTCTCTCAGGCCGCCTGAGTGTCCTCTGTGCTGGGGGCATCCTTAGGCCTGTGCCCCTCGTGGGTGAGTCTCCTCCTGCAGGAGGGGCTCCTGGGTTTCTGGATGTTGAGGGGCACGCGGGGGACATGTGGGAGGCCTGGGCTAGCCACTGGGTGCCCAGCAGCATGAGTCCGAGGGAGAGGCCAGCCGTGCCCTGGAGTCCGCAGGGGCATCTGTGGGAAACCCCGTTCCTGGGGCAGCATTCCTGCCCGCACTCCACTGCTGTCGCGTTTTTGTCATAGTTGCCTGGGGACAGGCAGTTCGTGCCACATGGCCGTCCCCGATTCTCTCCCTCCTCCACCTCTCCCCCCTCCAGGCAGGGAGGCCGGGGCAGGGGTCTGCGCCCCTCCGCCCTCTAGCTGTGCGTCTGGCCCGCGAAGCCAGGGGGCTGGGACAGAGGAG
>NW_005355029.1:257196-259450 GCF_000412655.1 Myotis brandtii | reverse complement strand
CTCCTTCCCCGGAGGTGGGTCCCCGACAGCGTAGCCCCACTGCGGGCCTCCCCACGCGGGGCCGTCGAGGCCAGAGTGGCTTCGGAAGTCTAGCTGTCACCCCTTCATGTGCTCTCGGGTCACCAGCCAGCCCTGTCCCCGAAGATCGTGAGTCCCAGGAGGCGGGGGTCAGGGGTCAGGGGTCAGGGCCTGGCTGCCACGCCGCGTGTGACAAACACTCAGAACGTGGCCTAACCACGGGGTGGCTGGTCACGCTAAGGCTGCTCTGTGGGGCGGGGACGGCTCCCTCAGCTTGCACCTCGTTCACGAAGGCCCAGGTGCTGCCACAGCTCCGGCCACGGCCTCCACGTCCCGCCAGCAGGAGGAAGGGGGAGGGGCCTTCTCGTTAAGGATGTGCTCGGGCTGCCCGCCAGGGCCATTCATACCCAGTGGCCAGGACGTGGTCCTGGGGACATGGTTGGCGGTCCTGCAGGGGCGGTGGGACGATTCTCTATCTTGGGGACGAGGTGCTGGGCATTGGAAATGGTGGCCGCTCCCTCGACTGTCATCAGAGGGGCTTTGGGGATGCGAGGGCTCAAAGGGGGTCTTCTGAAGAGCCGGGATCGCTCGGGGACATGTGGGCGTGTCGGGGATCCGGGCACAAAGCCCCCCTCTGTTCCCTCTCCCACAGGGCAGCACGCTGCGGAAGCGCAAGATGTACGAGGAGTTCCTCAGCAAGGTCTCCATCCTCGGTCAGTCCAGCCCCCCGTCTGGCGGCCGCTTCCGTGGTCTGGGTGCTGGGCAAGGCGGGCGCACACGTCTCAGCCACATGTGCATGCTCACAGATGTGCGCCTGTGCACAGCACGAGTATGTGCGTGCACACACCTGCCCACATGCATATGCACACACCTGCATGTGCGCACATGCATGAACACACGGACACACGTGTGAACACACTGCTGTTGGTCAGAACCAAGCCATCTCTGTCTGCAGGCGTGTTTGCTGGTCTGCCTGTCCCTCCATGGTCAGTACCATGGTCTCCAGCTCATCCTCCAACTCTGAGCATCTGTGCCAACAGCTCCCGGCACCCCCTGACCCAGGGCACCCCCCTGACCCAGGACACCCCCTGACCTAGGGCACCCCCTTACCCAGGGTACCCCCTTACCCAGGACACTCCCCTGACCCAGGACACTCCCCTGACCCAGGGCATCCCCTGACCCAAGGCACCCCCTGACCCAGGGCACCCCCCTGACCCAGGACACCCCCTGACCTAGGGCACCCCCTTACCCAGGGTACCCCCTTACCCAGGACACTCCCCTGACCCAGGACACTCCCCTGACCCAGGGCATCCCCTGACCCAAGGCACCCCCTGACCCAGGGCACCCCCTGACCCAGGGCTGGTTGAAAGGGTGGCCTTTGCACGTGCCGCACTGACAGGAGTTTTAAGCGGAGAGAGCGGGCCCCTAACCCAGATCTAAAATAGAGGCTCTGCATCGTATTTTTAGCCGCTGACCCACATCCGTGCGTCTGGAAGCCCAGGCGGGGAAGTTTCTTTTGCCAAAAACAGTTAATCAGGCAACGGCATCTCCTTTAAAGGGAGCCCGTGGGGTTTCCTTCCTGAGGGTCAGAGGGGACCACGCGGGGGGGACAGGTGCACCCAGCCTGCAAGCCTTGAAGGCACACGTGGCTTTGCAACCAGGTGCTTTGCCCTGAAGTGTGGCTGTGCCCTGGGCCTCAGTGTGGCCACGTAAACCGCCGCGTCCTCTGCGCACGGGCGCACGCTGTCCGAGCAGCGGGCATCGCTCGGTCCTGTCAAACCCATCAGCCCTCACGTGAGCCGTGGTTCTGCTTGCAAAGTGCAGCAGCTCTATTCGCCCGGAGACCCGGAGAGCATTTAACACTCATGAGCTCAGACTCGGGGACGGGGCGTGTGGCCTGTGGCGTGTGGCCTGTGGCGTGTGGCGTGTGGCGTGTGCTGGAGCAGCACATCTGAGCCACGTCCCGCGAGACCGGTCTGTGCATCCGGCCCCTCAGCCTCTTCCTCGGGTTCCCTCGCACAGATCTCACCGTGGGCTGGGGGCGGGGTGTCTGAGGTGACATTGGGGTGACGCTGCCGCCCCCCCAGAGTCCCTGGAGAAGTGGGAGCGCCTGACGGTGGCCGACGCCCTGGAGCCCGTGCAGTTTGAAGACGGGGAGAAGATCGTGGTGCAGGGGGAGCCCGGCGACGACTTCTTCATCATCACGGAGGTGAGTCCTGCCGCACGCGGGGGGGCG
>NW_005355029.1:256807-257184 GCF_000412655.1 Myotis brandtii | reverse complement strand
GCTGGGAGGTGGGGACAGCACCCGTCTGCGCCTCGCACCCTCACCCTTGCAGCCGGGGCGGCGGCAGCCCCACACCCGCTCCAGTGAGTCCCCCTGGGAACCTGAAGTCTGTTCTGCACACGGCGCCCCGTCCCCACGTGTGTGATGACACGCACAGTACACGTGAGGGTGCGCTCGGCGGCTGCTTCCTCGTCAGAATCTGGGCGCGAGGAGGCACTTGGGGGTTCGCCGTGCGTGGGGTCTCCCGTGTTATTCCGTGCAGCAGCGCGTGGTCTGTGACGATTGCGGGTTAGAGGTTTGGTTTTAGAAAATGGCGCAGGCTTCTCAGCTGCGCACGCGTGACTCACCTTTCCTGTCCGCGAGGCCGGCTGAGCGAG
>NW_005355029.1:256254-256591 GCF_000412655.1 Myotis brandtii | reverse complement strand
CAGAGACCTTTTGCCAAAGGCCCCGCCCGACCGACCTCGGGAGGCCAGCTCTGCTCAGGGCCCTGCCTTCCTAACTGCGACCTGAGGACCAAGTGAGGTCTTGGCTCAAGCACAGCGAGGCGTTGGCTGCAGCACTCGGACGGGGGACCCCAAGGCCTATGCGGTGTTTTCTTTTAATCCGTTTTTATGGATTTCAGAAAGGAAGGGAGAGAGAGAGAAACCTCAATGATGAGCCCTAGCCAGTTTGGCTCCGTGGACAGAGCATCAGCCTGCAGACCAAAGGGTCCCAGGTTCGAGTCCAGTCAAGGGCACGGACCTGAGTTGCAGGCTCCACCCG
>NW_005355029.1:254042-255554 GCF_000412655.1 Myotis brandtii | reverse complement strand
AGGGAGAGAGAGAGAAACCTCAATGATGAGCCCTAGCCAGTTTGGCTCCGTGGACAGAGCATCAGCCTGCAGACCAAAGGGTCCCAGGTTCGAGTCCAGTCAAGGGCACGGACCTGAGTTGCAGGCTCCTCCCGGCCCAGGCCCCGGTCGGGTGCAGGAGGCAACCAGCCGACGTGTTTCTCTCGCATCGATGTTTCTCTCTGTCTTTCCCTCTCTCTTCCACTCTCTCTAAAGGCCCCGCCTTCCTAACTGCGACCTGAGGACCAAGTGAGGTCTTGGCTCAAGCACAGCGAGGCGTTGGCTGCAGCACTCGGACAGGGGACCCCAAGGCCTATGCGGTGTTTTCTTTTAATACGTTTTTATGGATTTCAGAAAGGAAGGGAGAGGGAGAGAGAGAGAAACCTCAATGATGAGCCCTAGCCAGTTTGGCTCCGTGGACAGAGCTAAAGCGTTGGTCTGTGGACTGAAAGGTCCCGGGTTCGATTCCGGTCAAGGGCACGTGCCTCGGTCGCAGGTCAGCCTTGGTTGGGCGTGTGCAGGAGGCAACCAGCCCATGTGTCTCTCTCGAATTGATGTTTCTCTCTGTCTTTCCCTCTCTCTTCCACTCTCTCTAAAAAAAAAAAAAAAGATCAGGGGAAAAATATCCTCGGTGAGGATTAACAAAAACACAAAAATGATGAGAGAATCATGGACCGGCTGCCTCCTGCACACCCCACACTGGGGATGGAGCCCAAAACCCAGGCCTGTGCCTTGACCAGGAACCGAACTGTGACCTCCTGGTTCATAGGTTCACGCTCAGCCCCTGAGCCACGCCGGCCGGGCACTGCGTGTGTGTGTGCGTGTGTGTGTGTGTGTGTGTGTGTGTGTTGCTGGGCGCCCTGAGGCCGGAAGGAGGCACCTGTCGGGTTTGGGAAGGCCCTGCAGTGGGTGCTGCTTGTCCCCTCCCAGTGCAGCCCAGGCTGCGAGGGGCAGAGGGCGGGGCGGGCACTGTCCTCACCCTGCAGACCGGCCAGGGACCCTTGGACACAGGCCCCGCGTTGCCCTGCAGCCTGTGGTGTCCGCCCTGCAGGGAGGGCACCCGTCGCCGTCTCTGACCTCCCGCCCTGTCGGCGGTGGCCATGAGAGTGACCTTGGACAGACGCCCCTCTGGGTGTCGGCCTGGCATTTCCCATGAAGAGAAGGGAGGTTTACCTGGGGTGGGGGCTCCTTCGGCCTTTGCTCGTAGACGCCTGCCCACACCTGCCTGGCTGAGGGCGGGGCAGGGCTGGCGGCATTCCCATGGGATTCTCGCGGGAACGTGGCACCTAATCCCCTGAATCTGGGCTTGGGTTCTCCCACGGGCGGTGGGACGGGGCAGCGATGGCTGGGAGGTGCGGCTGGTCACCCTCCCAGGCCTCCCTGTCCGTGGAGCCCACAGGACGAGGCTCATCTCCAGCCGCCGGTCACGCGCCCCCACCATGGACGTGGACGTCCAGCCAGTGAGTCTCGGGGAGCAGCCCCGTCAGCACCTGT
>NW_005355029.1:249200-252377 GCF_000412655.1 Myotis brandtii | reverse complement strand
TTCGCCCGCAACGGGGTTTTTCATCATTCGAATGAGTAAGTTGCCGATATTTAAAAATCAGGGTATTTCACATAAAAACCTGCATCTCTGCTCTTGGTGCCTGGCCTCTTGGACGGCCTGGCCACAGCCGGGAGGGGGGCTGAGGGGTGGCGGCCCTGGTGCGGACGCTGTTGTTCCCCCGTCCCCACCCGGCCCGGTGGCCTGGCCGTAGGCTCTACAGCCTCAGAATCGCTGATCTGGAAGTGGAGGGACAACCACTGGCCAGCGCAGACAATTGTCCATTATTCTCTGTGGCCCGGCCTCCTCCAGCTGGTCCAAGGCCACGGAGGAAGCATCGCAGAGATGTGTGTGAGAGGCGTGGACGGCGAGAGGTCGTCACCGATGCTCAGGGCGAGGAGGGCGTACCCACCCTAGGAGTGTGGTCGACCGCGATAACGGGGCCTGAGCTCAGATGTGCTGAGCGTTGTCTGGTCTCACCCCCGTCCGGGGATCTGGCTGCGCGTGAGGGAGGCTGGGCAGGAGGGCTGGTCTTGTGCCCAAGGACACACGGCCAGCAAGGGCCAGGTCCACGGTCAGCTGCATCTCACTCCCACGTCCCGGAGGCTCTGCTCCAGCACTCTTTGCTGGGCAGTTTCTGCGCGTGTGTGACCGTGTGACCGTGTGCACGTGTGACTGTGCACGTGTGACTGCGTGTGTGACTGTGCGCATGTGTGACTGCATGTGTGGCTGTGCGTGTGTGACTACGTGTGTGTGACTGCGTGTGTGGCTGTGCATGTGTGACTGTGTGTGTGACTTGTGCACATGTGACCGTGCACGTGTGACTGTGCACATGTGACTGCGTGTGTGACTACGTGTGTGTGCGTGTGTGGCTGTGGTGTGTGACTGCGTGTGTGGCTGTGCACATGTGGCTGTGTGCACATGTGACTGTGCACGTGTGACTGTGTGCACATGTGACTGTGCACGTGTGACTACGTGTGTGGCTGTGCGTGTGTGGCTGTGGTGTGTGACTGCGTGTGTGACTGCGTGTGTGGCTTTGTGTGTGTGACTGCGTGTGTGGCTGTGCACATGTGGCTGTGTGCACATGTGACTGTGCACGTGTGACTACGTGTGTGGCTGTGCGTGTGTGGCTGTGGTGTGTGACTGCGTGTGTGACTGCGTGTGTGGCTTTGTGTGTGTGACTGCGTGTGTGGCTGTGCACATGTGGCTGTGTGCACATGTGACTGTGCACGTGTGACTACGTGTGTGGCTGTGCAGGCCGTCAGAGTCGTTTTCATGCCGACGTTGAGATGCTCCTGGTGCCGAGGCCGCGTGGTCATGGGCGGCTGATGCTCAGAGACCCACCGTCCCCGCCATGCGGGGCACTGACCAGCCGCCTCTCCAGCTCCTGTGCTGCCGGCACAGAACCATCGCCAGGAACAGCCCCGAGGGCGACCCACGGTGGTGACGCCCTGGCCTGGGCACAGGCTCTGGCTCTGCAGGCGAGTCCGCCACAGGGGACAGAGAGCCTGTGTGGGGGGCCCGTTCCCGTCCACAGTGTATCGCACAGGCCTGCGGACTCTAACCAGCCCTCTCGGAAGGTGTCGTGTTCACAGCCTCATGAAATGTGTTTGAAGTGGTCTCTGTGGCAACTTGGATTTTTTCCCCCTTGTCCTCTGTGATCAACCAAATTTGGTGTCACAGCAGGACCCAGGCTCTCGGGGGTCAGACACTCAGAACTGAAACCCAGCGTAATAGACCCTGCAGCCTCGGCTGTAGCTTCCCCCGTGGCCACACGGTCCGGTGGCCACCCCCAGACGCTGGGGTCGGCCTGGCCGCAGCCCCGTTCTCTGCCGGAGCTTTGTGGACGGGTTGGCGAGTGGCTCTCGAGGCTGCCCACCCCGTGGGGCTGCCGCCTGTGGTTCGGGAGGCACCTGGCACCTCCGTGTTGCCGGCTGGTGATACTGCAGGAGGGAGAGCGCCACACGCCTGGGGACGACGTGGCGACGCCTTTATTCTGTCAGCAGACTTTGCAGAGACTCTGGTTCCTCCTCCGACCGCATCAGCCTCCGCCTTTCACTAAAGGTTCGTGGAGAGAAGCCATCGTGAGTTCCTACTCAATTTTTTGAAGCCTCGTTTTTATGAGAAAACAAAGGCTTTGCAGAAAGTGTTCGGGGGCGGGGCCACTCTGGTCGGAGCTGTTTTCTTTAACAGGCTCCTGGCACCCTGGCCAGTGTGGCTCAGTGGACAGAGCGTCGGCCTGCGGACTGAAGGGTCCCGGGTTCGATTCCGGTCAAGGCTTGATCCCCAGCCCTGGTTGGGGCCCGTGTGGGAGGAAACCAATTGGTGTGTCTTTCTCACATCGATGCTTTGCTCTCTGTCTTTCTCTTCTCTTCCACTCTCTTAAAAAAAAATCAACGGGAAAATATCCTGTGGTGAGGACTGACAAGAAGTGAAAATATGCTAACGGTGCGTCTGTACATGTTAACCATCACTCACCCGGCTTCTGCGGCTCGTGACTCCAGCCGGCCCACGGTCACCTGTGCGGGTCGCTTTGATGGGTCCACGGGGCCAGCCCGCAGTGCCCAGGTCACACACCCGCCTGGATGTTCCCGTGAAGCTGTTCTCAGGTCTGATTAACACAGACATCACTTACTCTGAGCAAAGCTGGTGCCCCCCCTGGCGTGGGTGGGCCTCGCCCCATCAGTTGAAGGGGTTTCTCAACGGCTAAAGGGCTGAGGCCGGAGGAGGGGTCCCAGCAGCCGTTCCTGGGCAGAGAGGTCTCCCTGCACTCACCCCGTTGGTTCTGTTTCTCCGGAGAATCCTGACTCCCACTCCTGCCCCCCCGACTCTTCCAGACCAGCCAGGCTGCTGGTGGCGGAGGGGGCGGGGGGTGTGCAGGCCTGAGCCTTGGGTTCCCTCTGCTGCGTCCTGTGCGTGGCCCGTGTCTGTGCCCACGGGAACCTCCGTGCGGCCTGGGGACAGCTGGACCCCACCAGCCGGTTCCCATAAAATCTGGGAGGGAAATTCCGCTGCTTGTGCCCCAGCTGCGCCTGGCGGCGTTGCCATGGAAACGCTGGGCGGGTTTTATCTCCTCGGCACACTGTGTCGCGATCGCCCACCGCTGCAGAGCTGCCCATTTCGGAGCCACGGCGGCCCAGGAGCTGCCCCGCGGCACAGCTGCAGGGGGCGTGCGCAGAC
>NW_005355029.1:245253-248806 GCF_000412655.1 Myotis brandtii | reverse complement strand
GGGGGCAGAGACACGGGCGGGGGAGGCCTGCTGGGACGTGTGGACGTCTGCTCCCCACGGTCAGGGTCAGTATCTGCACTGGGTCAGGCCTGTCTTGGGCCCCGTCCAGTAGTCAGCGTTGCGTTTTCGTGGCTGGTGCCAGGCCGTCTCCTCCAGGGGAACGTAGAGCGGTGCCCACACTGGCCACGGGTCAGTGCTGAGGGCGGCCCGCTCGGTCCAGCCTCTCTCAGCAGAAAAATAAAAAGGTCCCGCCTGGGCCGCGCTGAGAATCGCTTTTGCAGGCAGCCTGGCTGGCGAGGAGCCCGCTGCCGTCCCCGGCTGGTCAGCCCCTGCAGCTCACGGGCTGCGTCCTCCTGTCCATGAGTCTGGCTCCTCCAGGCCCCACACAAGTCGAGTCGGCCAGTGTGTGTCCTCCTGCGTCTGCTGACCCCCTGAGCAGGGTCTTCGAGGCCCGTCCACCTGGTAGCAGGGTCCGCGTGTCCCTCCTTTTCAAGGCTGAGTGACTCCACTGAAGGGAGGGACCACACTGTGTTTATCCAGACAGCCCCCCCGTGTTATGGCTGACAATGTTGGTGACGACCGCGAGCACTTTCTGTGTCTTCAGCGTGTCACTCACCTGTGTAGCCCATTGACCCCAGGAGCCCCCAAGTGGTGACCGTTACTCCCAGCCCCGAACCTTCACGCCTGACACCCTCACATCTGCCTCTGGAACCCCAGAGCCCAGGCCGCGGGCGACTCCCGGCCGGACGCTCTCACCCACCTGGTCCTGCCGAGCCCAGAAAAGCCCACGGTGACCGACAGTTTTCTTTTTATTATTATTTTTTAAAATATATTTTTATTGATTTCAGAGAGGAAAGCAGAGGGAGAGAGAAACATCAGGGATGAGAGAGAATCATGGATCGGCTGCCCCCTGCAGGCCCCACACTGGGATCGAGCCCACAACCCAGGCCTGTGCCCTGACCAGGATCGAACCGTGACCTCCTGGTTCCTAGGGCGACATTGAACCACTCAGCTAGCTGGCGGGGAGTGACTGACCGTTTTAAACCGAGATTCAGGAATAAAAATCAATAATTTGCCACCTGTCGGTGCCTCTCGCCTGTCCCTCAGCTGCTGTGGTGGGCAGGCAGGGAGCTCTCGAGCATGGGACTACCCCGATGAGAGATGGGGACACCCCAAAACGCCGAGCAGCTCTGCAGGGACAGCCTTGTCCCAGCCCCAGGGCATGGCAGCCGGAGTGGCTGCCCCTCCATCACCCACCCTCCTTTGGGCTGAGGGACTGGTCACTATCGCAGACCACACCCCCATATCACCCAGAGACGAGCTAGCTCTCCTCCCAGGGGTCCCTGTCCGGTCCCCGAGGGGCCCTGCCTCCCTCAGAGCACGGGGCACCCCTGAGTGTGGTGTGCAGCGGAGCGCTCGCCAGGCGGGCCCTGCAGGCTCTCAGCCTGGGGCCACCTGTTCCCGCCTCCGGCCCCTGTGCCACTTGTGCTGTTTCCCACGGAAGCCGCCGGCTTGTGCCCGCGCCAAGGCCCCGACCTCGTGGATGATCCATTGAAGGCTGGCACGGAGCCGGCCTCGGGCGCGTCGCCAGCCAAGGGTGTTTTTGCAGTTGTTTTGACGACGGTTTGCAGCCCCGAGTATGTGATGGACGCGCACAGCAGAGGTGGGCGGGGCCTGCAGGGGTCACGTAGCCTGAGAGCCACAGTGGGCAGCTCCGCGCCGCTCGGAGCCACGGGAGGCGGGGAGCCCTCAGGGAAACGCCTGCCCTGGGACCGGGATGGGCTGGAGGGACGCGACTCCACGGGGAGAAACAGCTTTTGCCTCAATGATTGCTCCTTTCAAAGTGCCTGCACAGGCCCATCTGTTCCAAGGAAACCCAGAGCTGTTCACGGCACAGGCTGTGTGATCTGTGCGCACACACGCATGTTGCATGTGTGTGCACCGGTGCGCGTGCATGTCTGGGTGCACGTGTCTGCGTGTTCCAACACATCAGTTTGTGGGTCTGTACGCGTGTGCGTGAGTGCACGGTGTGCGTGTGCCTGCCTGCCTGCATGCGTGTGTGTGTGTACGCGGTACTGGGGTCTATCGCTGCTTAAATGCAGAAAGACACCAGCAAATGGCCCTCCTCGTCCAGCGCCAGGCACAGCGAGTGGCTTTCTAGTTCCCGAGGCTGCTGCTGCCAGTCGTCACGCGAGGGTATTTTCCATTGATCTTTAGGGAGAGGGAGGGAGAGGGAGAGACAGAGGAACGTCCATGTGAGAGAATCATCAATGGGCTGCCTCCTGCATGCGCCCCGACCCGGGCCCGGGCCGGGGAGGAGCCTGCAACCCAGGTACGTGCCCTTGACTGGAATCGAACCCGGGACCCTCTGGTCTGCAGGCCGAGCTTTATCCACTGAGCCACACTGGCTAGGGCTCAATTTTGTTTTTGATTTTGTAGAAAAACGTTGAAAAATCAAAAGTTGAAAGGAAAGTGGCGTGTGCCCTCCGCCCCAGCGCAGGCAGGAGCTGCTCCCTCCCGTCCTCGGGCTCGGCCCCGGGTCTGGGACCTGCTTGCTTTTGGAGCCGGGTTGGAGCCAGCGACTGGAACAGGGGGAATTTGGTCTGGAGTCTTGGCCGGAATCCCAGCCCCCTGTCCCTGAGGCGTCTGTCCTGCTGGGCAGCACCGGGAAGCCGGCCTGGACGGCGCTGTGTCCAGCCTGCGTGGCTTCGTGGGCCCCTGTGGTCACGCGTGTCCCGGTGTCATGGGAACACGGCTGTGCTGGTGGGAGCCCCGCCTGGCCCACTGGCTGCTTCTCTCCCTCCTGGCTGTCGGGGGCGTCGTCTCGTGCGGACGCGCAGGGGCAGAGCGGTCCCAGGAAGGGGACATCCTGTTGGGGCGTGTCGGTCAGCGAGACGCCTTCGCGGTGTGTGACAGAGCCCCTGGCCCAGGCGGCTGAAAGGGTCAAGTGTCCAGTGGGTCCTTGGGGCTCGCTGTGTCCCCCGTGGCCCTGCACCGCGGGGGCTCGGCCACTGACACCCCACAACCTGGCGGTGACGTCTGTCGTCTGGGGTTCTGCGATGCCTTCGGCCCGAGTCTGGCCAAGGAGCCCTGAGCTCCCCTGGTCCTCAGAGGCGGGGGGTCCCGTGTGGGACGGAGCTGCTCTGCGGTGGGTGGAAAGGCGTGTATCACGCGTGTCATGAGTAAGAAGGTGCGGGTTGTGTGGGCGTCCGGCACATCACGCCTGGTGCAGCGGCTCATGTCCTGGGCCCGTGGCTCCAGACGTGGGGGCCCCACGATGGCCGGACCCCCGCGTGGCTCTGAGCCTGGAGCCGTGCCAGGGCCTGTGCCAACCCAGACCCAGGACGATGGGGGGTCCTGTGGAGGGTCCGGGGCTCCTCTCTGGGCTCCTCGTCTCGGTGTGGCATTCGGCTCGGTCCAGACGGTCATCCATGTGCCCGTCCTGCTCAAGGGCCTGGGGAGCCGTGCCAGGCACGGCGACACCACGGGGTCCCCTGACCCGCCCGCTCCCAGACGGTGGGCGTTACACATTAACCCGGCGCCGTGGAGGAGG
>NW_005355029.1:235246-235476 GCF_000412655.1 Myotis brandtii | reverse complement strand
TGTGAAGGGCAGGCAGCCCCGGAGGCGGGAGGAGGGGAGCTGTGACCACCGGGGGCTCAGAATGGAAATCGGGAGGCGATGGCGACCAGCTGGCAGGGGCTCAGCTCTGGGACGCTGTGCGCTGGGCCGTCCATAACTCGCTCTCCGTCCGCACGAGCCGGTGCCTGCTTCCCGAGGACAGGCCATCGGGGTCCCACCAACAGGGGCGCCCCAGTTCCCCGCAGGCGAGG
>NW_005355029.1:234378-234595 GCF_000412655.1 Myotis brandtii | reverse complement strand
CGAGGGGCAGGCTGGAGCCCCCACACCAGTGTCCCCCCCCCCAGGACCCTCCCACCCAGGCTGCCAGGCATCCTGCCACCGAGGCAGAGGCACTGGGGTCACGGGGTCACGGTGCCGGCTGTCTGGTCCCCACGCCTCCTGTTAATCATTGAGCCACGAGGCCACAGATGCTGCCCTGCTGGGGCGCGGGAGGGGCCACAGCCTCCCGGGACACGAC
>NW_005355029.1:233244-233793 GCF_000412655.1 Myotis brandtii | reverse complement strand
GCGGGGGGGGGAGCAGGGAATGTGGTTGGGGGGGTGGGAAGGGGCTGGTGGGAGGGGGAGCCCCATCACAGGGGACCCCCTGGTGGGGGACCTCAGCCCGGCGACCCTCACCGTCCCCTTGGCGTCCCCAGGGCACAGCCTCCGTGCTGCAGCGCCGGTCCCCGAACGAGGAGTACGTGGAAGTGGGGCGTCTCGGACCCTCCGACTACTTTGGTGAGTGGGAGCGGCTCCCACACTCGGGGCCTGGGCGGGTACAGGGATGGGGACGTGCAGGGAGGCGGCCCAGCGTTGTGAGGCCTCGACTGACCCCCATCCTGGCTGAGGGGGGGACCGGGGAGCGTGACCCCCCATGGGTGCTAACGGTGAATGTCGACGTCCAAGGAAACCTGCCGGCAGGAGTACTAGCATCACCCATCACCGCGTGGGACCTGCTTGCACCAAAGGGTGATTGGGTTATTGACGTCAGTTGTAAGCGAGGGTCCTGGGTTTTTGGTTGTTTTTCCCAAATCGGCAGCCGGCCCCAGGCCAGGCCCTGACCCCTCTCGCCCC
>NW_005355029.1:231880-232788 GCF_000412655.1 Myotis brandtii | reverse complement strand
GCCTTTGTCGGGTCTGGGACACTCGCCAGGTGCCAATTGGTCCCACTGTCGCCCCGGCCGCCCCGGCCGAGACGCCCAGGACGGAGGAGACCGCGTGCGTGAGTTTAGGACTTGCCGAGGCGGTGAGCGCTGTTCTCGGAGCCGGGCCCGAGTCGGGTCTGCGTCCATGTGCAGAGCCACTCCTGGGAGACCGAGGGGGGGGGTCCCAGACGACTGGATAAAGTTGTCAGGACCACGTCCCGGGCGGCGGGGGCCTCGCCCTGCGCAGTCCATCACCTGAGCTCAGGCCCCGGGGCCCACACCCCCAATCACCGTCTCAGACATCCCCCCATCAACGCATTTTCAATCCAGCAACACCCCGAGCCAGGCCAGCGGGGGCTCGGCCACTGCAGGCCGCTTGGCAGCTTCTGGTGACCCCGGAAACAGTGGAAACAGTGCCGTGAGCCCGGCGTGCTCCTGCCGGTGCCCGTCTGGGTGCCGGCGTGTGGCCGTGGTGTGGGTGACCCTGACGTGTACCGCATGTTTATCCGTGTTCCGTGCTGCATGTGCCATTAAACGTGTGATGAAGTCCCACCTGCCTGGTGTGTCTCAGTCACTCACAGAAGCAGCTCTTGCTCTTGTTCGTGTTGCGAAGAACATAAAACTCACCACCTGGCCCGAGTGTAAGTGTCCAGTTCGTGGGCGTTAAGTATGTGGACACCGCTGTGCGGCTGTCCCACGGTCCATCCCCGAACTCTCCATCGTCCCAGACGGTGGCCCTGTCCCTCGGGAAGTCGTGCAGAGGCCCAGCTGGGAGGAGCCGCGAGCTTGGCCACCTCGAGTGTGACCACCCCCTGAGCTGGTGCTGCCTCCTCTCTGGGCGCCCGGGGTCCTGGGCGGGGTTGGCAGGGCCCCCTCCTCCACCCCCC
>NW_005355029.1:230760-231611 GCF_000412655.1 Myotis brandtii | reverse complement strand
GGGGGGTGGGGGGCCTGGGCTGCAGCAGCATCCTCCCCAGCTGGGCACTGGCCTGTTCCCTCTGGCACCAGGCGGGCACAGACCCTGTCTGTGGGCCGTGAAAGCGTGCTGTGTGCCCCGAGACAAGCCGGGCGATTGTTCCTGCCCATCTCGGGCCCAGGGCCGTGCCAGGGGCCCTGGAGGGAACAGGCTCGGGAAGGGTCCGCGTTGGCGGGCACTGTCCACCCTGGCGTCCTGGCCTCGGCCCCTGGGTGTCCCCGTTCCTCTCGGCTGCTCTGGGGGCCTGATGTGGACACCCCCCTCTCCAGGCAGCTTCTGGGGAGGCTCAGGGTGTGTTCGGGGGCAGCTGCTCACCCACCTGAGGGCCCAGGACCTGCCGGGGCCGGGCATGGAGTCAGCCCCCAACATGTTTGAATAAATTTAGAACATGAATAAACCGGGGGTTGAAGGAGGGAAATTTTGGGAAATTCGGGCTCTGGCTTCCATGGGCCCCAAAAAAGGAACTTTGCCCAAAGGCTCACACCTGATATAAAAGTTAACTTAAACGGCTCGTGGATGGAATCGTTCCTATCGTGGACCCGCACAGCGCAGTCCATGAAGGGGAATCGGGAAAACAGGAGCTGCCGGAAGGAGGAACGTCTGCCCGCCCAGGGCCTGGTGGAGGAGACGCCTAGACGAGGGTGAGGGGAAGGTGGTCGCCCGGGTCCTGTCCGCAGTACCCAGGACTCGGAACTCACCAGGACCAGCACACAGCCCACGAGGAGGCGGGCGGACAGGCGCAGCCCTGAGGGGTGCCTCTGCGCCCTGCTGCCCGGCGGGGAACAGGGGGTGACGGTGCACTGGGCCGGCAA
>NW_005355029.1:229530-230604 GCF_000412655.1 Myotis brandtii | reverse complement strand
CTGCGGGGCGCTGGTCCCCGAGTTTCAGAGCCAGACAGGCCCCGAGTAGGCCGTGGCCTCAGCAGAGTGCAGCTCGTCCCCACCCCCTTCCAGGAAGCCGGTCCGATGTCACCAGCCACGCTGACCTCTCTCCCCTCTTGGACCTCTTGCCTTCGGGATGTGAGCAAATTGGGAAGTTGCTGACTCACGTCTCTGCCCCAGCCACCCCTTCGCTGGGCAGACGTGGTCCAGGGGCGTCTGGCTGGTTCGAGCTGGAGCTCCCAGGACCCTCAGCACCTTCCCATGGGGACTGCTTACCAGGTGGCCTGGCCTGTCTCTCGGGGGGGGGGGGGGGGGGGGGCTCTCCGCCTCGAGGAAGGTCAGGGGTGAGGCCGGGCCATGCCCTGGGAGGCCTCCCTGCCCCTCCTTAGTCAGACTCCTTTCCTGCCGCTGTGGGAGGCGTCCGGCTGGTGTATTTCTGGGACTCACTGGACGATGGGCCTGGCCGTCCCGGACCCCCCGGCCGTGACCGGGCCAGCGCCACGGGCACAGACCACAGGTGTAACACCTGCCGCGCCTCGTGTCCCGGTGGCCAGTGCCGGTCGGGAGCTGCCCATGGACAATGCCAACATGTCACATGCGTGAGGCCCCCAAACACGTCCAGTGTGGAGCCTGTGTGTCCGGCCGCTCTGGCTGCAGGGTGGCCCTGAGCACCCCTCCCCCGCCCCACAGGACCGACGACAGGTGGGTCTCCGTCCCTAGGACCAGGGGACGCAGCACAGCGTCACCTGCTCCGTGACCTGACCGGCCGCCTGGGCCAGGGCCGTGGCCCCGGAAGCTTCGAGGGCTTTGCTGTTTCTGCCGTCGAGCTGTGGCCTGTGCCCCTCCCGGAGTCCCCAGCACAGGGACCCAGCTGTCCCCGGCCCCCGGTGCACAGTGAGACACAAACGTTGGTTGCACGAAGGCACGACTGACTAAACCCCACGAACCCTCGCAGGCGCAGCCTGGATCTGAGTGATGGCGCTGCTGCGTGGAGGCGCCCGGGCACCTGGCTGGGCGAGGCGTCTACTGGGCGCAGGGGATACCAGAGCCGAG
>NW_005355029.1:227905-229281 GCF_000412655.1 Myotis brandtii | reverse complement strand
CCACCAGATTCTGAAGACACCTTTATTTTGATTGTGTAAGGCCATCCTTGCTTCCAAAGAGCCCAGCAAACGTGTGTGCTCTGGAGGAGCGAGCCCTGGTCACACGTGGAACTCTGGGAGCGCCCGTGTGGCACCGTGGCGGGCAGCCCACGAACGTGGACGTCCCCGTGTGACTCCTGCACATCCGTCTGTCGTCCGCGGTGCTCCCACACCGCTGCTCTGCGAGTGACCGCCGGGGGGGGAGGGGCAGGGGGAAGGGCGACAGAGACAATTTCAGTGCTGGCGGCCAGGTGGACCAGGGGGCCCTGCCCAGGCCATGGCCACACCCTGGATACTGGGGTTTGGATGCTCTGGTCTGGGGATGGGAGGTCTGAGGGCCGATCAGGAGGGGGGACCCGGGGACATCGGCAGACCCAGCACCCTGAGCTGCAGAAGGGCTTTGCCAAGGCCACTTCCTCTCCAGCTGTGGGCACCTCGCCCAGACCAGCCGTCCCCGCTCCCTGTGCCTGCCGCCTCCGCATGTTCCGTCTCGGCCTCTGCCTCTGGCTTCCTCCTGCTCACCTCCGGCCACCCCCCAACTGCAGGCCCCGGGCCTGTCACCACCTACACTGTCTCCCCCATCCCGGCCCCTCCCCAGAGTCCAGCCCAGATGGGCCCTGGGAACCTGCAGACAGACCAGCCGGCCTCTGGGCCCCGTCTGACCACCTGCCTCTCTGCCTGGAGCTCTGACCCCAGACCTGACCTCTCCCTTCCTCTCTGAAGTCAGTAAAAATAGATTTCAAAATAAAAGCACTGCCGTGTGCGTGTGGGGACCCAGCAGGGGGACCCCAGGCCTTGCCTGAGGGTGGGTGGACCCTGGGAACGGCCCCTGCACTCCCACCAGCCCGGCTCCCCCGGGTCCAGCCCTGCTGAAGGCTCCAGCACCAGCTCTGCACAGCGGCTGCTGAGCTGACCGGGTGCCCCGCTCCTCGTAGAGATGCTGGCCTCTGGGTGTTCACCTGCCTGGGTGCCTGAGCCCGTGGGCGGGGAGGGGTGTCAGCCTGGGGCAGGGGTCCATGGGGGCATCGGGGCCGACTTCCAGGGAAGTGCAGCCCTTGGGGGGCTCTGACCCCCTCAGGGAGGCTCCGGGACAGACTTGGGGGGCAGATGAGCCGCGGCAGGTGAGCGGCCTGGGGAGGAGAGGCTGTGCCTTGGGAAGCTGGTGGGAAGGGCAGGGCAGCTCCCGGGGAGGAGGCGGCCTCCTGTGGACTCTGTCCTCTTCCCAGCACCTGTGGGCCACACCCCGTCCAGCCCCTGTCGGGGCCACAGCCAAGGACAGGGAGGCCGTGGGAGCAGGGCCAGCCTGAGCCTGAGGGGCACACGGTGGCAGGGGCTGC
>NW_005355029.1:226768-227675 GCF_000412655.1 Myotis brandtii | reverse complement strand
TGAAGCTGTACCCCATGAAGAGAAAGGCCTTGAGGTACAGGGGGTGGGGCTCCGGCTGCCCAGGCCCCAGGCCCAGAGGAGGTGCTGAGCTGCCTTTCCCCTCTGGCTGGAGGGTTTGGGGGAGGTTCTTGAGGAAACCCCACCCCCTGGCATAGGGTGCCACCCCCCTCCTGCCCCGCCCATGGGTGGCGGGATCCTGGAAATCCCCAGGGGCAGGTCCGGAGTGATGGGCTGGTGGGGGGAGGACCAGGATGGAGACAGAAGGGGGCGGAGAGGGGAAGCCGAGGGATGGGGTGAGGTGGGGAGAGGGCGGAGGGGGGAGGGGGACTGAGTGCATTCCTGGCGGGTGACGTAGCTCTGTGCCCGCGGAGGGGGAGGGGAGCCGCCTTCCTGGGGAGGCCCCTGGGAGCTGCTTCCCTGAGAGCGAGATAAGACGGGTGTGGCCGGCTGGAAGGAGAATTCCTGGCCTGGGGAGCCCCACGCTGGCTGCCCTCCTTCAAGGCTCTGCTCAAATGCCACCTCCTCCTGGAAGCCTTCTGGGACTCCTCCTTGGCCTGGGAGCCTGGCTCCCTTCCCGTTGGACACGGGCAGGGCCCGGTGGGCTTCTGGGGTCCTGATCCCTCGCAGTTGAGACACAGGCAGGCCCGGTGGGCTGTCCACTCTCGCTGGCCCTTCGGGGCCTCGGGAGGCGAGTAGGGGGCTCCCTTCTCAAAGGCAGAGCTGTGACGGGCGGCGGGGTGCCGGGAGCTGGCTGGGTGGGTGTTGGGAGGGAACCTCGGGGAAGTGATAAGCCAGGCCCTCCCGCGTCCCCCCGCCTCCCGCACCGAGAGGGACTGTCCCTTCACTCAGCACGGCCCAGCCGGCCCTACTGCTCCGGCCGCGCCTGCGAGACTCAGGGGCTGCTTCG
>NW_005355029.1:226327-226612 GCF_000412655.1 Myotis brandtii | reverse complement strand
GCAGCCCCCGCGGCCTCAGGGACGGGCTGCCCAGCCCAGCCGCTCCGGCTTCCTGACCTGCAGAAGGGGGGTCCGTCTTCATGTGGCTTCACGCTCCCAGTCTGGGGGTAGCTGGTCATCACCGCCGGAAACTGAGGTCCAGAATCGTCACATGACTTATCCACGGAACATGCTAGAAAGAGACCGAGCCTGACGTTGGAGCTGCCCTCGCCCCGGGTCCCGTGGCCGCGATGGAATCACCCCAGGACACCTGCGGCCTCCGCCTGGCGGCTCTGGACCCTGCAG
>NW_005355029.1:224106-225718 GCF_000412655.1 Myotis brandtii | reverse complement strand
AGGCTCCAGTTGGCTCTCGATGCTGGGCGAGCGGGCGAGCGGCCGAGGAGGATGGGCCGAGCGCAGGTCTGGGGCTGCCCTGGTCGTGGGAGGGTTGACGAGGCCACTGGACAGCAGGTCGAGGTGCCGAGTGGACGGTGGGACTTGGGGATCTGGGGCTCAAGACAGAGGTCTGGGCTTGAGGTCCTGCTGCGGAATGGTCAGCCCCGAGGGGCGTGGCAGCCCTGAGGCCGGTCAGCGCACCCGGGGAGGGGAGGGGGGGATGGAGTCCTGGGCCCAGCAGGGCAAAGGGCCCGTGGGGACGAGACTGCGCAGCCGGGGGACTCAGAAAGTCAGCAAGGGGGATCCTGGGAGCGGGTGAAGGACGCGTCCAGAGGAGGGCGTGACCGCGGGGTTGAGCGCTGCCCTGAGGTCGGCCAGAGACCTGAGGCCTGACCAGCCCTCACATCGCGAGCTTAGGACTCTGACCATCACCGCGTGGGCTGGACGCGGGAATGGGCCGCTGAGCCGTCCTGGCCGGGGGAGCGTCGTCCTCCTCGCTCAGTGGGGACGGAGGCCAGCTGGGTCTGGCAGCCGCTTTGTCACCATGAGGCCATCAGCAGAAAGAAGCTGTTGGGAGAAGGACCCTGGGACCTGGGGCTCGGGCTGCCTGTGCCGGTCAGTCCCGGATCCCGAGGCCGAGAGCCCGGGCGAGGCGGGCAGGGAAGCCCCTGTCCGGTCAGCGCCGTGAGGGCAGAGTCAGTGTGGCTCACACTGTGTCCCCGGTGATGAGCGTGGCCACATGCAGACACGTGCCGTTGCATGGATGCGCCTCAGGCCCTGTGGGAGCAGGAGAGACAGACACTGCGTGCGACCAGCCACCAGGACCTCAGAGGTCAGAGGTCGACATAACCCGTGACAAAGCCGGGTCTGGGCGCCGGGTGCTTTCGTTTCGGGCTTCTAGGCCCACACGCCCCTCACCTCGCACTGTCTGCCGCAGAGGGAGGCGAGCTGCGCCCCCCACCCCCACCCCCGACGCCGGGGTCACGGCAGGACAAGGATAAGATTATCTGGCAGTACTTTGCTCTCTCCTGTTGAGAAAAACAGCCACGAAGAAAGTGCCTCTCCAGCAGTCACGAGCAGGGAGGGTTTGCAAGTCCAGCCTCTGCTGGGCCCAAACCCCCTCCTCAAGGTCAAAGGGCAGATGGCGCGTCCCCAGGGAGGAAGGACACTGTCAGGGTCACTCAGGACAGAGGGAGCCCCGAATCCCAACGCCTCCCCTCGGGTGGAACCCTCTGCACATTGAGCGCCTGCTCCCTGCCAGGCTCGGCGTGTGAGCACACAGCCCGTCCACAGGGTCCGTGAAACCTGGTGGGCACATGGGCGGTGCCGGGCTCTGGGCTGGGCGCGTCCTAGGCCGACCTGGAGCAGCCCCACGGGCAGCGAATTCTGCCTTTAGACCCCCTTTCGTCTTTGAGGCTCAGAGCGGTGACCCACCCGCCCGTTTGCACAGCCAGCAGGGGCGGAGTGGTCCTCGAACCCAGGACCGGTCCTGCTGGCCTTGGGCCTGGGCTCCTTCCTCCTAAGAGGTGCCGGCCCCTCGCGGTGGGCGCGTAGTGGGTGCTCAGCCCCA
>NW_005355029.1:217935-223774 GCF_000412655.1 Myotis brandtii | reverse complement strand
CCCGAGGGTGACCCAGCAAGGCCCGGGCACTGGGTCCAGCCAGGCCAGCCCGGGAGCCCTGTGTCCCCCAGACAGGGCCTGTGACACACGCAGCCTCAACGCCCGGGAAGGTTCGGGGCCAGGAGGCTGTTGGGTGGGGGCCACCTTCCCTGTGGGGAAAGTGGGAGATGAGGCTGAGGGCTGATTCTGAAGACATGGCTGTGTCTTTTTAAAAATTTATTTATTGATTTTGAGAGAGAGAGAGAGAGAGAGAGAGAGAGAGATTTGTTGTTCCACTTATGCATTGATTGGTTGGTTCTTTTTTTTAGGGTGTGAAGTTTTGTTTTTTTTGTTTTTTAAATATATTTTATTGAATATTTACAGAGAGGAAGGGAGAGGGATAGAGAGTTAGAAACATCGATGAGAGAGAAACATCGATCAGCTGCCTCCTGCACACTCCCTACTGGGGATGTGCCCACAACCAAGGTACATGCCCTTTACCGGAATTGACCCCAAGCCCCTTCAGTCCGCAGGCCGACGCTCTATCCACTGAGCCAAACCAGTCAGGGCTAGGGTGTGAAGTTTTTTGTTTTTTGATTTTATTTTATTGTTGACAGTATTACAGATGTCTCTCGTTGTCTCCTGTTTGCCCCCCTCCACCAGCCCCTGCCCCACCCAGGCCTCCCCATGCCACTGTGTCCAGGGGCTGTGCACATGTGCATTCATGCTCTTTGTTAATCTCTTCCTGTCCTCCCACCTCCACTAGGGTCTGTGATTCTGTCCCCTGCGCCCATGCCTCTGGACCTAGGTTGGTCATCGGTTTATTTTGTCCTTTAGATTCCACTTATGAGTGAGATCATGTGATATTTCATAACAGTCTCCAGGTCCCTCCATTGCTGTCTCAAGGGGTAAGAGACCCTCCCTTTACACAGCTGCGTAGACTCCATGGTGCAGATGTATCATTGGTGGGTTCTTGTATGTGCCCTGGCTGGGCATCAAACCCGAAACGCTGGCGTACGGGGACGACGCCCTAACCAACTGACTGCGTGGCCAGGGGCCGGGCCGAGTCTGGATCCAGCCGCACCTGGAGCTGCTCCTGCAGAGCCTGGTGATCGTGTGGACCCACACCTTCTGCTCCCTCGGGCCACTTGGAGTTGGGTCCTTGTCACAACCACAGAATTGGAGGTGGGGTGAGCTGTGCTTCCCTTCGTGACAGGGAGTGGGGGTCCTCCGGGCGGGCCCGGCCCAGGGCTTCCCTGGCCCGGATGCAGGGGCCTCCCCGGAGCCCCTCCCCCTGAGCTCTCATGCCAGGGCTGCACCTTTGGCTCAGAGGGAACTGCAGGCCTGGAGAGGGGAGGGGGCTGCCCCCCTCCAGCCCAGAGCCCGTGGCTTCTGTTCCCCAAATGTCTGTTTTAAAATAGAAGTGACTGAGTTTCTTAGACAAGTAATATGAACACATCACAGACCACCGCACGCCGGGCGAAAAGGCACCGCCCATCAGCCCTGCGCCCAGACCCGCTCCGCAGAGAGCCCAGCTTAGAGGATGACCGCACGCCGCCCGGGGACGCTGGGCCTGAACAGACAGCCATCCCCGCACGGACGCCGTTCCCTACAACAGGACGAGGGGCCTGGTCCCCTACAACAGGACAGCGCGAGGGACCTGGCTGTTCCCAAGACTCGTGACTTCAAGTTGTGGTGCTCGGAACCTTGGGGGACGTGGCCGTTTCTTCCGCCAGGCGTTCGGCTGTGGGACTCCAGCTGGGGCTGTGGCCACCCGAGTGGCTCCTTGAGGGCGCCGGCTGGCAGCTCTGACTTGGACGGCACCAGCTCTGGGAATGGGGTGCTGACCCCACGGCCCTTCCTCCACGCAGGTTGTCTCCCCCCTCCCCCCGGAAATAAAATCCTAATTCCTCACTTTGTGCTCAAGGTCTGAGCGACCTGCCCCACTGCCTACCTCTCCCAGCTCCTTGCCTCCTGCCATACCCACTCCCTTGTTCCTGGGACAAGCCAAGCCGGTTCCTGCCCCAGGGCCTTTGCTCCTGCGGCTGCTATCTCTGCCTTGAAGGCTCTGTCTAAATCGTCTACATCGTGTCGAAGTTGCTCCCTCTCCAAGAGGCCTCCCTGACCACCCGGCTCCTCTTCTGGAAGAGTGTACGCTTGGGGCTCCGTGCAGACACCGGCCCCGTGGGGTGGCCGTCTTCGCACAGGGCCTGGCATGTCGCGTTTGTAGAAGGAGTGAGGGGGGCATTTCCGAAAGCAACCCTCTGAGCCCGCTGTGACCCAGGGGAGGTCGCTGAGGCTCCGAAGTGCTGCCCCTGGTCGCACAGCCCTGCGGCTGGGAGCACGAGACCCCAGGCTCTGCCCGCCCCCCACGCACCTGCTTGGCTCTGCCGTGTAGGTGTGAACTCTGGTATCTACACGCGCATGGTCCAGTGGAAGCATCTGAGCAACACGGCATTTTAAACTTCCTAGTAGCCACACTAAACAAAGGAGAGCCAAACGGGAAATTAATTGCAATCATATAATTTATTTAACTCAATGGTATCACCCTAACATGTGGTTCATATAAAAATTACCAACGAGACATGTTACGCTCTTCACTCTCCTATGGAGCCCGCGGAGGCCGTGGCTTTGCCCGCGGAGCGCACCCGCCTGGGGCAGCCGGTGTCCGGTGCCCACTGTCCAGGCCCAGCCTTCGCTTGTGAAGCCACCCAGTGCCCGTGACATGGCTCTTCATTCACAAAATAGTTACCAATCAATTCTGGGTTTTAAAAACATATATTTTTATTGATTTCAGAAAAGGAAGGGAGAGGGAGAGAAACATCAAGGATGAGAGAGAATCATGGATCGGCTGCCTCCGGCACACCCCCCACTGGGGATCCAGCCCACAACCCGGGCATGAGCCCTGATTGGAATCGAACTGTGACCTCCTGGTTCACAGATAGGTTGATGCTCAACCACTGAGCCACGCCCATCAGGCATTCTGGGGCATTTTAAACTTCGTTTCTGTGTGCAAATTTTGAAAATAAAATAAAAATAATTAATAGGGAGTTATAAACAACCCTATAGAGAATGGCTTCCCTGCTTGCTGGCGGCTTCTCCCTTTCTGGGGAGCCTGGACTAGTCACAGGGCCCGGGGCCTCGAGATAATGACTTAATTAACGCCTGCCTGGGCACTTTTGATCTTCAAGGAGTGGTGCCCACTCGGCTGAGGCTGCTGCTGGATTAATTGCCCTGAACCGAGAAAGCCTTGCCCAGAGATAAAGGGCACCTAGGGGTTTCATCATGACAAATTGCTCCGAAATCCGCTCTGGCACCAGCGGGGGCCTGGGTTTGGACGCCCAGCTGGCCCCCACCTGCACAGCTGGGTGCCGGCAGCTGTGCCCTGCCTGTGTGCCCAGGGGCATGTGCACTGCGGAGGCAGCTGTGCGTGCAGGGTGACGGGCCTCCATTGTCCAGATGAGAGAACTGAGACTTGGGGCAGCCGGGCCTGGGTGTGCCCCCCCATTCCCCTGGCACCTCTGGACCAGGGATCAGGTGGGCATGGGCCCCAGGACTGCGGGCAACTCTCCCCTGGACAGCACCCTTCACGGTCCTGTCGGTGAGCTGCAGACAAATGCCACCCAGTGGCCTTGGCACCTCAGCAGTCTGTGCAGAGCAGCAGGGGCCACGGGAGCTGGTGCCCAGGAGGGTCCCTCACCAGCTCTGGGACCTCTGGAACGTGGGTTTTAGGGTGCCGTGGGCTGAGCACCCGGAGTGCTGGGCTCTCTGCTAGTCCTCACCTGTCCATCGATCTTTCAGAGAAGGAAAGACAGAGACACAGCCACCTGAGAGAAACACATCGATGGGTTGCCTCCTGCACTCACCCTGACCAGGAAGAGCCTGCAACCGAGGTACATGCCCTTGACTGGAATCGAACCCAGGACCCTTTGGTCCGTAGGCCGACGCTCTACCCACTGAGCCAAACCAGCTAGGGCGCTGACAGCCCTGAATAAAGGCACCTTGCCCGCCTCCAGCCCTGCCTGGCTCTGAGGTGGACCGGGACTCCCTGACCCTGCCGAGTGCCAGGAGGGGCCTCCAGGGGCGGGTGCCCAGCCAGTCACCTCAGCTGCGGGGTGTCTCCCCACCTCCTTGGAGCACCTGACTACCTTAATGACGGGCCTCGGGCAAGGCTGGGACCGCAGAGCTCCCGGTGCACCCTCCCTCCCGCCAGCAGCTCCCCAGCCTGGGGACCCCTCACCCCTCTTCCACCAGGGCTCTCCCGCTGGCCTCCGACACACACCTTTGGCCTGGGTTTTCCCGGGTCCCCACCCACGGAACCCGGAACCAGGCCTTTGCTTCCTCCTGCTCAAGTGTATTTAGCCTTGTTATCAAATGTTTGCAGGGATCCGTGCGAACCTCGTAGACTCCATTCCCGGGGAAAGCAGCACCGACCACGCCTCACCCGTGGAGAACGCCCTCCTGGGCAGCTGCCCCCCCAGCCGAGCACCCCACCACCACCTCCCCACGCAGCCCCTGCTCCAGGCGCTGCAGTCTGAATGGGGGTGCTGAGGAGGAACCGAGGTCCGGGAGCAGGGGCCGTGCAGGAGTGGTTCTCCCCAAGCTGGTGACCGCTCGGTCCAGTCAGTCCTCCAGTCTCCATTTCCAGTTCTCAGAACAGCTGCTGCCAGTTCCCTCTGAGGACGGGGAGGGTGGGGTGGGCTGGGTGCTGGGGTTCCCGTCCCACCCAGGGCAGGCCCAATTCCCCCAGGAGGCTGTCGCGTGGCTGCAGAAGTTTTTGCCACCCTCACGAAGCCACAGCCGCTGTTGTTGTGGTCGCTATGACGACGTGAGCGGGTTTTATTTTTAATAGCGGCTTGAGATTAGAGGGAGGGAGGGAGGGAGGCCGCCTGCTCCCCCCAAAGCTCTCCAGTCTGGGGCAGGCTGGACCCTGCTCCCCTTCCCGCTCTGGTCTGAGAAGATCCATGCCCCCAAATCTCCCTGCTGGCCCCCCATTGGAACGGGGTGTCCCTGAAGTGCCAGGCCGCTCAGGGGGCATGGACCCCCAGGAGCGGAGCCTGTGCAGCGGCCTTTTCTCCTTCGTTGCCACCCCTGGTACCAAGCCGAGTCCTTCAATCACCCCAAGGAAATGTCCTTGCCTGCCGAGTACCAGGGTCTCAGCTGGGTGGTGCGGTCACTCAGATGCGTGGGCAGCAGACGGCCTGCTTTCCAGAAACTTCCAGGGGTCCCTCTCGGAAGCTACAGAAGGTTCCACCTGGACAGACAAGGGGTGGCTTTCACGTGCTCCTCATGGTCTCCAAGTTCCCCTGCGTCTGCCTGGGCCCTCCATCCCGACCCTCCATGGGCCTGCGGGTCTGCAGGGCCCCGTGTTGTGGGGAGGCCGCAGGGGCGTGAAGGCCTCTGGAAGGAACGTAGACCGAGGTCCTCTGGGACCCGCAGGAGAAGCTCCCCCCGCCCAGGAATCTGGGGAAAGGCCAGCGCCCCGGAAGCCCCTCTGGACTCGGAAGCCCCTCCGGACTCGGCCTTGGAAATGCCAGGGGCGGCCCAGCCCGAGATGAAAGCGGGCTGCGCCTCCACCGCGGGGCTGGGGGTCGGGGGACTCCTTAGGCGGGTCGTCTGCAGCCGCCAGGGTCCTGGCTCTGTAGCTTTGGGGTCGCTGCCCCTCACTCACTGCTCTTGCTCTGGTCCTGAACTCGGCTCCCGCCCGAGGGACGAGGGACGAGCACTGGCGGGCGACAGTGTCGACGCCGGGTTCCTAACCCACCTGGTCGAGGCGGGTGAGTCCTCCGGGTCCGGGCGCACCCACCTTTCGTGGAGGCGAGCGGTCCAGCCGCGCACTGGCCTCGCCTCCCCATTGCTG
>NW_005355029.1:215559-215817 GCF_000412655.1 Myotis brandtii | reverse complement strand
GAGCTGGTGTCTTCCCCCACCCCTCGCCCCCATCTCCGATCCCGAATCCCGGGAGCTCGCTGTGATCAATGACTCTCTCCAGCCCCCCGTCGTGGGAACTTAGTGCTGGAGACCCCCAGCAGCCCCCCAGGCCCTTTAAAAATCGGGGCGGAGTGGGGGAGGCCGAGCGGTGGGGGTTGTCTGGGCAGGGACCCGGGAGCCGCCGGAGGGAGAGATTTAACCCTCACATCCCTGCAGCCTCCCCCGGCCGCCGGCTGG
>NW_005355029.1:215281-215507 GCF_000412655.1 Myotis brandtii | reverse complement strand
GAGTGTGGGTGTGGGTGTGTGTGCGTGTGGGAGCCGGAGACCCTCTCCCCCGCAGGGTCGCCGGTTCCGGGGGGGAAACCCAAGCCCCGGCTGGACTGGATTAAAGTGTTAGGGCTGCCGTGACTCCCGGCGCCCATCCGTGACGCATTTCAACTTGAGCTTCTGCATGTTGATTTCACTCCAGAATCAGAAACTCCCGGGCCCCTCGCGGCCCCCAGGCCGCCTG
>NW_005355029.1:213517-214410 GCF_000412655.1 Myotis brandtii | reverse complement strand
GGGCGGGTGACCCGGGTGGGGGGGGTCCCTGTGCGTCCCCAAGAGCTTGCCCACTCCTGCCCGAGGCTGCGCTTTTCTGGTCCCGGAGGCCCTGTCTTTGTTTTCACGAGGCAATAAAAAGGTGCCCCCGGGACAGACACATCTGGCGTTTGGGGACTATTTCGGGGCTGGCCCTGAGGCCCTGGAGCCCAGCCCTGCAGACCGTTTATCTGGGAGGCGGACAGGACACGCTCTGGTGTCGACCGGGGCACAGGTCGGGGACCGGGTGGCTGGTGAAGGGGAGCAGGGGGTGTTGGGTGGCTTTGCCGGGGTGGGAGCCAGAGAGCCGGTCCAGGAAGAAGACACGTGTCTGGCGTGGGAACAACACTCCTGTCGGAGAGCCTGCTGTGGACTGAGCGTGTCCGTGCGTGTCCGTGGGAGCCGCCGGGGAGACTCAGGGAAGATCTCTCTCTGGAAAGAGGTGGGGTGGGGCGTGGAGGGCAGCCACACGTCCGGCCATTTGGAAATTTGTCCCTAATTGTGGTGGAGAGGCCTGCACTGTTTTCATTTCGTGCCAAGACGTCTTCTCGCGGCCGGCGGGGCCTGTGTCCTGACCCAGGAAATCCTCTGGCCGATCCTTATCGCAGGGGTAGGGTTTCACTGGGAGAGCAGATGGGGGGGGGTGTTATCTGCTCCTTGATGTGTAGCCCTGGGAGAAGGGTTTGTTTGGGGGAGCCAGGAAGGCGGGTCCCTGTGGATTTGGGGGTGGGCCCCCAGAGAGAGCTCCCCGCTCTCTGTTTTCTTTTTCTGGCTCGAGGATGGGAAGGCCTGAGGAGCGGGGTCCCGGCGGGAGGGCTGTGGGACGCCCGGGAAATGGGAAATGGGCCATCAGCTCTCTGCAGGCCCCATTCTTA
>NW_005355029.1:208634-211747 GCF_000412655.1 Myotis brandtii | reverse complement strand
GTGTGTGTGTGAGTGTGTGTGTGTGTGTGAGTGTGTGTGTGTGTGTGTGAGTGAGTGAGTGTGTGTGTGAGAGTGTGTGTGTGAGTTTGTGTGTGTGTGTGAGTGTGTGTGTGTGTGTGTGAGTGAGTGAGTGTGTGTGTGAGAGTGTGTGTGTGAGTTTGTGTGTGTGTGTGAGTGTGTGTGTGTGTGTGTGAGTGAGTGAGTGTGTGTGTGAGAGTGTGTGTGTGAGTTTGTGTGTGTGTGTGAGTGTGTGTGTGTGTGTGTGAGTGAGTGAGTGTGTGTGTGAGAGTGTGTGTGTGAGTTTGTGTGTGTGTGTGAGTGTGTGTGTGTGTGTGTGAGTGAGTGAGTGTGTGTGTGAGAGTGTGTGTGTGAGTTTGTGTGTGTGTGTGAGTGTGTGTGTGTGTGTGTGAGTGAGTGAGTGTGTGTGTGAGAGTGTGTGTGTGAGTTTGTGTGTGTGTGTGAGTGTGTGTGTGTGTGTGTGAGTGAGTGAGTGTGTGTGTGAGAGTGTGTGTGTGAGTTTGTGTGTGTGTGTGAGTGTGTGTGTGTGTGTGTGAGTGAGTGAGTGTGTGTGTGAGAGTGTGTGTGTGAGTTTGTGTGTGTGTGTGAGTGTGTGTGTGTGTGTGTGAGTGAGTGAGTGTGTGTGTGAGAGTGTGTGTGTGAGTTTGTGTGTGTGTGTGAGTGTGTGTGTGTGTGTGTGAGTGAGTGAGTGTGTGTGTGAGAGTGTGTGTGTGAGTTTGTGTGTGTGTGTGAGTGTGTGTGTGTGTGTGTGAGTGAGTGAGTGTGTGTGTGGAGTTGGGGCCTGTTTGTCCAGTGGCCCGAGCTTTGTTCTGAGCTGTCTGGCCCGGTGCCCGTGGGTCACTGAGTAAGCGATACATAAAGATCCCATCTCGGGCCATTAACTCTGCTCCGGACTGAAGGCCTGAGGACCCCGTGGCTGTGCCTGAAAGACAGAAGGGAAGCCACGGGTTACCTGTCCTCGGAGCTGCCGCTCTAAGTCACTGGCGGGCGTGAGGCCGCCCCGTGCCCGCCCGCAGTCCCTGCCGCAGTCCGGCGGGTGTGCTGACCACGCATCGTGCTGGGCGGAGGGTGGGCTTGTCTGACCAGAAGCCATTTCTGCCGCCTCTTGTCTCCAAGCCGGGTCAGATTTCCGCCGGTGGGTGAGCGGGGAGGCCCTGCCTCTGCTTATGGGGCTGGAGGAGGGAGGCCTGGGCGGCGGTGAGGCTGAGCGGGGACACAGGGTCCTGTCAGAGGTGTCCCCTGTTTGTCATGCCTCCTCGTGGGCCTCCGTTTCCTTAGGCCCAGAGGGGTGCAGTGCCCCCTGCACACACGGGGGAACTGCGTGTTGAAGTCAGCGGTCAGCGGTCAGCGGTCAGCAACGGGCTGTGGGAAGGCGCTGGGGACGGTGCTGAGTTCTCTCGGCCGAGGATGGGCCGGCTGCTCCCTGCTCCCCGGTTCAGCGATAGCAGGAGGGCCACCACGGACGTGACTCATGAATGTCCCTCTCTGCGTGAACGCGCTTCTGGGAGCAGCTGGCTGCTGGGAAATTCTTACGGCATGAGTAGTTCTGTTCTGGTCTTATTTTGGGTCTCGAAAAAATAGTGGTCGTGGAACATTGAGTCACTGGGAGTGAAAAGTTGGGTTCTGCTCAGACTTCAAAGCGCGCGTCCCTTGCCCTGGGCCCCGTGGGCCCCGTGGGCACCGTGCTCGTTCTTGGTTTAGAACGAGTGGGCAGTGTCCGGGCCTCGTGGGGCCAGGGTGCGCCTGGCGGGCGAGGAGGGGCCGGCGGGGATCTTTGTGCGGCTGCTGACTTCTCAGGACCCCTGCCCCTGGTCCTCTACTGGGAGGGGGATGGAGGGCAGGAGTGGCAAAGCCCCCAGCTGGGTCTGGGCAAAGGCAGGAAGGCCAGCTGACCCACCTTTTCCCTCATTCCTCTGAGAGACCTGGGGGCCCTGGGGAGGAGAGGCTGGGGGGGTGTGTGTTTGGGGGGCTCTCGCCAGCCCGGGGGACCAGGGTCCAGTTCTGATTGGAGCTCTGGGGCCCCCCACCCCCGCAGCGTGCTTTGGGGTCCTGGCCCTCAGGGACTTGGGGGCCGAGGCCTTTTCTTCCTGCAAGTGCCTATGTCTGTCCGTCACAGGCCTCTCAGCTCCGTGGGGGCTCGCTCCCCTCTCGTGTTTCTTGGGGGGTCTCCGCCTCAGTGGACTTGCTTCGGGAACAGTGGGGTTTGCTGTCTCCAGTGCCTCCAAGGCTAGGACACTCCGTGAGGGTCGGGTAAGAGGGGGAGAGATGCAGGCACGTCCAGCAGCACCCGCCTCGCTGTCCTCCGTTTAGCCCCTTCCAAGGGGCCGTCTGGGAGGTGGGCCCAGGTGGGAGCCACTCGCCTGTGGGTTCTGGGTCTGTGGACCCAGAGGACCGGCCTTTGGCTTCCCTACCTGGTCAGCCCTCACCTGGGCATCCTGGGAGGAGGCGCCATAGGGGACACCCTGCCCTCCCCACAAGTCCACAGCTTTGCCACGCAGTGCGGTGAGGGCACCGCATGTGGGGGACTCCGTGTAGGCTTTGCGGGGTCGGTGGGGTGCCGGGCACCCCCTGCACATCCGGACATTCCCCGTGAGGGAATGGAAGCCTCCCAGGGGACCTTCTGTCTTGGGGAGAGAGGGTGGGGCTGAGCTGCAGGAGGTGCTGTGGTCGGGCCTGGGGGGCAGCTGGTCACCGTGTCCTCTTTGTACCTTCAGGGGCCGAGGATGCTCTGGAAAGCAGCCTGAGGGCCCACGGGGGCCACGCCCCCAAGCACACGCCCGAGAAGCGGCCTGTGCCCGTGCGGAGGAAGAGAAGCATTGGTGAGTGAGGGGCTGGGGGGGGGGGGGGGGGCGGGAGGGGGCCCCCGAGGCCGCTTCCCTCCTTCCTCCTCCAAACAAAGGCCCAGCCTGCTCAGGGGCCCCTCCCTGCTGCAGGGGTGTCTCCCTGCCCAGCCCGACCCTGCCTGCCGAGCCCCTGGAGAGGGAGCCGTCATAAATTCCTTAAGTGCCGGTCTTGTTGGGGCCTGCTCCCGGGAGGCCGCGCTGGAGGACGCGAGTTTCATTTCCAGTTCGTCATGCGGAGCCCGGGCGCTCCTG
>NW_005355029.1:207235-208581 GCF_000412655.1 Myotis brandtii | reverse complement strand
GGCTCCACATAGGCCTGGGTTTGGGGGTGTTGGTTCTTGTCCGTCCCACAGAGCAGCCCAGGTCTGCTCACGTTGGAGCTCGGAGGGGCTCTGCAGCTTCCTGCCCTGGGGGTGCAGTCGGGCCATGGCCCATCCCGCCCCACGCCACGGGGCTGCCTGCTTCCGCGGCTGCTGCCTGTGGGCTCTGCCTGGCCTTGGGCAGGTGACCCCCACCCCAGCTTTAGCCCCTCCGAGAAGAAGGGTCCTATGGCTTCTCCTGCTGAGCATGGCGTGTGGGTGTGACTCCTGGCTCAGGTAGTCAGCCCGCCCCAGTGATGTTCGCTGTGCTGTGACCACGTAGTCACGTCCTTGCAGCAGCCGGCTCCCTGGAGGGTGCGGGTCGGATCCAGCCAGGAGGGGCCTCCGAGTAAAATAAGGGGCTGGGCCCAAGGCCTCTCCCGGCTCCACCCCAGCCCATCTGGTCCGGTTCCCCTGCGCTTCCCTCGGGGGGGCAGCAGTGGGGTGGCTTATTCTCGGGGCGCAGGTCCCTGCTGGGTCTCCCAGGCGCCCCGAGGTCTTCCCACCCGTGTGAGGAGGGGCGGAGGCAGAGGACGGTCCCCTGCACGCTGGGGAGGCTCCTTCCAGTCCGGCCCTAGGGTCCCGGGGGCCCTGAGTGTTGCTGGAGGCAGCTTCGGTGGGTGGTCGCAGACCCTGCTGGCGGGGCTCCCTGGGCACGTGTGTGGGGTCCAGGGGTGGGTTTCTCGTCTGTCGGTCCCACCCCGGTGTCCTGTCCGTAAGGCTTCGGGCTGGACCGTGGACGTGCGAGGAGCACAGAGCAGAAGAGATCCAGGTCCTCCTGGGTGGGCTCGGGGGCTGGGTGTCCGGGCCTGGCGTCTCCCATGTCCCTTCCTGCTGTGCCGGCCGTGTGACCCCTCCTTCCCTCTGCCGGCCGTGTCCTCCCCTGGGTTCTCCCCACTGGGCCCTCGAGCCCCTGCTCATCCTGGGACAGCTCAGCGACCCCTGTGGGGTGTGGGGACCTGGGGCTGTGACATGTCCCATTGGAGGAAGCAGCAGCTGCACGCCCGGTTGCCCAGGGCCAGCCCCAGCCCCGGCCCCAGCCCCGACCCCCGGAGGGGCTGCAGCCCTGGCTGGGGGGGTGGGGCGGTCAGTGGACAGGCATGGCCTCCACACTCACCAGGCTCTCCCTCTGCAGAGGAAGCCGTCCCCGCCGCCTGCAAGACCAGGACGGTCATTTACGAGATACCTCGGAGCCAGGTGGACCCCACGTCCGCCAACTTCCTGATCTGGCCGCCGTGCGTGGAGGTGAAGCGCTGCACCGGCTGCTGCAACACCAGCAGCGTCAGCTG
>NW_005355029.1:206097-207140 GCF_000412655.1 Myotis brandtii | reverse complement strand
GGCCGTGCGGCCGAGGGTCTCGTCTGCGCCGGCGGGTGTCTGGGGCCCCCGGCATCACAGGAAACAGTCGGGGGGAAGAGGCTTCCTTCACGGAGGCACCTTGGTGGGGGCTGGGCGCTTGGCAGGTGGGGTTGGGTCCCCTCAGCCTGCACGGACCCTGGGCATGTTGCCGGTAAATCGGGGAGGGCACCCCCCTTTCATGGTGTCGATGGAGTGTTTCTCTGGGAGGGTCCCTCTGGGGCTGCTGCAAGGCCACGCCTCCCTGGTTTCAGGAGGGACAGGGGGCTGGGGCTGACTCTCGCTGGGAGCCTGAGCGAGCCCCCCTCTTCCCCAGGCTGGGCCGGCCGGGGTGCCCTCCAGGGCAGCACTGAGGGGGCGGTGCAGGAAGGGCACGTAGGAGTTCCCTGTGCTCCCCACCTGAGTCCTGGGGGGAAATTCTGCTCCTTCAGGTCCCTCCAGGTGGCCAGTGGCTGGCAGCTCCTCTTGGGACCTGGGTCCCCCCTCCGGCCGCACTAACCTCATCTGTAAAATGGGTCTGAAGCTGGGCAACTGGGTGTCTGGGCTGGGAAACTAGAGAGCCAGCCCTTTGGGAAGGGGAGAGGGTTGGAGGGAGACTCGGGGCGCCTCCTGGCTTCTCGGGGGTGAGGCTGAGGCTGTGAGGCCAGTGGCTCCCTGTCTGGGCTCTGGGGTGTGGGTCCTTCTGGGCAGCAGGCCTGCGCCCCCCACTGAGCCTCCCTGGCAGGTGCGCCCACCCTCCTGGGTGGAAGGTGTCCATCGGGGTGTGTAGAACTCACTCCTTGACTATGTGTTACTTCAAGCCCTCGGTGCCCTGCTGTCCACCCCGGTGTCGGCCCCGCCCCCGCCCCCGCGTGGGGTTCAGGGGGAAACTTCCTCAGGGAGAACCACGTCTCGGCCGGCCACCTGTCACATGAGAAGGCCCTTTAGACCCAAACCTGGGGCCTCCCTGGCCTCGGGGCCCGGGGCCCCGCTCGGAGGCTGAGAAAGCACATTCCACGGCCCGAGGCCCACGGCCACAGGCAGGG
>NW_005355029.1:202391-205924 GCF_000412655.1 Myotis brandtii | reverse complement strand
TGGACCAGGGCCTCCCCCTGGGGCCTTCATCGCCCCAGTGGGGTCATGGTCAGCCCGGGAGGGGCCGGGGACTCCATCCTGCAGCTGGTTCCGCCCGCGCCCTGCCCTGCTCTGCCCTGCCCACCCTTCGAGGGCTGGCAGGAAAACATCCGGCCCAGACACTGGGGTTCTGGCTGAAAGGGGACAGAAGGTCAGTGGGAACAGGGGGCCATTGTGAGGGGCCGTTCCGCTCCGTCTGGGTGGAGGCCGAGCGGGCCCTCGGCTCCGAGGCCGAGTCCTGGATGGGCCGAGGGCAGGTGCGAGTCCTGGGGGGTGGCTCCTCCCTGGCTTTCTGGCTTCCCAGCCTTTGGAGTCACAAAGGCGTCTTATAAACGGAGATAACAGTCCGGCTGGGCGTGGTCACCCTCTGGGGCCCAGGAGAGTGAACTTGGCCGAAGCCTGCCCACTGGCCCCAGGCCCTGGGTGTCTGGACGTGCTGGGGTCGAAGGCCAGCCCCCTACGCGCATCCCCATGTGGGCCTGGAGCAGTGCTCACCCCTCTTCAGGGACCTGGCCCCCCTTCCCCTGCAGCAGCTTGGTGGCAACATCTGGGAGCAGGGACCTCAGGCCCCCCACAGGCCCCCCAGGGTAGGTAGGGACACTCAGAGGTAGGCTGGGGCCCAGGGGTCGACTTCCCTGAGCTGGGCTTGCTGTGGTCAGTGCTTGCTGTCCACTCCCTAACTGGCTTCCCTGAGGAGCGTGTCCTTCCTCGGCCACCGTGTGGGCCGACCCCGGGCCCTGTCCCAGGTCCAGGCCTCGGGGTCAGGATGGTGGTGGCCAGGACTGGTGGCGTGCCCAGTGGCTCAGGCCCCGGCCCCCAGCAGAGGCCATGGTGGGTCAGGGTGAAGGAGCTGCTGTGAGCCCCTCTCGGGGAGGGAGCTGCAGGTTGGGGCGCCCGTTTTGTCTGAGGGCACGGACCAAAGTCCTTCAGTCACGAGCCTGGGCCACCCCAGGGCTCCAGGGGCTTGGGACCCAGCTCGGCTTTGCTGGGCTTCCTGGGAGGCAGGTCGGGTGGGTCCCCCTGTGGTGCCCGGGACCGGCCTCTGTGTCCCGTGGACAGAGTTAGGGGCCCTTGGGGACCTCATGGCTGTATGGGTCCAGTTTAGGGCCTGGAGGTGAAGGTCTCCGGCGAGAGCCTCCGAGGCCCTGGTGGGCAGGGAGGCGAACAGCTTGGGCTCGGGAAGCTGGCCATGGCCCGGGGGCACTGCCCATCAGGCCCAGGAGCCTCTGGGGTTGGCCTCGGTCCTGAATGGCTGTGGAGCCGGGCTGGGCATGCGGTGCCTGGAGCTGCGGGGCCCGGAGCCGTCACACCCGAGGGACGGACTTCCTCTGGTTAGGACGTCCCCTGGTTAAGGACCAGCTCGGGGCCCCTGCTGTTTCCAGGTCCAGGCCTCCTCCCAGCAAAGGAACAAGCCTTGTCGGCTGCCTCAGTTTCCTCATCTGTAAAGTGGGCGTGTTGAGCCCTCGGTGGCTGTGAGCCTCACCGTGACTCACACAAGGGGTTCGGTCCGTGCTGGGCATCGCGGAGGGGGCTCTGCCCTGACGCTGCCAGTCAGTCAGGACGTAACCTGGTGGCGTCCCCTGCGGGCGTGGCTCTCCCCAGGCCTCCTGGGGGCGTCGTGCCTCATGGCAGTCCCTCCTGGTGAGCGGCAAGAGCTCAAGCCTCCCCTGTCTGGAGCGGGTGGCGTCCATCCCCGCTGGATTCTGGGGTGCATTGGCCTGTGGTTCATTACACGGGCACCCTCAGTCGTGGGGAGTTGGGATGTTTGTTTTATACGGTGCAAACAGAGGGGGAAGGGAGGAGGGACATGGGGACCCCACTTGGGCTCCCGTGTGGGTCTGGGGGCTGAGGTTACGGGAACGGGGGGCTCTAGGGCGCAAATGTCTCGTTCTGTGGGCCTGGCTGGTGTGGAGGACGCTTCTGAGAATTTAATATTCACAGCATGTTTTTGGGGGGACATGTGCCATTTCCTGTCTGGACAGAGGTGCGGGCACCCGGACCCCGAGCAGGCCCAGAAGCAGGTGCGTTGTAAATCGCTGCTTGTTTCTCTGACAAAAACGGGCATGGGAAGCGGCCAGTGTTGTGTGTGCTTCGCCAGGGGACTGGCAGGAGGTGTTTCTGGAATGTCTACCCCCCCGCCCCCCGTGGTGGAGAACGCCGTGCCCCATTATGCCCGGGAGTCTGGGGGTCTCGGGGTCTCGCTGAGCTGGGTCCCAGAGTCAGCCCCACACTGGAAACTGGGGGAGGCCCGGGAGCAGGAGGCCCGGCTCGGCCCAGGCTCCCCCATAATAACCAGGGACACGTTGGGGAGCGTTGCCCTTTGCCCCAGATGCGCCCAAAACACGGACTCAAACACCTTCCCTCACCACCACTCTCCCCGCCCCTCTCGCCCCCCACCCTAGCGCCCACCTTGAAGCACATCCTCAGACCCACTGGCACGCATGTGGGGTTTATTTTTTAAATATATTTTTATTGATTTCAGAGAGGGAGAGAGAGAGAGGAACATCAGTGATGAGAATCATTGATTGGCTGCCTGCTCACCCCCCCCCACTAGGGATCGAGCCCTCAACCCAGGCATGTGCCTTTGACCGGAATCGAACCTGGGACCCTTCAGTCTGCAGGCCAACACTCTATCCCAGTGGTTCTCAACCTTCCTAATGCCACGACCCTTTAATACAGTTCCTCATGTTGGGTGACCCCCAACCATAAAATTATTTTCGTTGCTACTTCATAACTGTAATGTTGCTACTGTTATGAACCGTAATGTAAATATCTGATATGCAGGATGTATTTTCATTGTTACAAATTGAACATAATTAAAGCATAGTGATTAATCACAAAAACAATATGTGATTATATATGTGTTTTCCGATGGTCTTAGGTGACCCCCGTGAAAGGGTCGTTCGACCCCCAAAGGGTTCGCGACCCACAGGTTGAGAACCGCTGCTCTATCCACTGAGCCAAACCAGCCAAGGCTGTGAGGTTTATTTTAAGGTAAAAGAGAACCAGACCACAAACGCTGTCTGAAGCTTGTTTTCACTCCGGCCTTTCCGCTGGGAGGAGCTTTGAGGTCCGAGGTCGGAGGTCGGAGGTGGAAGGAGAGGCTCCCTCCTGCTCACGCGGGTCTGTCTCTGCAGGTGGCCAAGGTGGAGTACATCAGGAAGAAGCCAAAGTTAAAAGAAGTGCAGGTGCGGCTGGAGGAGCACCTGGAGTGCACCTGCACGCCCACCGGCCCGAGCCCCGACTTCCGCGAGGAGGAGACAGGTGAGCTGCGCGCCCCTCCCTTCTTCCCCGTGTCCAGGGTCCTTGCCTGGCTGCTGGGCTGTGGTGAGCAGGGTTCCGGGGGCGGTGGGATCGGGCTGCTGTGAGCTCAGACGCTTGCTGACCGGCCAGTATGCCCTGGGGCCCTGCTGGGGCGGATCCTGCCGCCCGTGGGCCTCGGTGGGAGGCGGGCCCAGCTGTGTGGCTCTGGCAGGAGAGGTTCAGGCTGCGGT
>NW_005355029.1:199804-202224 GCF_000412655.1 Myotis brandtii | reverse complement strand
CATTCTAAGTCTCCGGCCCTGGTGGGTCGGTGGCCGGTTGGGGTAATTAGGGGAGACGTGTTTGAGGAAGGTCCCCACCCTGGTGGGAAGGCCGGTGCTGGGCGGCTGGCTGCAGCGTTGCCGGGGGTCCTGGCGGTGTGGCCGCCCAGGGGGCCAGGAGGCCGTGTGGTGCTGATGGATTAGGTTTCCTCCAGGAGACAAGCGGCTCGGGCGCTCGTTCCTGCAGTGCCCGCCGCCCGACAGCCCTCTCTTAGGCCCGCTCACCCTCCCTGCCCTTCTGTTAACAGGAAGGCGTAGGGAGTCAGGTAAAAAGCGGAAAAGAAAAAGGTTAAAACCCACCTAACCAGCCAACCAGGTAGGAGCCGTGGCTGGACGGGCCACGTCCCGCGGGGGGAGGGCGATGGCTGATCACAGGGCGAATCACCGCGAGGAGAGGCCGAGCCCGTGATTGGCCGTGATTGGCCGTGATTGATTGGCCGTGATTGATTGGCCGTGATTGCTCTGCGAGCTTGGTGTCCAGCTGGGCTGTGGGTCCCCTGCTCCCGTCCCCGATGCCTCCCCTCCCGCCACATGGAAGCCTCCTCCACGGCCCTTCTGCCCGGAGGCCCTGCTCTGGCTTCAGTCTTTTCCTTGATTGGGGGGCAAAGGCGTCTCCTGAGTGGAGTGATTGGAGTTTCCTGGGCAGCAGGGGGGGGCAGCTCAGGCAGGTTACTTGCTCCATTTGACAGGTGAACACACTGAGGCTGATAGACATGGCAGGTAAGGGTTGCCGAAGGCTGAGGAGGTCTTTGAAGGTAGACGTTTGTGACTCATGGACAGACAGGGAGACCAGAGGTGTCAGCAGGGACCCTCTTCTGTCCAGGCCAGGCCCGGTGCTGTCCATCCTCAGAGGTGCCTCGTGGCCCAAAATGGCTGCCAAAGCTCCAGAAATCACATCCACACTCCAGACTGAAGGAACGAGTAAGGTGGGAAGAAGGAATCTCACCCAGGGGCTCACGTTGATTGCACGGGCCACCCCCCAGCAGCAAGGGAACCCGAGAAGCAGTCTTTTAGGGCCGCGTACTGCTTGCCGAAGAAAAGGGGGTCTGGGCAGCCAGCATCCGCACGGATGGTGTTGGCCTGTTCGGCTCGGAGAGCCTGGTCCTTCCTCTGGCCCAGGGCATCCAGACAAGCGGTGGCGAGAGGAATTCCTGGAGACGGGTGTCTGGTTGGCAGTTGGCTGCAGGGAGCTGCCGGGCAGGAGCTGGTGAGGCCTGTGGGCCAGGTGCCCTCGTGAGGAGTCTGGGGAGGAAGGGCCCAGGGCATGGTGCAGGGGCTGTCCGAGCCTCTAGTCTACAGGCCCCGGGGGCCAGCTGATGACGACCCTAACGTGAAGGCAGGCATCCTGCATCTGGGCTCTGGGCCGGGGTGTGGTGCAGGTGTTAGAATGAGCAGTGGACAGGTGAGGGGGCATGGGGTGAGCTGCTCCCCGCCCAGAGCGCAGTGCACATCTGCCTGGTCAGAGACCCCTTCTGTCTGGCTGGTGGTTCCCGTCCTCAGGGTTGCCTCATGGCCCAATGTGGCTGCCAGAGCTCCAGGAATCACATCATGCCCTAGGCTGGAAGAAAGGAAGGTGAGGAGAAAGACGAAAGAACCTTTTGGGGCCTCTTTCCCCTGTGTGAGCAGTGGGACAACGGGGCTTGCTCTCAAGCCTTCTTTTGTGAGATCCTGAGAGTCTAGTCCAGCCATGGGCAAACTACGGCCCGCGGGCCGGATCCGGCTCGTTTGAAATGAATAAAACTAAAAAAAAAAAAGACCGTACCCTTTTATGTAATGATGTTTACTTTGAATTTATATTAGTTCACACAAACACTCCATCCATGCTTTTGTTCCGGCCCTCCGGTCCAGTTTAAGAACCCATTGTGGCCCTCGAGTCAAAAAGTTTGCCCACCCTTGGTCTAGTCCCAACTCTGGTAGGATGTTACCGAAAGAGTAATGAGCCCTAGGGGGTTTGAAAAACTTCACGAAAACGTCAAATGCTAAGACTTGCCGCTGTGTGTGTACACGCGTGTGCGCGTTCATGTGCGTGTTCATGTGCGCGTGCCCTCGGTGGGGTTGAGCGTCCCCTCGCTGCGTGTGCTCATGGGCCCGCCTCTCAGTGTCTCTCTCTCCCTCTCCCTGCAGATGTGAGGTGAGGATAAGCTAGCGGCCCTTTCCCGGGACACGGATGTACATGGCGTGTTACATTCCTGAACCTACTATGTACGGTGCTTACTGCCAGCGTGCGGTCTTTGTTCTCCTCCGTGAAAAACTGTCTCCGCGCGCACCCTGGAGAACAAAGAGACAGTGTACGTCTGTTTAACGTGACATCAAAGCGAGTATTGTAGCGCTGGGCGAGCCGCTCAGAGCTTCCTTGTCCGAAACAGAGCGCACAGGACCGA
>NW_005355029.1:195245-199628 GCF_000412655.1 Myotis brandtii | reverse complement strand
CTCTAGTGTTTAAGTCTATACCGAACCTTTCTGAGAGCCTTAAGTGGGTTTTTTTTTACACCATAAAGTGATTATTAAGCTTTCCTTTTTACTCTTTGCCTAGCTTTTTTTTTTTTTTTTTTAAATTATCTCTTGGATGACATTGACACCGGTAACACCAGGCTGCTGTAACCGCCGGGACAGCGAGACGGTACCCTTCCCAGCAGGATGCGAGCGAACGCGATGTATTAAATAAACATGGTATACCCGCCTGCGAGCATTTCCTAGATGTTTCTGGCTGCACGTGCTTCCCCCGGCCCCACCTCGTTTTGCTTTTTAATTTAAGCCACATTGAGAGAACCGTGCGTGAACCAATCAGCCGCTGCCCGCCTCCTGTCCCCAGCGCTCCTCGCTCCTGCCGGGCGTGGCCGGGGAGGCGGCTCCCCCGCTGCCCGTGTCAGGACACAACCCAAATTCTTTATTTTTGGTAAGATGTTACGCTTCCGTGTACTCAAGAGGAACGTGTGTGTGTTGCTTTCCGTTTTTGTTTTGTAAAGGTGACGTTTGTATTTTTATCTAATATTACCAGTTTTATATACCTGAGAGCCTGTTACGTTTTTTGTTGTTTTTGTTTTTTAACCAAAAGGGAAAGAAAAACACCAACAAAACCCATACACATGACACGCAATTCGTGGTCACATTTTTCTCGGTGGGTAACTGAGTCTTGGTTTCATCTCTGGTCTCGGCCCGTGGTGGCTGCCAGGGCTCCTGGGAGGGGAGGCCACAGCCTCTGGGCCCGGGGTGTCCCTGGCTGGCCCCCACAGCAGAACTTGGGGTGCAGCCTGCTCTCGGGACCGGAACCTGGCGGGCATGGGTCAGAGGAGCCCCTTCGCCGGTGCCTGTAGCCATGAGATGGAGGCGTCCACCCTTCAGAGCAGCCACATGGATGAGGAGGGTGAAATGCAGAGGTGGGACCTCGCTCCCCATCCTGAGGCCACACCCCAGTTGCCTGTAGGGTTGTCTCCTGTGTCTGTGTGTTTGTGGCGGGGTTTTTATAAAGAAACTAGTGGCCCCGTGCACGGATTCGTGCACATTGAAAGGAAATTAGAAGAAATATTGTAACTTCGCTCTCCGGCCTTAACAGAAGTGTCAACCAAATTCACGATCGACAATGACAGATGGAAACATACACGTGTGATCAGCGCCAGCGAGAGCTCTATGTGTATGGTGCATGCGCGAGTCAACTTAGCCTCTTATAGATACAGAACAAACTTGCTTCATTAGACCTGCTTTCTGATGCAGCTGAACTTTTTCCAGCCCAGTGAAGCACCCCAACTTCTCCTTCAGGTAATTGTCAGCAACACAGCAGTAAACATCAACACAAAGCAGATTATTATTGTAGATCACGCAGGGAGAACCAAGAGTAAAATATTTAACTGCAGCCGTGTCTGACTATATTCTGTGCAGTGAGAAAACCTGAAGTCATTTTCAAGTTCCACCATTTCTTACTTCTGTTCAGTCGGGTCAAGTTTCTAAGCTTTCTAAATCTCTGTTTTCTGGCTAATGAAAAGAAAATAGGATTCCACTGCGTCTCCTATCTGCCTACTCCAGGACTTCTGTGAGGATCAAATGGGAAAACGCTTCACAGACGTTTGGTTACAGTGTGAAATGTCTGCACCTGGCTATAGAGCAAGTCGTGTTCCTGGGCTGAAGAAACTGCAAGGAGGCTAGTCGCTGGGGAGAGGAGGCCGGGCGGTGCTACGTGACGTCATTACTCGGGTGGACACTTAGCACATTAGCCTTTTATATATATATAGACTAGAGGCTCGCCAGCCCCGCCCCCGCTGACCGGTCGATCCGCTGTTCGGGCGATTTGCATATTACACTTATTATATCGGATTCCTCCAGCACAGGTTTTCTCCATGTGGTTCTTGGAACGACGCCCCTGGGAGGTGTGGGGGGGCAAGGGGTGGGCACATTGGTTGGGTCCCCTGGTTCTTGCAGGACCCCTGGAGGGCAGCACCCCCAGCTTGGGCGGGTGACCTGCCCCAGGCCCGTGCGGGCGCTTCCTCGGTGTGTGCTTGACGCTGTGCCTGAGGATGTGCCTCACGTCATGTATGAACGTGTCACGTATGTGCTTGTTCTGTGAGACGTCGAGGACGCTGCTGTTTTTCTTGCGTGACACCAGCGGGTGAATGGTCTGCCCGGAGCCTCGTGTGTCCTTGGGCGGCCCTTCCCGCTGGCACCGGCACCGGCACTGCCACCCTGGGCTGCACTGGGTGTGGCCGGCTGCCTCTGCAGTCCAGGAGCCCCGTGCCCTTGAGCCAGGCCTCAGTCGGGCCTCCGTGTGGGCTGCGCTCGGGCAGAGCGAGGGTCAGCCATGCGAAGGCAGAGGTGGGGCCGCTGGGGTCTCGGGGTTGTCTGCCTCCTGCAGGAGCTTGTCACCCCTGCCTCCGCGTGTCCTCATTCCTGCGGTTCTGGGCCCAGCATCGCAGAACCTCCCGGGCAGTGCCCTGTGCGCCCGTGCACCTGCGTGGAGACCCGTGGTCCCCTGGTCACACCCTCCTTGCTGGAGTCGGAGGCTCTGTCAGGAGCTGGGAGGGCAGGTGCCAGGCGTTGGGCATGCCCGGCAGTGTGGGGCGTCTCCCTCTCTCCAGGCCCCCGGCCCGGCCTGGGAGTGAGTGGACCCGACTGAAGAGCAGACACTGGCCGCCGGGGCCGGTCTCGCCCTCCAGCCCCTGCACTGGGCCCGGCTCAGACCCCTGGGTGTGCCCAGCCTCATCCCTCCACGTCTAGTCCAGAGACGGAGCTGTGCCCTTGGCATGACCTTGGCCCTCTAGGGGGGACCTGAGCCGAAGGCAGTGATGGGGGTGGACAGAGGTGTCTCCGAGGGCCATTCTGTCGGGGGCCTGGTTCCCAGCGGAGGAGCCGGCAGGGGGCAGTTCCCTGGCCGGGACGGGTCTGTCTCCTGAGTGATGATCGGATAGGGATGCAGAGTGTAGCCTAGAAGAATGTCGATTTGGATGAACCACGAAGGTGGAAGGGGTCAGCAGTGCCCACCAGGGTCACCCGCGTGGGAGGGCGCTGTGGGCACCGATGCCCAAACCCTGTGCAGGGCGTGTCCCCACAGCTGTGTCACCTGCACTTCCTAGCACGCTTCCCCCCCCCCCCCCCAACACACACACTTAGAATCCTGCCCTGAGGATGAAGTTGGGAACCTGGGACGGCCCTGCCAGCTGGGACCGCCTGCTGCGTCCTGCCAGCCTCACGCCCCAGGGCTGAGAGCAGAGCGAACCCCTCAATTCCACCGGGCGGGCGGGTCTGCTCACCCCGCGGCCACTTGCCGAGCAGCCCAGAGGGTCGGGGCGGAGGATCTGCAGGGCTCTCCCTGCCCTGGGCTGCCCAGCATTGCAGCCTTGGGGGTCTCCTGTGACCTTCGATGACCTTGCCCTGTGACCTTAGCAGGGGGGTCACTTCTCTGTGGCTGTTCTTGGGAGGAATCTTGGGGTCTCCTCACCCCACCCCTGCCGTACGGAAGGGCGAGTTGGAGCTGCTCCTTAGACAAGGGAGCGTGAGCCGTGGGCTGAAGCCAGACCCCAGGCCTGAGCCTCACCCAGCCGCCCACCCACCTCCAGGAGCTTCCCTGACCAGGAGAGAGTGTGCCCCCTCCTTCCTCCGGTGCGTGTGGAGCTGAGATGAGGGGTGAGCCAGGTGACCCCCAGAGGAGAGGATGGAGGCTGCTGCCTCCCCTCCACCGCAGCTGGGCTTCCTCAGGACGTGGGTCTCCAAGGGGCCCCTGGAGGGGGCAGCAGGCTGTTTGCTCAGAGCCTGGGCCCTCGGGGGCCCCTGGGGGCCTCGATCCCCATTGTTATCACTGCACTGAGGAGGTTGGGGGCCAGGACCCCGCCTGGCCTTAGAGCCGCTGAGAGGATGGAGGCTGCTGCCTCCCCTCCACCGCAGCTGGGCTTCCTCAGGACGTGGGTCTCCAAGGGGCCCCTGGAGGGGGCAGCAGGCTGTTTGCTCAGAGCCTGGGCCCTCGGGGGCCCCTGGGGGCCTCGATCCCCATTGTTATCACTGCACTGAGGAGGTTGGGGGCCAGGACCCTGCCTGGCCTCAGAGCTGCTGTCACTCCACATTCTCCACCCCCCGCCCCCAACCCCTGGCGGCGGCTGGAATCCACCCCCACACTCCGAGGGGCCTGGGGCGCAGAGCGTGTGGCTTCTTCAGAATAAAACGGTGACTGTTTCCAGCCAGGCCCTTGAGCTGCCAAAAAATGCGGAGCATTCACCGGCTGGCCCCTGGCCGCCGATCAGTGGGCAGCGTTCCTGGGAGGACGGACGCCCCGCACGCCCCATGGTGCTCCCTGCCACCCGGCTCCGCACTGCCTGGGCAGCCCCAGTGGTC
>NW_005355029.1:187104-194880 GCF_000412655.1 Myotis brandtii | reverse complement strand
GCTCTCGCTGTGCCCACCGCCCAGACTCGCGGTTGTCTTGCGGGCTGTGCGTGGGCCAGCCCAGGTGTCATCTCGGGGCGGTTCCGAGGGACAAGGGGCAACTTCTCCAGGTGCCGAGGTGACGTCTGTTGGGCAGCTGGGGCCTCTGCTGCGCTGCTCCAGGGTCTCTCCCGTCCCCCCAGGGCCCTCAGGGAGAACAGGCAGGTGGCACCTGGAGCACAGCCCCCCACGCCCGCCACGGGGGTCCGGAGGCTTCCGTGAGTTCCCAGGGAGGGCCCGGGCCTCCCACAGCTGTGCTTCCGGAGGGAGCCGGCTGCCACCGACTTGCCAGGACCTGTGAGCGGGAGGCGGGAGGGTGGCTGCCACCTGGGCCGAGGCTGCGCCTTGTCAACAGTCTCGGCTCAGCCCCACCGGCGCCTGAACTCTGCCTGACCTCGGAGGCACTTCCCCGGTGTTTTTCTGGGTTGGGGCCCTCACCCTGTCCCCGGTCAGCCTGGCAGTGCCCACAGCCCCCCCTCGGATTGCCTCCAGGGCCAGCGATGGAGCGCCAGAGGCGGCCCCGGGGCAGCCTGCAGGGCTGGGGCTGAGGCCGGGGCTCCAAGAGGGGCATTCGGTGGTGGGTGGGTGGGTTGGTGGGTTGGCTCACGGGTCCATTCTCGGTCCCTGCACACCGAGGCGCAGCCCCGAGTTGGGGGAGGTGAGCTCTGGCAGCCGGGACCTCACAGTGCCCGTGTCCTGTCTGTCAGTGGCTGAGCTGTGGGTTCGACCACGGGAGACCAGAGGCCCTCGGTTGTGTGCACAGGTGATTCTGGGCAGTGCAGGGTGGGCATTTGTGACTTCGGATGACCTTGCCATGTGACCTTGGCAGGAGGGTCGTTTCTCCGTTTTCAGGGACTAGAATGTTTGTTTCCGAGGCTTTTATAGTTTCCGCTCTTCTACTTGGGTCTTTGGTCCATGGCGTGACTCATTCCCCTGCACGTGGCTGTCCGGTTGTCCATGTTTGAAACGGTCCTGGGCTCTGTCCGGCTCCATTGGTCTGTCCTGCGCCAGGTCACCCTGTCTTCAGGACTGGACACTGTGTTGGTGACTTTGGGTTCACTGTCTTTCCTTCTGAACCTTAGGGTCAGCTTGTCCGTGTCCATCAACAAGCCGCTGGGGCTGTGGGGATGGTCTGGGTTCTGTCCAGCGGGGAGGCTGGCCACCTCGATGTTATCGTCCAACAGCAAACCCAGGCGGCTTCCCGTTCACCCAAGGTCTTCGATTTCGTTCCGTGCTGTTTCTGTGATTTCCAAGGTGCAAATCTTACGGTTCTTTTGTTGCATGTGTTTCCAAGTAGTTCATTCTTTCTGATGCCATGGCACGTGGAACTCTTGTCCTGACTGTTGGATGGCTTGTGGCTGGGGCGCAGTCTTCCATGCACGGCTGGCCTTTATGGATTGGTCTGTGTCCTGGACCCTCGCTGACTCCTGAGGGCTTGCTGCACACGAATAAGTGGTTTCCTTCTTCCTTTCCAGTCTGATGCCTTTTCTTTCTCTCTCTTGTTCCCTTGCCCTGGCGAGAGCCTCAGCACATCACGGGATGGACGTGGCAGGGCCTTCTCCTGGCCGTGGGCTGTGCCCAAGCCCTCTACCAGGCTGGGGAGTCCCTTCTGGTTCTAATTTGTTTAGTGTTTTTGTTGTTGTTTTTTTACCGTGAAAGGGGCCTGGTTTTTTTGTCAAATGCTTTTCCTGCACCAGTTGAGATGATCATATGTTTTTTCTTTATTAATAATCGATATTTTTGTCTGTTGAACCAACCTTGCATTCCTGGGATAAATCCCACCTGGTCATGGGCATAATTATTATATTCATGTGTTGCTGGGTCGGTTTGCTAATATTTGGTTGGAGATTTTCATGTCTGTACATGGAGGACGGTGGCCTGTGGTTTTCTGGTGACATCTCTGGTTTTGGTATTAGCACACAAAGATGAGTCTATGCAAAGGCGTTCCTTCCTCATGTGTGTTCTGGACGAGTGTGGGAAGCATTGGTGTTCATTCAGTAGAATTCCCCAGGGAAGGCGTCTGGCCCTCGCCTTTTCTTTGTCGGAAGGTTTTTGATTATGAATTCCATCTCTGCCGGTTACAGATTTTTCTTGGAGTCATTTTTTTTTTTTATGAGTCAGTTTCAGTAGTATGTGTGTTTCTGGAAATTTATCCATTTCATTTATCTAATTTCTTGGCAAACAATGGTTGAAAGTATGCCGTTTTAATTCTTTTCATTTCTGTAGTATTCCCTTTTTCATTTGAGTCTTCTCTCTTTTTCTCTTGGTCATTGGTCAGGGTTCATCAATTTTGTTGATCTTTTCAAAGAAACAACTTTTGGCTTTATTAGTATTCTCTATTTTCTTCTGCTCTCCATTTTATTTATTATCCTCTAATCTACTATTTCCTTCCTCTTGTTTTGGATTGAGTTTACTCTTCTTGATCCAGTTTCTTAAGAGGGAGAGTTAAGTTATTGGTGTGAGATCTTTCTTTTGTTTATTATACAGGAGTTTGCAGCTATAAATTTTCCTCTGAGCACTGCTTTGGCTGCACCCCGTAAGTTTTGGTGTTTTTTTCCTTTTCTTTTGCCTCAGCTTTTCAGGTTTCCCTTGAGCGTTCCTTGTGTGTACTTCTTGCTGTGTGGTTTTCCCCTGTTTGTGGAAAGAGCACCTTCCCAGGCTGTTAAATATTCCTCAGCCCATGATTTCTACGGGCTTCCCAGGAGTCACCTGAGAAGACTCCACGAGTCTGACGCTGGCCACGGAGAGGACCCCTGCCTCCCGCTCCCAGGATCTGGCTGAGTTCCTGGGCACGCGGTCTTTCGAGAAGTGGACGCACATACTTAAGAGTCCTTGTCACATCCTGCTCCCCCCTCCCCTCCAGAAGCTGGCATCCCTTCTCAGTGGTGTGGGCAGGACCAGCATGTGGAGACATAACTCTGCAGGAAAGGAAGTACCAGGGCTGGCGGCCAGTGCTGGTGAGGTGCCAGCGGACGTGGCGCTGAGGGGTCACTGCTCCCAGATGGCCCCGCTCAGCCTGGGGTGGGAGACAGCCCACGGTGACGGACGGTCGTGTGGCCTGGCGGCTCCGCACCTGGCTCAGGAGTCACAGCCACCTTCTGTGTTGGTCTTGTCCTCACGGAGGAGTTTGAATAAATAAAGTGTTACAATTCATCAGAAGGCCGATCAGGATGGAAGCAGGTCTGGGAGGTGGACAGGAGCAGGCCCAGCCTCGGCCCCTGGGCCTGAGCACTGTCCTGGTGACCAGGGGCCCTGTTTTGCAGAGCATTTGCAGGTTAAGGGGGGCTTTTGTAGAGACTCCCTCTGGACACCTTACGGCCTCACCCAGGGCATCTTCACTGGGAAGTGGGAACGGGGCCATAGCTGAGTGTCCACAGCCAAGGGCACCCCTCCCCCTCCTTCCCACCCCCCCTTCTCCATTCCTGTCCTCTTCCCCCTCCTCCCCTACCCTCCCTCCCTCTTCATATTTTGGAAGCCACCTTCCTGGGGACCCAGTGCTGCTCCCTCCCAGCCAGAGACTCGGGCAGCAGCCCCCGCCCAGGGCTCTGGGGTCTCTGTGCAAGGATGGCGTTGGGGCCGGGGTGGGGGGTGCAGAGGACTCTGCTTACCTGATACGTGTGTGTGTGTGTGTGTGTGTGTGTGTGTGTGTGTGTATGTCTCTGTGTGTGTTCTTTCTGGGTCTGTGTGTGTGTTGTCTGTCTGTGTCTGTGTGTCTGTCTGGGTCTGTGGTGGGGGAGTTGTTGGCAAGCAGCCTGGGCTGCGGGCCTGTCTGCCTGGGTGGCGTCCAGAGGCCCCTCAGCCCTGCATGCCTTCCTCCCGCCTCCCACCTCTTCAGCACTGACCTGCAGTGACCCTGAACCAAGGACATCCTGAGAGCTACTCCCCGGGGCTGGTGGGAAGGAAGCTGGTGTCTGTGGGGAAGGGTTGGCACCTGGAAGCCACGCCTCTCCCAGCCCCACAGGAAGCACCTGAGTGCCCTGAGCACCTCTGAGGCTGGAGGAACTCGCCAGGAATCCTGGGCGGGGCTGGGCCGGGCCCGGGGCCAGAGAGGGAGAGCAGCCTGTGTGGGGCACACAGGCTCGTCCTGTGGCCTGGGGGGCCCCAGGGACCAGCCCATCCTTGGTTCCCACAGACCTCACCCCAAGAACGTCGCCTGATTCAAGCACCAGGTCAAGACGTTCCAGTCCCTGACCAGGCGGGAGGGGCTCACGGATAACGAGAGGGGGCGCAGAGGCAGGATGGGACGGACCCACCGCCAGGCTGGACAGACCCCCGTCCGTCAGGCTGGCCGGGCCCTGTGCCAGGTTCACAACAGCCTGACAAACAGCCTCCGGGAAGAAGCAGCTTCAGAAACGCTGGCATTTTCCTCCTCAAAATCTGTCCTAGTTCTGCCTGAGCTCTCCTGACCCCAGAATACTTTTATTTATGACAGAAAATTCATCTCCATGGCAACGCCTTAGGAAGCTGCAGCCTTGAGATGATAGCTTCCCAAGCAGGGAGACAGTAAAGGATTTCTCCCCACAGTGTCGGGCGACTCCAGCGTGAGCCGGCCTGCGTGGCTGGGGGGGGACGCCTCGCCCTGACTGGTCTGGCTTCTGAAGAGCATCACGGACTCTGTCCTGAGCACACGTGGCCCAGGCCGCACCAGGGCCGAGCACCGTGGTCCCGGGCCCTCACGGCAGGGCCTCCGCGCACCTGTCATGCCTTCCAGCTGCCTGTCGGGGGAACATCGTCTCCTCGTCCTCTCCTGAGAAACGGGCGCGGGAAGTGGAAGAGCTCGGTTGTCCTGGAAACAGGACTGCTGGCTGGCAGCCTGGAGGAGTCCAAGGCTGGAAACCCTACTCCGCACAGCTGTGCTCCCGGGTCAGCCGATTCCACAGCGAGCACTGGTCAGTGCAGACGGAAAGATAAGTCCTCTTGTTAGGCCTGGGCGAGGTGCCCCTGCATGAACCGCAGTTGGACATGATGGAGCTTCTACTCTGGTTCCATGAGTCTCTCAACCATTAACTCATCCATCCATCCACCATCCATCCATCCATTCATTAACCCATCGATCTAGCCATCCATCCGTCCATCCATCCATTCCCTATCCATCCAACCATCCATCCCATCAATCCATCAATCCATCCATTCATTCATCCATCCACCATCCATCCATCCATTCACCCATCAATCTAGCCATCCATCCATCCATCCATCCATCAATCCATTGATCCATCAATCCATCCATTCATTCATCCACCCACCATCCACTCACCCATCCATCCATCCATCCATCCATCAATCCATCCATTCATTCATCCATTCACCATCCACCCATCCACCATCCATCCATCCACTCATCCATTCACCATCCATTCATCCATCCATTCACCCATCGATCTAGCCATCCAGCCAGCCACCCAGCCACCCATCCATTCATCCATCTACCTCCATCCATCCATCTACCCATGTATTCATCCATCGATCCATCCACCATCCATTCATCCATCCACCCATCCACCATCCATCCATCCATTCACCCATCAATCCATCCATCCATCCATTCACCCATCCATCCATCCACCCACCCACCCACCCATTTATCATTCATTCACTCAACAAACATTTTGGCACCTACCAGGGGACTGTCGCTGTGTCCAGCACTCCTGAATCTTTGTCTTCATGGCATTAACAACTAAGGGAGAAAGTCCAGGATTAACCACACGAATCACATCATTGCAGATGGAAGTAAGGGCTCGAAGGGGAGAGGCAGCCATGGTAGGCCTGCCTGGATCCTGACGCTGGGTTATGTCAGATGCTAAATGTTTTAATTCTCACAACCACCATGAGGTAGGTGCCATGAGCCACCTCTATTTCACAGGAGGAAAATGAGGGGCAAATTCAGAAAGGAATTTGCCCCAAATTTTTTAAGTGCAGGAGTCAGAATTTGAACTTGGGCCAGACTGGGTTTTAGCCACGAAGGTCTTCTGCCTCGGGGGCTGGCAGGGCCTGCGGAGGGACCCCGCCTCGTCGGTGGGTTCAGGGGAGACATCCACTGCACGAGCCCCAGGACAAGGGAGGGTGAGCAGGGGGAAGGGTCTCCTAGGAAGAAGGACGAGCTGTGGGCAGCCTTCGGCACCAGCAGAAGCAGTGCTGACCGGGGTGTGGAGGAGGAGGTGGGGCGCAGGGTGGTGGGGCTGCCCTCTCCCTCTGCCCCTCCGCTGCTCCGACCCAGACCACCTGTTATCAGGCTCTGCTAATGAGCGTGAGGAGAGAAGATGGAGAGATTAGGTGAGGTCGGCCTTCCTTCTCCAAACACTGGAAACCAGTTAGACAAAGCCGTTCTTCAGAGGAGACGCCGCACTCCGGGGGGCAGGGGGGTGGGCGGCTGCTCCTCAGAGCTGTTGGAACCAGTCAATTAGCGGGTCAGGTGCCAGCTTCCTGCCGCCACGCCTCCCCCCTCGGCCTCCCTGCCTCTGCTGGTGCTCCCGGGGCCAGCGTATGAGAGGCTGGGTGGGGACACGGCCCAGCTCCTGTGCCAGGGACCTGCCCGGCTTGCTGTGGCTGCCAGGCCCATTCCACTGGGGTTTGTGGGAAACGGTGGCCTGGCTCGATTTCTGTGGGAAGCCGTGGCTGCCTCCCGTGGCCGGAGGACAGAGGAAGGGGGCTGCCGTGGACATGGCTGCTCTCGTCTCAGATTCCTCGTGGAGTCGGCCAACTCGCTGCTTCCCCTCTGGTCCCGTCCTGGGCTTGCTCCTTGTCCCCCAGCTGGGCTTGCCGGGCCTCCTTCCCACCAAATACGGTGACCTGGGGGGGTGCCTCCTCTGCCCCCACCCTCGCTCGCAGCCTGGCCTGGCCTGCGGGGAGGAGAGACTGCTCCGGGCTGCGCGGGGAGGCTCGGAAGCCTTGTCGCCTGGGCAGAGGTGCGAGGAAGGGGCGACCTGGAGGGCGAGGAGGCCAGCCCTTGACCCCAGCCCTGGCCTTCCATCTGGCGCCTGCGATCCTGTGGTCTCAGCTCCCAGAACGGGCAGGCCTGCCCTCTCCCGGCCCCAGGGCAGCAGCCTCCCCCTGGCAAAGCTGGTCAGCCCTGGGCTTCTTGCTGCCACCTGGTTGGAAGCGCCGGGCACTGCTCTCGGAGGGCGGGTTCCTTCTCCCCCTCCGGCTCCCTGGCCGGGCTAGTGCCCCCTGCATGCATTGTGTCCACTCACCCACTGCCCGTCCATCCATCTATCCACTTACCCATCCAGTGGCTGAGGTGTTGGACGCATAGAGACCCACATCCCGGCGCCCACCTGCCCCCGGTCTTGGACCCACTCCGTGCCGGCCCAGCAGCTGTAAGCTGGCCTCCGACCGTCCCCCGGTCCCCAGCAGCCCTCAGCTGAGCCTCTGAAAGTGCTCCTCACACTGCAGCTAAGATCCCCGGACAGTGGGGGGCAGAGGCTGCTGGTGGACCCCCCACAGCGAGCCCCCGTGGGTCCCTGGCCAGTCCCTGAGCTCGGTTTCTGGCTCACCATTTCGAGGCCACATGGAGCTGGGCCCTGGCTTCGCAGTGGGTGAGGTCCAGGCGGCCGGAGCCACCCAGCGGTTGCCTGGCCCCCCACAGCCGGCCCCTGCCCCAGAGGCTGAGGGGCCCCACGCCTGGCTTTTTACAAAATAAACCAACTTGACATCTTTGGAGGTGGTGTGAGGTGCTGCCGTCTCTGTGGGGGCTGCAGGCAGGGCCTCCTCTCCGGGGGCTCCCTCCGGGGCCGCCTC
>NW_005355029.1:185974-186976 GCF_000412655.1 Myotis brandtii | reverse complement strand
GTGGGAGTCCAGGCAGGAGAGCCGCCCACCCGCCCTCGGCCAACGCCCGCCCTGTCGCCTTTTCCCAAATGAGTCACCCATCAGGTGCTTGCCTCTGCTGGGCAGCAGACCCCCGGGAGAGGAGGGGTCTCCCCGTCTTCGTGGGGATCTGCTGAGCCAGGGACAGACAGGAAGTGTCCAAACGCCACTTCCCGCCTCACCAGGAAGATGGACGGGTGCAGGGAAGCACAGAGGAGGTGCTCGACCCCATTAGCCACCAAGAAAGGCAAACGGAACCCGAAGAGGCACCACATGGGAGGAGGGGCCCAATCAAACAGACTCCGCCCCCTCCCTGAAGAGCTCTGGACACCCTGCCCTTCCACCCCCCAAAGGGTGCTGTCGGCTGAGAGGACAGAGCACGGCCCTCCCAGGTGAACGGGGGCGGGGGGGAGGGGCCAGGGTGGGGGAAGCACCAGGAGCGCTGGTGTGGTCGGCCTCTGTGCACAGAGCCCGCAGGAGCCCTCGGGCCTTGTCCGGTTCAGCAAACTCATCTCACAGACCAGACAAGGGGGTGCTGGCGGGAGGAGGGGTGATGGGGCCGCAGAGCAGCCAGACCTGGGGTCCTGGACGCCGGTCCCTCCCGACAGTACGCTGTCCCCACGCTGCTTCCCCTGGACATTGACCTGGGGGCGGGGGGCGAGGTCTGATCTCTCAAACGCCCAGCCCCTCAGGCGCAGCAGCCCCGCCTCAGGGACCCCATGTGTTTCTGCACATTTGGGAGAATGGGTTTGGGAGGCATGAATAATTCATCTCCAACATTTCCAGGTCAGGAGAAGCGGCTGAATTAATTTTCTGTTTTAATGGAGTAAAAACAACAACAACGGAGCTTCAGTCTTTCCCCGAATCGTGAAGATGCTCAGCCGCGCGGAGGGTGGGCGCACAGGCCCCTGGGACCACGCTCCCGGGGAGCAGACACCGGCCCGGCCCCACTGGCCGGCTGCAGACATGTCCACACGCCTTTCC
>NW_005355029.1:181458-185905 GCF_000412655.1 Myotis brandtii | reverse complement strand
GCCTGTTCCCTGCGGACCCCCCGAAGTGCTGGTCTCCCTCTCCTGTGGGAACCTGTGAGCCTCAGCACCTCCTGCTGCCCGGCCGGCGGGGCTCCGTGGTTGAGTGTCCACCTATGGCCAGGAGGTCAGGGTTCGATTCCTGGTCAGGGCCCAGGCCCGGGTTGCAGGCTCCATCCCCAGTGTGGGGTGTGCAGGAGCAGCCGATGGAGGATGTGTCTCTCTCACATTGATGTCTCTCTCTCTCTCTGTCTTTCCCCCTCCCTTCCTCTCTCTCTGGAAATCAATGGAATATTATCCTCAAGTGAGGATTAACCAAAAAAAGAAAAAGAATTCTGAGGACTGAGGCCGCGTGAGGATGGCGGAGCAGAGACGAGGAGGGACCCCACGTCCTGTGAGGTCACAACCAACCAGGGCTCCGACGGGAACTTCCTGGCATGTGAGACGTTGCACTTGAAGCCATTTCGAGTTGGTTCTGTACCTGCAGCCAAAAGCATCCTCACTGGTGAATAGCTCTGTGTGCGTGCACACGCGTGTGCTTGCATGTTAAAGTTTCCCTTCACATGGAAATGGAGCCCAGGGACTGCTCCCTGGGCAGAGGGGAGGCTGGGAAAGGCCGTCTGAGGAGAGAACGCGAGCGAATGAGGGGCCAGAGGAGCTGTGAGCAGCTCTGCACCCCCTGGGGCAGGCGCCAGGGCCAGGCGCCCGGAGTGGTCCCCTCCTCGTCACCCAGGGGCAGGGCGCATGGTTCCTGAGGCCGCCCACCAGCTGCGGGGCACCGGCCGCCCGAATTCCTCCCGTGCTTCCTCCAGAGTCAGTGTGAGGCCCGAGGGGCCGGCCCTCCGGCCAGCGGGCTCTTTCCCACAGAATTCTGAGCGGCCTGAGTAAGCAGGGCTATTTTTAACGGCATTGAAGTTGCTATCTTAATTTGTAAGACACAGTTTACGCTCCTTGGAAACTCGGCGGCCCAGGCCTGGGGAGCTGCCAGGGGGAGGGACACCCCCGGCCTGGGGCGGTCCTGTGAGGAGGCCCAGCACCCGCCTGGCGTGGCCTCCTTCCGGAAGCTTCCCGGGCAGCCAGCTGCCTCCTCCATTGGCTGGTCCCATCCCAGCCCCCGTGACTCTTGGGGCTGGCAGGAGCCGCGAGGTCCCCAGACAGACGGCTCCATGACTGGTCCCCAGGGCTGTGCGACACAGTGGCCCACGGCTCGGTCCCATGCTCCTGGGCTGTCTGGCGAGAAGACCTTCTTTGAGGCCTGTCCTTGTCCAACACCATCTTGGGGGCCTGTGGGATCCCCTCTGAGACCTGGCCACCGACGTACCGGCCCTCCAGGTTGACCTGGAGAGATGAGCCCCACCCTATTGTGCGATGAGAATGTGGGGCTCAGTTGGTGAGCGGCCCCCCAGTCGCCCAGTGGAGCCAGGCCTGGCCCAGGCTGTCTCCGTCCCGGTCACCTCCCTGGAGCTGGAACTGTCCTGTGGGGGGTGTATGACAGACCCACTATGCGCCCTGTGTCCTTCCTCCCTCCCTCCCTCCTTCCTTCTTTCCTTCCTTCACTGTTCGTCTGTTTGGCCAGCGGAGTCTGTTGAGCGTGCTCTGTAGCCAGGCCCTGGGTGCGCCCTGGTGACCGGGCCAGGTGTCTCCCCAGGAGCTCATGACCTGGAGGCGGACACAGTCAGCACCTGAACACACGTGGTGAGGCGGGCGCGAGGTGCTGCCGGGTGGGGGCTGCTGAGGTGAGTAGTGACCCTCAAAAGTCACGTCCACTTGTGGTGCCTGTGATTGTGGCCTTCATGCAAATAGGGTCTTTGCAGATGCAATTGGTTCAGGGGCCCTGCTGGAGGAGGGGGGCTTCATCCTGGAAAGAAGGGGAGCTCTAGGCACAGCCACGTGGGGCGGACACCATGTGGTTGCGGGGGTAGAGATGGGGGTGATGGTCTCCGAGCCCAGGCCACCGGGATTGCGGGGGCCCCCGGAAGCTGGAGGGGGTGGGGAGCAGGTTCCCCCGGAGCCTCCAGCACTGAGGATAGCCAGCTGTGGCTATCAGCTGCCCGGGTCGTGGCTGCCCCTGGGAGAGCGGCGTGGCTCCCCGAGCCCTAACCTGGACGCCTCGGGGTTCCTGTCCGGCTTCTTGCCTCTAGACCAGCGCTTTCCACAGAACCTTCTGGATGACGGATGTGTTCAATCACATGGGCAGAGCCACTGGCCACGTGTGTTTCCCGGGCACTAAAGTGCGGTCTGTGTGACTGAGGACCGAACGTTTAAAATCGCATTTATTTTTAATTTGTTTGAGTGTAAGTGGCCACAGGTGACCAGTGCTACCACAGTGGGCAGCAGCTGTGGATGCCGTGTGGATGCCGGTCCCAGGGAGAGGGTCTGCCCGGGGGGACACGCGGTGGAGGGGTGCCTGCACGGGAACCCCGTGGACCAGCCTCGAGACCGTGTCTGTGTCTGGGCCGGGCGGCACCGAGAACAGAGGGCGTCCTCGGGGCGCATCGCTGGACCCGGCGTCCTGACACCCGCTTTCTCTCTTCAGTCCACAGCCCCAGGGCTTTGCCGAAACCTCTGTCTTTACTCTGGGAGCCATCCAATCTGGACAAGCACTTACTTCGCGGGGCTAACAGAATCGTTTTGAACACAGACTCCACCGGCCTCATAAAACGTTTATGGGTGCTAGTCATTCTTCGGCGGGGCCGGTCTCATGTCAGATGTGGACAGGGCTACAGACGTGTGCGTTCAGGCTCTGTGGGCTCCCAGGGGAGCTGGGAGCTTTACACGAGTCGCGTAATCACCGTAAAGCTAACACCTGTGGGTTCCTTAAGGCGCACTAGGGGCATCCAGATGTGTGGTTTGTGGAGAGCTTTGGGAACGGGCCTCAGGATGACCTTTAGCTAGGCTGTCAGTGGACACATCTCAGCATCTGGGATGGGGCTTTGGCCAGGGCCTGGGGGGCTCTCGGAGCGAGAGCAGAGAGCAGAGAGCAGAGAGCAGAGTCTGAAGACCTGTCTCAGAGTTTAGTGTCTGCAGACCCCAGGGACCAGAATCCTCACCCACGTCTCAAAGAAAATAGGTTCAGGGGGAGGGGGTGATGGTGATGATGGTGGTGGTGATGGAGGTGGTGATGGGATGATGGTGATGGAGGTAGAAGTGGCGATGGGGGTGGTGATGGAGGTGATAGGGATGATGGTGATGGTGATGGAGGTGGTGATGGAAGTGGAGGTGGCGATGGGGGTGGTGATGGGATGATGGTGATGGAGGTGGTGATGGAGGTGGAAGTGGCGATGGGGGTGGTGATGGAAGTGGAGGTGGTGCTGGGATGATGGTGATGGAGGTGGTGATGGAGGTGAGGATGGAGATGATGATGGTGGTGATGAAGGTGGGGATAATGGAGGTGGTGATGGAGGTGAGGGTAGTGATGGAAGTGAGGATGGAGATGAGGATGGAGATGGTGAAGGACATTTGGACGTTTGGGGCCATTCTGAGTAGAACCCGTAGGAATGTCCTTACATACATCTGTGGACATCCGGCATTTAACCTCTGGCCTCTTCTGTGTCTGTGGTTACAGTTGCGCCAGGATATCTGACTCAGCAGTGGTGGCCGGTCCGATGTGTGTGTGTGGTGTGTGTGTGTGTGTGTGGGGGTGTGAAGGGAGATGAGGAGACCCCCTCCCAACCCCCCCTCCCAAGAACCAAACCTGCTTCCCAACTCCTGGTCACCAGGCAGCTTTAGTGCAGACTGAGTGGCTAGTCCCACGGGGTCAGGGAGGGTGGGGTGTGTATGTGTGTGTGGGGGGTGTGTATGTGTGTGTGGGGGGTGTGTATGTGTGTGTGTGTGTGTGGTGTGTGTGTGTGTTTGTGGGGTGTGTATGTGTGTGTGTGTGTGTATGTGTGTGTGTGTGTGTGTGTGTGTGACTACGTGCATGCGTCCCTAGGCCTCTATTGCTCTCCGCTCCACGGCCCAGAGCACTCAACTGTAAGAAAATGGCCCAGAAGCCAGAATTCTGCGGGAGGAGCCGGCCAGCTGAGGATGGGCGTCGAAACCCGCCTTCGCAGCCAGCAGCTCACAGCTGTTTCCTCTTGTGGCTTCCCAGCCTCGATGACTTGTTTTATTAGAGGAAGCGTGCTTGCTACCGGCCGGCAGCCCTGGCTGCCCCGGAGGCAGCACCTGAAGACCATCGGTGGCCTCGGCTGCTTGTACTCGAGGTCGGGGCACTGGCCTGAGGTCGGACGGGGCCGCTCAGCGCCCAGGGCTCTGGGAGGAGCTGGCTGCGGTCTCCTCTCCTGTGCACGCATGCACGCGGGTGGGGCCCTTGGCCATCAGCACAGTCCGGCTGCCGGTATCTGCGCAGCTGGGCCCAGGATGGGCCTGTGACACCTGCTCCATCCCAGGCCCCGGGCCAATGACCACATCAGCTCTGCAGGAGCAGCCAGAGCCAGCAGGGCCCAGAGGC
>NW_005355029.1:171114-172080 GCF_000412655.1 Myotis brandtii | reverse complement strand
GTGGGGGCTCGGAGAGGCTTGGTCTGAGCCCCGCGCTTCCCTCAGGCTGGGGGACCTTGTCGTGGTCGTGGTCGTGGGGAAGGGTCTCTCCTGCTCTGTGTGAGGGTGGAGGCTGGCGACCAGCTGCTTCATGGAACTCCGTACATTTCCTACCTCAGGTCACAGCGCCGCAGAGGGAGGGGCCGCCAGGAAGATGAAAGAATGCACATCCTTTCCCGCCGGCCAGGGCCCCCGAGCTCAGCTGGGCTGCGGGCTGGGGGTCTGGTCTGGCTTCCCCTGTGCCTGGTTTGTCCTCGTGCTCCCCACTCCCTGCCCACCAGCACCCCGAACCCAGCCCTGCAGGCCTTTGGTTCAGGTCCCAGGCAGATGGGGGTGCGGGTGGGCTGTTTGGGTGGGAAGCGGTTTATCACAATCGTGGTTTGCTCTGACGTTGGGGTTGAAGTTTGGACTTGAGTGCTCAGCTCAGGGGTGGGTGTGTACGGCCTGCCGAAGCCCCCGCCCGCTGTCTCAGCCTCTGCGAGTGGACGCTGCTCCGTGAGCTGCGTTCCCACGTTCTCTGGTTTGGATTTGGCTGCCGTCCTGAGCGCTGACACCCTCCCCCAGAGCTGGGGTCCTGGCCCCCCGGGAGCCGACAGCCAGGCCCTGCAGGCTCCGGGCTCCGGGCACGCAGAGAGCCACCTGCCAGCCTCCTTCGGCCGCAGAGCGACAGCCGCCCCCACGTGTCCCTGGGAATCGCTGTCTGCACGCAGCCTCGGCTGCACGCACCTGGCCTTATGGGAAACTGTGGAAAGAGATTTTCCCAGGATTCTGTTTGGGGGTTGGGGTCGGGGAGGAGCCTCCTATGACATATTAAAACCCCCAAATGGAAATATTTATGGCATGAATATTGCACGGATGCTCGGCCGTTAAATCACTAAACTCGAATGAGCTGGAGCCACGCTGCCCGTCCCAGGCTGAGCTCACGCC
>NW_005355029.1:167735-170956 GCF_000412655.1 Myotis brandtii | reverse complement strand
TGAGCCTCCCCCCCCCACCCCTGGCTGCACAGATCCCTGGTCACTGCTGTGGCCGGGGGAGCAGCACATGGGGGCTGTGGGCTCGCCTCCCTCATTGGCATCAGGATGATGCTGTTTTGGACAAGGTCAGGTCCCCCCAGCCCCCCAGAAGGGCTGCAGTCACCCCAGTTACAGCTGTGGCTATGGCTCTTCTGGGCTGGCTGTGCAAACTCCAGGCGAGGGGACCCCAGGAGGCACCTGGGGCACACACTTTGGAAACGGCAACTGAGAGTCAAAGTTCTGGCCCAGGCCCGTCCTCCTGCCTCTCCCAACGCCCCCAGGCCCTGCCCTGCCCTCTGAGGGTCTCCCACCCCCACATCCAGGGCTCGGCTGGGTGCCTGCTGCTAAGGGCCTCAGGGGAGGCTCCCTCCTGGCAGACTCAGGCCCAGGCAGAGGCGGGGCGGGGAGGGGGCAGGAGGGTCTCCGGTTGGGTGGGCACCGCTTACTTCCCGTCCAGCGTCGGCCTGGTCTTAGCGACCAGCAGGGACCCACGTCAGCTGGTTGATGCTGGAGATCACTCGTTAGGGTGGCCCCAGACTCCGCGGGAGGGGCCTGAACCACCCTGAGCACCTCTGGGTGCTGCAGGCTGCAGGCCTCGGCCAGAGACCTGGGGGCGGGGGGCGTCTGGGCCACACCAACCAGCCTTCCTGCACCGCCTCCCAGGCCCTGGACGGGGCCTCAGTCTGGGCTCCTCTGCCCGGGTGTGTCCTTCTCATCTTTGTCCTGGGGCTTCTCTGCCTCGAGCCCACCCTCCCTGAGCGGAGACTGTCAGTGTGTTCAAGGTCAGAGGTCAAAGTCCACCCTCAGGACGTTCCAGGGGCTCGTCTCGGCCGGGGCCTCTGTCTTGGAGGGTCTCCAGCACCAGCCCTCGTCAGGCACACAGTAGGCACCATGGATGCTCCACTGAGGCTGGCCTGCGGCTGGGGGTGCACAGCGAGGCTGGCCCCCATCTCCCCCCACCTGGCTCGGGGCCCTGCTGGCATCCAGGGGCCTCTTGGCAGGATGCTCGGTGGAGGGCACAGCCGGTTCCAAACTTCGAGCTGGCAGGACAAGGACTGTCCTGTCCCTGCCAAGGTCAGAGCAGGGCCAGGCAGCGGGCAGAGGCCGGAGGTGGCCCACGAAGGAAATGGTTGACATTCGCAGCCAGGGCAGGAAACGGACAAACTGTCGAGGAGGAGTTGGAATGCGGCCCCTCCGTGCCCGCCCCCGTGCCCCCTGGGCATCCGAGCCCAGAGCAGGAAGTGCGTGCGGCTGCTGCTGGGTGGGTGCCTCCCGGTGCCACCTCCGGGTCCCAGCTGGAGGCTTCCTGGGGGGCCTCAGGGGGTGGGGGTGGAGGAACCAGGAGCCGTGGGGTCCTGCCTCAGCCAGCACACACATGAGCCTCCCTCTCAGTGTCCCCGCCTGGTGCACAGGCCCTTGGGAATGCACACCTGGCCTCTGGCCCTCGGTGCACTTGGCATCCACACATCTCACAGGTGCCACCGTTTGCACACACTAACATCTCACTTGGAATGCTTCTCCCAATGGAAAACTTCTATTCAGCCCTCAGAACCCAGCATGGCAGCAGCTCCTGGATCAAGCTGTTCCTGAAGCACCCCTCCCCTGCAGATGCTGCGCCCTCCCCTGCAGATGCTGCACCCTCCCCTGCAGATGCTGCACCCTCCCCTGCTCTGTGGCCGTTTCACAGCCCAAGACCCTGCCACCAGGGCGCCCACCCCTCCCCTGGCCTCCCCTCTAGACCCAGCACCCAGAACACACAGTTGGTGCCCAGTGTTTGCTGGGCTTGGAGGTGCAGCACTTGTGGTTTCAGCGGCCCGAGAGACGGTCCTGGGACCAGTGCACGGCCCCTTTCACAGGACACAGGGGTCTGCGGGGAACTGGTCTTCACCCCCCTGGTGTCAGCGAGCCTGTGTGAAGCCAGCTCACCGCCCAGTGGCTTCCCATCTTAGGTCCCTGAGCCACAATGTTCTCCTCTGAGACGGGCACATGGCACAGCCCCTGGAGGGTGGGGAGGACGCAGTGGAGAAGGGGTCTCGCCCAGAGCCTGGCCCCGTAGGCACTCAGCAATGCGAGCCATTATGACCCACCCCCTCACAGGCACCGAGCCTGAGCAGGCCCAGCACAGCGATGGTGGAGTTCCAGGCCTGGGTGCCCCCCTCCGCCCCCCGAATTCCTTAGCCCCCACGGGGAGGTAATTAGCATTCCAACCCCAAGAGTGAGCCCCCTCCTTACAGTTGCCCAGGAAATGAAGAGGTGGGTGCCCAGCTCAGTGCTGCCTCTGGGACCTGGAGAGGCAGGGCTGGGGGGCAGGGTGAGATGGAGGGGCTCCCTACTCCCCCACGTCTGTGTCCGGGCCTGGCTCCCTGGTTGGAGCTGGACTAGCCCCTGCGGGTCCCCGGGCCTGGACGCCGGTCAGCCCTGGACAAGCTCCTTTGTCTCCTGGCTCAGCCCTCGCTCCGGCCTCGAGTTTGTGGCTCCCGCTGGGGGACCCCCTGGGGACCCCACCCTCCCTCCAGCACAGGTCCAGGGCTCTCAATGGTCTGAAGAGCGTTTCCTACCAGAGGCTGGGGGTCGACTGAGGCTGCAGCAAACCTCCTTTGGAGACGTTTGTTAGGGTCTGGGGGCCGGCTGAGCCCTTGAGGCCCCTCCCAGGTCTCTGGGGGCCACAGTCTGGGTGGTCTGGACCACAGCCCCCTGTAGCTGCCACACTGGGCGCCCGGCTACCCTGTCCCTTCTCTCTCAGCCCCGGGAGGAGGGCACTGCTCCCAGCAGGACAGCGAATGCCCATCCCAGCTGAGGGGTCTGAGCCCACCCCAGGCCAAGCCCTTCCCAGAGCCAGCAGGGCAGGCCCGCCTTGGGGAAGGGCTGGAATCACCAAGTTAATGTCCTGCCATTGACCATCAGGTGCCCCCAGAACAAGGCCCCGTGTGTCCAGCGTGTGCTTGGAGTGGTCTGCAGGGCAGCCCGCAAGGTGGGCAGAGCTGGGGAGTGGGCCCAGCTGGAGGGCAGAGGACGGTGGGGGTTGTGCCAGGGCAGGTGAGGGGACCAGGCACCCCGGACACCCCACTGCCAGCCAGGTGAGGGGACCAGGCGCCCCGGACACCCCCCACTGCCAGCCAGGTGAGGGGACCAGGCACCCCGGACACCCCCCACTGCCAGCCAGGTGAGGGGACCAGGCACCC
>NW_005355029.1:167380-167723 GCF_000412655.1 Myotis brandtii | reverse complement strand
CCCAGACCCACAGGCAGCCCCAGGCTCGGGGGCAGCTCAGGCCGGCCACCCCGAGTGCCCAGCAGCGAGGCCCATCTCGGAGCCTGGACGGGTGCGCACGGCTTCCCGAAACCCAGGGCGGAGATCAGATAGGAGTTAAGGGAAGATTTATTTTAAATGTAAACCGATCTCGATGGAATCCCTGGGCGGCTCTGTGGCCGCAGCCTGTGGACGGGGAGCCTGGGCTATAAATAGGGCGCAGTTGCTGCTGCTCTGACCCCGAGGGCCCTGCTGATGGCCTGGGGGCGGGGCCTGCAGCCTGGAGGGCCCTTCCCCGACCACCTCCACCTCCAGTGGGTGGGAG
>NW_005355029.1:165473-166678 GCF_000412655.1 Myotis brandtii | reverse complement strand
GGGCCATGGTGGCCCCAGGAGCAGCCACGGAGGAGCAGAGCGTGGTCCTCGCCACCTGGCCGCCCTCTCGCTCTGTCCGGTTCCCCATCACGGGGGCTCTGAGGTCCCTCCAGGGTCCCTGTCCCTCCCAGCTCGCCCTGCGGTCGGAAACCCACCCCGATGCTGTGGGACCCGGCAGCCCCTGCCTCCCTCCTGGACGGCAAGGGAAGGAGCCCGTGCCCTGGCCCGTGTGCTCCTCCAGGGCCCAGGCTCAGCAGGTGCTCACCTGTCCTGGCGGCTGTGCCAGGGCCTGAGCTGCCCTGACCCAGGGCCACAGGCCACTGAGAGCAGCTGGACTTGTCCTCTCACAGCTCTGGGGGCCACAGGCCAATGACCCAAAGGCCACAGAGGAGACCTGCCCCTTCCAGCTCCCTCCCTCCCTTCCTCCTTCCTTCCCTCCCTCCCTCCCTCCCACCCTCCTCCCTTCCTTCCTATTCATTCATCCTGTGGGCAGGCATTTCTCCCGTGGCCCCGTGGCCCCGTGGCCCCGTGGCCCCTGTCACCCTGGCCCTGGAGGGGCCGTGGCCCCACTGCTCTTCTGGAAGTTTCCTCCAGTCTCTGAGAGCATCAAAGGCCTGGGAGCCGGGCGACCTCTGTCCTCGCCGGGCGTGGTTTCCGGGCATTCCTGGGGTGGCGGGCAGCTCTTTGGGGCTATTTTGGGATCACCACAAATTTCACCCTCCTCCTGTGAACGGGGAGTTTTCATCAAACGCAGCCGACATGGGGGTGATGTCACTCCCAAATTACAGGGGTGCTGTGGGATGGGGCCGGGTGGGGGCACAGTGGTGTGACCCCGAGCGCCCTGCCGGGTCCGGTCCAGATCCGCCGCCTGCTGCCTGAGCCCCTGTCCTCACCTGTGCAGGGGCTGGGGACCCCACGGCACGAGGGCAGGGTGTGTGCCTGGGAAACCGAAGACGCTGGCAGCACATTTGTTTGTTCACTGAGGTCTGGGCAGGGATGTGAGGGCCTCAGGGCATGGCTAAGTCTCCCTTGTCCTTCCAGGGAGCCCTGGCCGGCCAAGCCCAGAGGGGGAGGCTGTGGGGTCCCCCACGGTCGAGGTGGGGCTCAGAGAGCAGGTCCCCTCCCCGCCCCAGCCTGAGTGCCCAGACTCCCGATTAGCCTGGGCCAGAGCGAGAGCAAGCACCAGCCCCTGAGTGAGTCTGTGA
>NW_005355029.1:163167-165430 GCF_000412655.1 Myotis brandtii | reverse complement strand
GCCCCCGCCCCCACCCCAGGACAGAGCAAAGCCCAGCTCCCAGGGGCCCCGCTGCCCAAGGGCCCAGCATCGCATTCGGCTCTGCAGCCAAGGCCCCGCTGGGAGCTGAGCAGGAGGTGCCCCAGCCGTTTCCCTGGACCCGTGTCCGCTGCCCCGGGGCCATGTGGGCCTCGTGTCCCCATCAGAGGGTCTGTGCACAGTGGCTGCACCCCTCAGATTCTGGGGTCTCAAGAAGGGGCATCAAAACATGGCCCATTTCTGGGGGACGAGGCACACCCTCGGAGCTCGCGGGGGCAAAATAACCTGAACTTCAGAAACAACTGCTTGAGGTGGAAGCCAGCAGGCTGCGTTTAGAAGAGAAAAGGAAGAAACTTGGAAAGTCCATCTTTAATCCCTGGGCATGTTTCCTGAAAGCCGCCAGGGAGGCTAAGAGCACAACACCCTCTTGTGATTCACACCGGCCGCACCATGGCCTGGCTGTGGCCCTATGCTGTGGCCTGGCTGTGGCTCTATGCTGTACTCTATGCTGTGGCTCTATGCCGTGGCCTGGCTGTGGCTCTATGCCGTGGCTCTATGTCGTGGCCTGGCTGTGGCTCTATGCTGTACTCTATGCTGTGGCTCTATGCCGTGGCCTGGCTGTGGCTCTATGCCGTGTTCTATGCCGTGGCCTGGCTGTGGCTCTATGCCGTGGCCCTGGCTGTGGCTCTATGCCGTGCTCTATACCGTGGCCCTGGCTGTGGCTCTGAACCAAGGTTCTGCCATGGCTTTTCAGAGCTGGTAGTAAAGCTGTGGAGCCCGGGAGGCCCTTCTGGGTGAGGATGTGGAGAAAGTGTGGCCTGGCGCTGGACTTGGTCCTGTTAGAAGAGGGCTGGGGCACAGGGACCTGGTGGAGGTCGGGAACCTGGGCTCCTGGGGGAGATTTGAACTGACCTTGGACTCGTGTTCCAGCCTGGAAACGGAGGCAGGAAGCCCCGACTGAGATACCCCTTCCAGCTGTTCAGGTGAAGAGCTGGCTGCTTGAGTGTCCAGAACCTACCTAGGCTGTGCCAGTCTGTTCACCTCCATTCCTCCATCCATGTATTCATCTACTCAGCCAAGCAACGCCCATCCACCCATCCATCCACCCACCCATTATGCATCCACCCATCCATCCACCCACCCATCCATCATCCATCCATCCATCTATCCATCCACCATCCACCCATCCATCCACCCACCCATCCATCATCCATCCATCCATCTATCCACCCACCATCCACCCATCCATCCATCCACCCATGCATCATCCAAGCATCCATTCATCATCCATCCACTCACCCATCCATCCACCCATCTACCTTCCATCCATCCACCCACCCATCCACCCATCCATCCACCCACCATCCATCCACCCATCTACCTTCCATCCATCCATCCATCCATCCACCCGTCCACCAATCCATCCACCCACCGTCCATCCACCCACCCATCCAGTAGCTGTCATTACTTCCTCAGTGTCAAGTGTGGCCCTAGGTGAGAGGATGCAACAGTGACAAGACACTGCCCTGCCCTCATGGAGCTGACTTTCCGCGGCTTTAGAACAGGGGGAAGATGAGGGCAGGAACCCCAAGGGCTCTCCCGAGGGGCGTGGGAACAGATCCACAGCCGCCTTTGGCTCCTCCCTTGGACTTGTGGTCCTGGGGAGCTTTCCGGGGGGTGGGGGGCGAGGGAGGTAAAAGGCCACACACCCAGGGCCCTGGCTTTGGGGGCTCTGTCCAGCAGGGGCGGGGCTGGGGCACTGCCAGGAGTTTCTGAGCACCAGGCGTTATTGTGAGTCCTGAGCCTCAGGTGGGCACCGGGCTGGGAGCTGCAGTTCCTGAGTGCCTGCTGTGACGGACTCCCAGTGACGGACTCCCCCTGAGCCTCGGGAAGGAGGCTCCACTTTGCAGAAGGAACAGAGGCTGGAGGACGGGGGTCGGGCACTGGGTCTGAATGCAGGTGGTCCGTCTCCCCGTGTGTGCTCCTCAGGGCTGGGCGGCGGCCAAGTGCCCGGCCGGGACACCCAAGAGCCCCTCCAAGGCCGATTTCATTCAGAAGCTGGCTCCAGACAGAGGAGGCTGGGGCAGCCACCCGAGCGTGACCTTTATCTCAGGCCTCCGAGCTCCGGGCAGCCTCCGCCAGATTCCTTAGCGGATAAAGAACAACAGAGTCAGGGCTCCAGTGTCAGCCCAGGACCGGCCAGGGAGGGTGGCTCGGGCCTCTGCCTGCCCCACTGGAGCCCGGA
>NW_005355029.1:161337-162675 GCF_000412655.1 Myotis brandtii | reverse complement strand
CAGCGTAGACTCTGGTGGCTCCTCCCTCCCACGGGCCACGCGCGGCGGGCTGGACGCACGGGCCCTTTCACAGATGGGACACTCGGCCCCTGGGTCTCTGCTGAGGACAGAACCGTGTCCCCCAAATCCCCACAGTGAAGCCCCGGCTCCCGACAGGACTGCTTTGGGAGAAGGGACTTGGAGGGGGAATTAGGTTAAGGGAGGTCCCGGGTGGAGCCTGGGCGGTGGGACTGGTGTCCCTGTGGGAAGAGGGGGAGAGCAGAGCCCTGTCTCTCAGGGGCCCGGAGGACAGGCCCCGGGGCGTCTGGGAGGCTTAGAGTCCTCACCAGAGACTGACCAGGCAGCACCGGGGTCTCGGGGTCCAGCCTCCAGAACCGTGAGAAAATGGACGTGCTGTTCCCGCCGCCCGCCTGGGGCATCCTGTTCGGACAGCCGAGCGGACCCGTCACCCCCCACACCCCGAGTGGGGTGGCCATCGAGAGTCCTGGCTGGCTGCTGCCTCAGTTCCCTCCCAATATGAGCACAGTGCACGGAGTGATGCCCGAGCATCCCATGTGGGGCACCCGAGGGCGTCTCCGTGTGCGCCGCGGGCGGGAAGGGGGGCTCGCTCTCGGGAGGGTGGCGGTGAGCTTCCTCGCGGGGGCCGCAGGCAGGTCCTCTTCCGCCTTCTCCAGCTGCATGGCCGACCTGCGCTCGGGGGCACCTGCGACCCGTAGAGCGTGCCCTGTGGGCTCAGAGAGGCCGTCCCGAGTGACCGCTGGCCCTGAGGTGGCTGCCCCTGGTGGGGCAGAAAGACAAGCCCACCCATCACAGCAGCCCAGCTGCAGCGGTGCTCGGGCACAGGCCTCTCCCTCGCACGGTGGGACGCAGGAGCCAGCCCACAGGGAGCAGAGACAGGCCCCTGCCCGCCCCAGGGCAGCCTCTGCCCCTCACCTCGCAGCCCAGGTGGACACGGATGACCGTGGTGGGACAGCTCGCACCCCCGGGCTCTGCGCACAGGACTCTGTGGGGTCCCAGCTGGGTGGGGGTGGGAGGCCCTCCACGCTGGAGGGCAGACAGACGCCAGCAGATGAACAAATACGTGCAGGCTCTTGCGACACGACTGGGTGCTGACATGTGTGCAGATTCTGACCCGACGGCCACTGTGTGTGGGGCCCCAGGAGGGGTGCAGGCACAGCCCAGTGTTCGAGCAGCGGCCACACTCGGGACTCCCGGGGCTGGGCCTCCTGCCCCAAGGCCTCCTGCCTCAGGGCCAGCCCAGAGCTGGGCAGGGTCACAGAGGGACTGGGCCCACGCCAGGGCCCCCTGAGCTCTGGCGCTTAGTGGGTGCGCGGAGAC
>NW_005355029.1:151215-152552 GCF_000412655.1 Myotis brandtii | reverse complement strand
CGCTCGCAGCGTAGACTCTGGTGGCTCCTCCCTCCCACGGGCCACGCGCGGCGGGCTGGACGCACGGGGCCCTTTCACAGATGGGACACTGGGCCCCTGGGACTCTGCTGAGGACAGAACCGTGTCCCCCAAATCCCCACAGTGAAGCCCCGGCTCCCGACAGGACTGCTTTGGGAGAAGGGGCTTGGAGGGGGAATTAGGTTAAGGGAGGTCCCGGGTGGAGCCTGGGCGGTGGGACTGGTGTCCCTGTGGGAAGAGGGGGAGAGCAGAGCCCTGTCTCTCAGGGGCCCGGAGGACAGGCCCCGGGGCGTCTGGGAGGCTTAGAGTCCTCACCAGAGACTGACCAGGCAGCACCGGGGTCTCGGGGTCCAGCCTCCAGAACCGTGAGAAAATGGACGTGCTGTTCCCGCCGCCCGCCTGGGGCATCCTGTTCGGACAGCCGAGCGGACCCGTCACCCCCCACACCCCGAGTGGGGTGGCCATCGAGAGTCCTGGCTGGCTGCCGCCTCAGTTTCCCCCCCAATATGAGCACAGTGCACGGAGTGATGCCTGAGCATCCCCATGTGGGGCACCCGAGGGCGTCTCCGTGTGCGCCGCGGGCGGGAAGGGGGGCTCGCTCTCGGGAGGGTGGCGGTGAGCTTCCTCGCGGGGGCCGCAGGCAGGTCCTCTTCCGCCTTCTCCAGCTGCATGGCCGACCTGCGCTCGGGGGCACCTGCGACCCGTAGAGCGTGCCCTGTGGGCTCAGAGAGGCCGTCCCGAGTGACCGCTGGCCCTGAGGTGGCTGCCCCTGGTGGGGCAGAAAGACAAGCCCACCCATCACAGCAGCCCAGCTGCAGCGGTGCTCGGGCACAGGCCTCTCCCTCGCACGGTGGGACGCAGGAGCCAGCCCACAGGGAGCAGAGACAGGCCCCTGCCCGCCCCAGGGCAGCCTCTGCCCCTCACCTCGCAGCCCAGGTGGACACGGATGACCGTGGTGGGACAGCTCGCACCCCCGGGCTCTGCGCACAGGACTCTGTGGGGTCCCAGCTGGGAGCCACTGGGTGGGGGTGGGAGGCCCTCCACGCTGGAGGGCAGACAGACGCCAGCAGATGAACAAATACGTGCAGGCTCTTGCGACACGACTGGGTGCTGACATGTGTGCAGATTCTGACCCGACGGCCACTGTGTGTGGGGCCCCAGGAGGGGTGCAGGCACAGCCCAGTGTTCGAGCAGCGGCCACACTCGGGACTCCCGGGGCTGGGCCTCCTGCCCCAAGGCCTCCTGCCTCAGGGCCAGCCCAGAGCTGGGCAGGGTCACAGAGGGACTGGGCCCACGCCAGGGCCCCCTGGCTCTGGCGC
>NW_005355029.1:147742-150944 GCF_000412655.1 Myotis brandtii | reverse complement strand
CTGCTTGTGCGGCGGAAGCGGCTGCAGCCAGGCTGGACTGGGAGCCTGACAGTGATGGATGGGCCGAGGCTCCCGTCCCTGCCCGCGGGGCCGGGGAAGGGAGTTCCGGGCAGCATCCGGGCAGGTGGCGTCTCTGCTGAAGCTGGCGTCCCCGCGGCTATTTCTGCGAGTGACCCCGCAGTTCCGACCTCCCCTCGGGCACTGCCCATCGGCGTTCCCTGGGCTCAGCCTGAGAGAGGGTCCAGGTGCCCAGAGCGTGGGCTCCGCTGGTTTACTGCGGTGTCTGCCCCTTCTGCAGCTTAAACTAAAACGTCCAAAGGAGACGAGGGCACCCCTACCCCTGGGCACTTGTGACCGGGCCCAGGGGTCCCCTGCCTCCCCCACAGGGACTCAGCCACTCGTGCGGCCCTGGGAGGCGTGGCTTCCTGACACAGTCCCCAGGCCCCTGCGCTAAGACGCTGCCTTTCTAGGTCAGAGCCGCCCGAGTGACAGACTGAGAGCCACGCCTGCGGTTCTAAATTTGCTAGTGTCTGCATGAAAAGGCATAGAGAGGAGCAGGAGAGGTTTAATTTGGATTTTGACCCAATAATCCAAAGCATCGCCGTGTTGACACGTAACCCATTACAGCCGTGGGCGAGCGCTCACTGGGCCCATGTCTGGGCCTTCTGCGTGTGCTCTGCCCTCAGGTCCCCTCCGCTGGGCTCCCCGGGTTCAGGGGCCGCACCGGCCATGCAGCTCTCGCCGCCCCGAGAATCCTGGGGGGCAGGGCGTGGACGGCTCACCCCGGCCCTCGTCCAGGCACCAGGTGCTCCCAGGCTTGCGGTCTGGTCTCCGTCCCATCACGTCTGCAGGCGGCGTAGCGGCTTCCCGGGTCTCCCTCGGGCACGGGTCCAGAGGGGAGCCGCTCGCTGCTCCACGGTGCCCCACCCTGTGGGCCTGGCAGAGAGAGCCCCTCTGGCTGGGGTTGATTTTGTCACCAAATGCAGGAGGTGAAGCTGGGCTGGGACCCTGGGCACTGCCTCGTCCTGGTGTCGCCCTCGGCCAACCTGCTGGCTGAGAGGGCAGAGGCCACTGACAGCTGCCACGGCTGTCCGGGGCCCACAGCCCTGCCCGAGGAGGTGGAGGTGGGAGGCTCTGGCCCTGTTGTGGGCCTAGGCGGGCACCTGTGTGCGATCTGGGTGTGGGCACAGCACTGAGAGCAGGGGATGTGCATGCACATGTGTGAGGGTGCACATGTGCAGGTGTACACACGTGTGTGCACACACGTACATGTGCGTGTGTAGGGGTACGTGCCCGTGTGTGCGTGTGCCCGTGTGTGTGCCCCCACCACGATCACTTCCAACAGGCAGCCCGCTTTCATCTGATCCGAAGTGTTTTACAAACACTGACTCATTAGCCTCCCACGGCCGCGGAGGTAACTCAGTCCACTTTGTAGGAGGGGAAACTGAGCCACCTCATTGTTCAAGATTTACGGCTGGGCCACCCAGAGAGCCACCCACCCCTCCCCTCTTCCCCTCACATCCCAGACGCAGGAATGTGCTCAGAGAAGCCAGAACTGCAGGGTGAGTCTGGGGTCCCGAGGGCTGCCTCTGAGGTCCGGGGGGTGGCATGCTGTTCCAGGCAGTGCTGCGTCTGTGCCAGGCGTGCACACACGGCGGTCCCTTCATACACACACACTGAGCTCTCACATCAGACTCGCACAAGTCCTGCAAGTAGCACTCCGCCCCCCGTCCCGCCTGCTGTGGGGGAGGAAGCAGAGCTTCCAGAAGGGCAGCTCCTTGTTCCAAGACCACTAGGTGCAGCCTGTCCACCTGAGGGCTGCCTGCCACCCCCATGCCCACGCCGTCACCACACGGGCATCCAGTTTACGAATCGCCAGCCCCGAGTGCAGGGTGTGGGGCCGGATTGGGGGCGAGCAGCAGAGACAGTTCCCAGGGGAAGTGATTCTCATGTTGAGAACAGGGTCCTGCCCCGTTCCATCTCGGAAACCGCGAGGCTTGGCGGGAGCTATAGAGTGTTCGGGAGAAGCACCCGCCCGCCCGGCCGAGAGGTAAGCAGGACGGCGGCCCGGCCGCTGGGGACAAGCCCGCTCTCGCCCGCCCACCTGCTCTGCTTTGATAACCCGGACATCCCGCCTCCATTGTCCCCGCCTGTCACTCAGCCGCTTTGTGAAATCACTTCCATCAGATGTTGGGCTCTGGCTGCGACTGAAGGTGAAAACTTGTCTCGGTTTGACAGGGCGGGGGCGGGGACTGCTGGGTAAACAGAAGCCTGGGGCAGCCGTGGGGCGGTGCGGGCACAGGCACAGGCACAGCAGAGTCCCGTTCCCTCGCTGCTGCTCAGGGTCTGTCTCAGGCTGTTCCTCTGACTCCGTTGGTCAAAGTCGCCCCCCTGCCCCATCCCTCACCCCAGGCTTTGTCCCCAGGCCGGGGCCACCCCCAGTTCCCGCCGCAGCCCCAGCAGGCGGAGGCAGCCTCTGCTCCCTGAGCAGCGAGCCCTGGACGTCGGGGACACCGACACCCGACACTGCCCCGTCCAGGCTGCTCCCAGCCCCGTGCAGGGTGAGGGGCGGGCAGAGACCCTGGGAGGTGGGTGGGTCAGAGGCTAATCAGTCAGTCAGAGCCGGAGGGACGGCGACTCGAGACCTTTCCTGAGTGAGGCCTGGGCTTGTTCCAGGGGTCATCACGTTCAGTTCCTGCGACCCCAGCGAGCAGCTGTCCCCTGGGCACTAGGCTCCTCCCAGCCGACCAGACGTCCACTGTCCCCGGAAGCTGCTCCTCATCCACACGGGACGGAGAGGGACAGAGAGAGGGAGACAGTCGGGGGGAGACACTGGGAATGGGGGCTTCTGCGGGGAGGCGCCTTGTGGGGGTTTCTGGGGGGCAGCCCCACGCCCCTCCCCCTCCAGCAAACGGTCCGTTGGGGGCTCGCTGAGGGAGGGGGGCCGGGCGGGGCGTCTGGGCTGCAGTCAGTGACGTGGTCCCGTGTTACAGGTGTGTGGGGACAGAGACGGTCGCACACCTGGGTCTGGGGGACTCCGTCCGTCCGTCCGTCTGTCCATCGTCTCTCCTCCCACACCGCAGGCCAGGCCCGGCGCAGCTGCTCCGAGATTTGTGCAATGACCGCGCTTCGTCTCTGTCCCTGGGCCTGGGGACAGGGCAGGCCCGGCCGTGCTGGGTGTCAGGGGCCTGCGCAGCGGGTA
>NW_005355029.1:146907-147474 GCF_000412655.1 Myotis brandtii | reverse complement strand
CGACCCGTGGCGGCCAGTGCGGGTGCAGCCGTCGTCCGGAAGACACGCGGCCCAACAACCTGAGACGCGCGGGGAGTCAGAGCTCCCTGGGCCTGCACCCCAAGAAATGGGTCAGATGCCTCTGGCCCTAGTGAGGAGCTGTCCCCCAAAGTGCGCCCGCAAGCGAGGCCTGGCCTCCCCTTAGCGTCACCCAGGGCTGGGTCCAGGTCACTGAACCCCTCCCCATCCAGTCAGGGGGTGGGGCCCTGGGTGCTTCTCCGTGGGTCACAGCCATTTTGAATGACAGCAGCTGCCAGGCCTCCTGTGGGCGGTGAGGAGGGCCTCAGGCTGGGCCGGCGGGTGCACACGGCCCCTCTGCACCCCAAGGCCTAGGAGGAGGCTCCGTGTGGGGTGACTGGCCGAGATCACACAGGTAGAAACCACAGAGTGGGACTCTGAGTCCGGGTCCCACTGAGTCCGGCGTGTCTGTGGATCCGTGGCCCGAAGGCCTGGCTGGCTGAGCTGCGGACCCTGCACATGGTGGCCGGCCAGCCTCCTGGCCCCGGGTGGCACCTGCCCTGGCCCCAC
>NW_005355029.1:145198-146399 GCF_000412655.1 Myotis brandtii | reverse complement strand
ACGGGCGCCTGGGGGCTGCGCTCGGGGCAAGCTGGGGCCTTGCAGAGCCAGCGGGAGGCTGGGTTTTAAGAAGTCAAACCTGTGAAGGAAACCACTTTCCTCCCTGCGAGCGGGAGGCCCGGGGCTGACGGTTCCTGCATCCGGCCCAGCACCTCCCGTGGGGCCGCGTTTTGCCGCTAGGACACCGTGGCAGTGACTCAGCCTGGCCTGCTCTCGAACCCGGCACCCGGGCCCTGGGACGACCGAGGCCGCGGCTGACCCACAGCCCCTGCTCTGCAGGAACCACCTCGGGCTGGAAGGTGGACGTGCCTCAGTTTACCTCCCAGCATCTCCGTCGGGAAAGGCCCACAGGTGGGCAGAGGTGACGGTCTTCGGCTCACACTCGAGGACGCATGGCTCAGCGAGATGCTGGTGGCCAAGGGGGAGGCCCTGATGGGCGGGTCTGGGCCTGGGGGGACAGGCCCCCGTGGCCGCGGGGCACAGCGCGGGGAGAGGGCAGGAGTGGAACCTGCGCCGAGCCCACCCATCGGCGCACGGCACAGAGCCCGCGGCACGGATGGTAGTTCAGCCAAACCAAGGAGTCAGGAGGTGAGGAGTGTGGCGTATTTGTCATGTTCGTGTTGAATAGGACTTCCTTCTTTGCAAGTTCGTACAACTTAACGCTTAGTAACGACGGTGTCATCGTGGCTGGCACACCGGGCGCAGCCTTACGCTGGGTCCTGAGAGCAGGACCCAGGCCCACGGTGAGCGTGTAAGTCCAGGTCGGGCAGTGCCAGCCTCAGACCGGCCTCCTGCTGCCCAGCCCTGCCTGTGGCCTCAGGGATGTGCCCGCCTGGTGCCCACTCCCCACTCCAGGCACATCCTGGTGCCCGCGACGCTGGCGCTGCCCGCCCACATGGCCCACACCCACCCTGTGATTTCCTTCCTCAGGGGCCGTGCCACGCGAACACCCCCGGCCTGGGTGAGGGCCAGCGGCCTCTGGCGAGTGGGCATCCAGTGTGCTGGACATGCGGGCGTGGCCGGGGGAGAATGGTGGAGGGAGCCAGGGCGGCCCAGAATCCCAAGTGTGCGGCTGACATCCAGGCCGTCGGAGGCTGGTCAGGGCGGGAGGCAGACAGACCGATTTGACGGGTTTTAACTGGGTAGACGCCTGGCACGTGGGCCTCCTCCGGGCTGTCCCGGGCCCTGCACCGCGGGGGCT